>NW_028256754.1:3000000-3600000 GCF_048593485.1 Apis florea
GCCATCCATAATCCCATATTTTTCTGGTAAATGCTACAAAATTGAATATTAAGTTACATTTTTACTGAATTAATAATAAAAAATTTTTTGTTCATGTTCCATATTAGAAAAGTTGTTACGGAATATTTTATCACGGTTTTTATCAATGAAGAAAATTGCTACTCTTTAATAAGTTTAATTATTTCTTAAATTTATTAAATAAAAAAAAATAGAAAATGAAGAAAACAAATGTAATTTTAATATTTTTAATAATTAATTATGATATTTCAATTTATAAAATATTTCTAAAATTTAGGCACTATATTTCTAAAATTTAACAGTTCCTTGTTTTTTGAATAATAAGTTTTAGTGAAAACACCATCTGTAGAATCATGTTTTGAATTTTATTTGAATTGCATTTGATTGTATGTTTGCTTCAAAAAGAAGTGAATCGAAATTGACATACACTTAGGCGAATACTGAAGACGACGAGTAGCCCAACAATAGAAAGCAGCATAAACTCCCAGAACTGAAATTTTCATAAGGGACCAAACATATAGTACTACTGGAAATTTGGCAAAGCCAGCTCGTACTGTGTCTATACCAAGATTAGGTCTAAAAAAGAATTATACTGGTATTAATCAATTATTTTTATTATTTTATTTCAAGATATTATTCATCCTAATCAAAATTCGAAGCTTTTTTTTAACTCTAAACTATTCAAAATTCTAATTTTTTTGACTTTTTTTTTATTAATAATAGTATATTAATTTTAGGTCCACTGTTTTAAATTTTTCAAATTTTTTTAAATTGATTCTTAAAAGATTTCTTTAAGAATGAAATATTGAAATACCAATTAAAATAGGATATTATATATATTCAAGGATATTATAATTTTTCTATAATTATTTTTTAAATAATGATTTTATAGATTTTTTGAATAATTTGTAAAATTTATCAGAAAATAATGATATAAATTGTAAAAGATAGAATGCAGTACTTGTGTACTTACGAGCCCGTGTGTCGAATATCGTATACGGCTGTGTGTATTAAAAGAATTATCAATGTTGCTACGAAAAGATTATAAAGTGTTCGAATATGTTTGATTTCGTACAAATCAGTCAATAAAGAATTTCTTTGAAGAAATTGCTTGGTGGGCAAAGTATTTTCTCTCGTTGATTTTCTGCAAAAGAATTATTAGTACATACAATTAATTTATTTGTAATAAAAATATCAATAATATGAATTAATCAGTATAGATAATATATTATTTTTATTTTATTAATTATTGTTTATTTTTATTCATAATCAAATAATTTATGTTAAATCAAAATGGGAATATAGAATAATGCGAAAAGAAAAGAAAAATATAAATCGATAACTCTTAACAACAGCTTTAAGAATTTCAGTACATGTGCACCTAAATTCAATATACATACATCACTTTTTATCATTTTCATGATGACATATAAGGATAAAAAATTATGATAACATAAAAGAATGTTATTTAATCTTTCATCTCTTAATTTTGCCCACTTATCTATATTTGAAGTTTAAAGTTCTCTTATCGTTTAAATATTTTATTAATATATGAATTTTCTAAGAGAATATTTATTTGTATATTATTTATCGAGCATTTCGATCATATTACAAATACAATATTTTAAATTTATTTTTTCACAAGTTCATTATATTTTTACATAATCATATTTTCATATTTTTAATTTTTCAATTTTATTAACTTAAAAATTTCTTAAAATAAATACATGTGTTTATTTTATCTTGATGAAATTTTCAATTAAATATCTAGTTTCTTTCCATATTAAAAATTTTATTCGATTATCTATATTTACATAAATGATTTTATCATGAAATATAAAATTTATTATTAAATATTGGCAATTTATGTTAGTTTTCTTTCCATTTTTTTATTCTTCGATATTATTTTTCATATTTTTGGTATAATGTTATTTTTTTTTGTATGTATATTGTATACAAACATAACTGGTAAAAGTAAATGTTTGTTCAATCGGGTCAAAGCGGTTAAGTACTCGTGTACTGAATGGTCTTGAAACTAGATTTGTTTCACAGCCAAACGTTCATGTGGATTACTCATGCAAAAATTATTGCCTAACTTTTTTCAGAGAAATTATTACACTACTTCTTTTTTACCATTATGTGAATAATGTTCTTTCTCACTAATGTTATATATTTTAAATATTTAAATGAAACTAAAATTAAAAAAAAAATTCTATTTTTGAAACATGAAATTAATTTTTCACATTTAAGAAATTGAATTTTTAAATATTTTATCAAGAATTTTGAATCAATATTTCTTTTTTTCTTTGACTTTAATTATATTTGTGTTCGCATCAAATATAATAAATTATTTTAATTAATAAAAGAAAAAAAAAATTCGAAATAAATTATGTTTGATTATGAATATACTTTTGAGAGACAAATTTGAAATAACATATAGTAAAAGTATACAGTAAAAAAATTACAATTAGCATATTATATAGTGTAAATTGATAATAATATGAGAATAACACCAAGGTTTAAAAGCGATTATATAATTACGTTCTGTTAGAGTATTTATCCGAGTCAACCAGATCTTTCAACTCATTCGAAGCGATTCTGTTTGCTACTTCCGATACCATATCATTCATTCGATTATTGACAAGCTCTAAAATGTCTTGCCTGATTTCCTGTGGAAAAAAATAATAATATTCTATATTTATTTATCATTTATTTAGTCTACAGTATTAAATAGTCGATCAATTCATACGAATAACGTTTCTAATTGATACTTTAACACTTTTACAGCAATCATTTTATATTTTAGATCAAGAGATGATTGAATGATAATAATAATTTACGAATTTAAAAATTCAAAAATTCAATATTCTAAATTATTGCTATAAATAATACAAAACTTATTATAAATAATAATTTGTTTTTTCACACCTGCATCTGTCCTTGCAATTCACTGAAGATAATGTCACGCATCAAATTTTTCTTGGGCTTGGCAGTCTCCATCTCTGTAAACACAATTTTTATTTTTCATCATTTTAATCATATTGATTAGATTCATCTATATTAGATTCATTATCAAAATATAATTGTCTTGTATACTTCAGGAAGAAAAATTTTATATTTACAATAATATACGAGATTAAATATCTCATTAAATGATATAATATCTTAATTAACCTGCCTCTTAACAAATATTTCTTTACAAACAGATTCATCCTAATAAAAATTATGAAATAATATTTTCTTTTCTCTATCATGAATTTTCGATCACTTTTATAAAATTTAAGGAACATCTTCTAAGTACGATATCCTTTTTTAAGAACAATAATATCGATATCAATTCAATTTAGCACGTACCTTGTTTCTTCACATCCTTCACATTTTCGCTCGGATTCTTATTCAAAACGTGTTGTTCCACGGTCACGGTTCGTTGTTCCATTTTTTCCTTTTTAAATCTTTTATTCAACCATTTATCATCTCACATTTATTCAATCTTTTCATATACGAAGAAATCTCAATCGCAAAATATACCATCGGCAGGAATTCATTCATTCATAAAATATTAATATAATTTATTCGAACAGATATCACGAAATCTTATATTCAACACGAAAAATCTCCAATAAATAAAATTTATTGAATTATACACTGAACATTTTTTACTTGTTTCTTAAAATCGATTCGAAAATGATGAAGAAAATTTATAAAAAAATTGTTTAATTTTTAATTATCGATGAAAATGAATCTTCGATTATTGGAATCGATTATAGACTAACTTTAACTTAAATTCAAAAACGAGTCGATTTAAAAGATAGGGGAAAGAACGTTTACGCTGTGCGAGGCGCGAACTGCTACTGAACCATCCGACCGGATCGAGAAGAGTATTAGAAACAGGCCGAGTCGTTTCAATGCTTATCGAATTTTTCAGTTGATCGCGCCGCGGTAGTCACCCGCGTTTCTTTCGTTCAGAGTCTCGTCCTTTGGTACATGCAAGTGCACGCGTACTCATGACTCGTTTCCATGTTACCGTCTCCCCTGATTAAGTAATTGCAACAGCGGTTTGCGGCTCGATTGAACTTTTGCTGAATTTATCGCGTTCGTGGCACGAACAACGTTGAGATGCGAAGATGTGCAATTGAATTTACAGATTTCAACATATTGTTGGAAATTTTGAACTTAGAGAGATTAAGAAAGTTCGTTCAAGAATTTTCGAATGTCGTAACTATTTTCGTAATTCGGAAATTATATAAAAAATTTTGAATGAATTAGTGATGATTTTGAATTTAGGAGACTTACTTTTAATTTTAATTGGTATGATTTTGATATATAAAGAAAATGGTGGAAATATAAAAATGAAATTGTTATTGGTTGACTTTTGTCTTAATTCATTTCTAATAAAAATCTTAATTATTATCTCTATTAAATTTTACATAATAATCTTACGTATTATAATAAAAATATAAAAAATTATATAAATAAACTATATATGAATTTTATTAATGCTACGAATACAAAGTATCGAATAATTTTTTTATAATTGCAAGTTCAAAATACTTAAATATTTAATTATTAATTCATGTAATTTTTTACAAACTTAATTCATGAATCATAAAATATTTATTTATGAAATTATTAGAAATATATTTGCATAAATATAGAAATTTTGAATCATTAATAATTTTTCTTTTATAATTTAAATCAATAATAAGCAAATATCTCAATACTTATGAATGAGAGTGTATTACGTACATTTTATAATAGTTTATTAGTATGACGATGTTGTTCTTGGAAATGAATTAGTCAGACTAGAATCGACATTATTAAATTAACAACAAGTTTTGTTTCAAATAATTTTTTCAAATAAAATTTTAATTTTATTTTTTATTTTCTAGATTACTTTATATTAAGTAATATTATAATTTATATAATAGTATATTTGAAAGATAAATTATTTTAATATTTATCATTTTATTTGATACTTATTTGTTTACTCGATTTCATTATAAAAATATATCTTTTTTTCTGTGGTAACTATTAAGATTCATTTCTGTAATATTAGATTTATTGCGTATTAATTTAAACTTCAATTCATATAATATTACTAATTACTGACTACTAGGATTGTTTTTTCGTTTTATTTGAAGATTTTGAATAATAAATAAATGAAATAAAATCATTATTTGGAATAACTTTTATTTATTGGTATTTGCTCATTCATTGAGAAGTATCATTTTTATTGTTCTTTGTTTCCTTTTGTGAAAGGAGAATGTAAGTTTTCTGCGAAAGAGAAACTTATTGTTAGGAAGTTTTAAAACAGATAAATTATTGTTGTCATAAAAGAGTCAGAATTTTTAAATTATGTTTCCAGGAAAAATAAAGAAACCAGTTGTAATAAATAACATTATAAAAAATGATCTTTATAAACAGAATTATTTAAAAATAATTTTATTTAAAAAGAATAACTGAGAATTTTACAAAAATTAATTACTAAAATAATTATTTTTCACTTCATCCAAAACAGAATCTTTTTTTATTTATACACAGATACTTCTAACTATAATTATAATAATATTATTTCAACAATATATTATAACAATATTATTGATTAATTCAATGCATTGAAATGAACATATTTATACGATATTACCATAAATATCATTTTGATATAGTGGCAGTATAACAGTTCATGATTCGAAGATTAATTTCATGAATAAACAGATTGTAAAATTGCACAATAATGTTTTTGAACGAACATGTTAAGATATTTTATATTAAATGAAAAGTATCGAAAAATATTGTAACGTTGAAAATGTGTGTATGTCAAATTTGACTTCTTATATATTTATCAAGAATTGGATTTTATATAATTTCCGATATCATTAATAATATGTTCTACTTATTATTAACTTCAATATACATTTGACTTAGGTTAAAGATCATATAGATCAAATAGTTATATTATAATGTTTACAAAGTATAATCATGGATTGGAATCGCTTATTATATTTAATGCAATTCTCTTGAATCAAATTTTTTTTAGTTTCGTACATTTTTAATTTATCATTGACGTTGAATTTTATTTTTTCCTAAATTCTATTCCAGAATATAAAAGAAGTAGAGTTTAAGTTAATTTATAATATTTTTTCATTTGTAATTATGCAAAAATTTCATAAATTCCTAATATAATTGTTAATATTTATTGAAAAAATTAAAATAATAATAAAAATAAAATTTCAAATTTCAAATATCTTTCTAATTAAATTTTTATATTTTGTACGTGTTAATATGGAAGATTAATCAACCAATGGAAAGTAAAAAGAATGATATATTTTGATAATACGAATACGTAGATGAATAGATATGATTAGAAAAATAATTAAGATTTAAATATGTGCTAAAATCTATTGAATGAACAAAACAATTATTATCGTTATATTTGATTAACAATTTGCTGACACATGAAAAGATATTTGTTATTGATGGTGAATACGAACAATTGTTCATACAAATTACACAGTTCATTAAATATTAGAGCGATATGAATCGTAGATTGAATGAAATTCTAATCCAAACAATTATAGTTATTAATCAGTTTCAACTAAGAAACTCATTTGATATTTATCAAAACAAAATCTGGATTAATCTTACATTTTCTTAATAAAATTTTCTCAAAGTTTTTTAATTGTAATTTAGATAAATGTTAAATAATCTTTTCTTCTTCTCAAAAATTAAGAATTCATTTCTTCATTGAAAAAAGAGAAAAAAAGAGATATTAAAATATACAAATTTGTGTATATTGAAATGTAAATTAATTATTTGTATTTTTATATGTAAATTTTATAATATACAGAATATATTTATATAATATATTATATATAGTATATTAATTAATAATATACAGAAAAGTGAGAATTGAAGAAAATGCGAAGAAGGCTGTTATCACAGAAAAATCTTTTGTCTGAGTTATTACTTGATATTATTGAATTTAATAGTTTGAAGACTAAAACATCAGTTATGAGCTAAGAATGAGAAAGCAGAAAATCCATTGGATCGCGCGAATTTCATTTCAGTTGTGGAAAAAGAAGATAAGAGAGATTAATCTTTTGCACTATTTCAAATATATTTTTTACAGGAATGATGAAACGTTCAGAAACTAATATAAAAATTCCATGTTGTGTATTAACTCAGATATTATTGTTTTATTTCATTCAAATCTCGATATAAATTTCATTAATCTTTTTAATGAAGATAGCACAAGTGTTGAATAATTTTATATTGTACGAGAAAAGATATATTTCAAATATGATGAATTATATCATTGCTAAAATTTTCTACGATTGCAAAATAATTTTTTTGGAAAAGATTTTGTAAAAATTCTTTGATTAATAAAGAAATAAAAGTTTCATATTTGTTAATTTTGCTTTTGAATTTTTAGATCAAAAATCTTCTTATAAAACAGAACCAATTGGCGAATGATAAATCTTTTTAGTGTAAAGAAATAAATTATTATATAAATTAATGAAACTTTGTTTTAATTAAAAAAAAGAAAAGAAATAGTAACTACAAAAAATGACAAAGGAAAAAATATTATTCTTTTTTCCAAAATATTATATATTTGTTAATTTTTAAAACATTTTTGAAAAGAAATTCTCAGAAATTAAAAAATGAAATTCTTTGAAATTATAAATTTTCATACTGAAGATGGATTATAGAACAGATAATTCGTCTTCGTCTTTCGTCTTCTCAATTTCCATAAGAAAGATAACAGACTAACAATAGGAATAATGGTCTTTATATGTGGCTTCGCAATAAGATTCAGTGGTGGTCGCATTTATCACGTTCTTGCATATTAATATCAAGCAAATTCGTACATAAGTTTCTGATATATATATATAGATATATTCACTTCGTGCGATTTATCGTGAAAGTATATATAATCGATGCGAGTCCATCAATTTAAGAAGTAAAAATGCGTCATTGACAAAGTTATCGATGCATCATTCTCTGTTCTTTTTATCTCTGACTTTTTTCTTATCATTTGTACATTAATTTTTAATTTATGAATAAGGACTGTCCCTTTTTTTTTATTTTTTGAATCAGAGAAAAATAAAGTATTAATTTGATTCTAAGAATTTAATTTTAAAAAAGGTTTAATTTTGAAGAGAAAGTTAAGAAAGAAATCACATTAATATTAGATCTATTATAATTTATCATAATGATAGATTTTAAAATTTTTATAATAATTTATTTAATAATTTATATAAGTTAGTTATATAAGTTAGTTTAATAACAGTTGTAAATTTAAATTAAAATAATATTTTTTAATTAATTAAATTTCTTCTTGTTATATCAATTTCTTTATTATGAGAAAAATTGAAATAAATATTTTTTAAACTAAAAAAAATTAAAAATTGATATTTTTAAAAAAATTTTTTTTTATTAAAAATTCTGATTTATTCTGACGATATTTTTAAATTTAAGATCTATTTTAAAAAAATTAAATTATATTTAATTTAAAATATTGATAAAAAAATTGAAACGATAATATTATTTATTTACAAATTTTAGTGGACAAAAATAAATAAGTAGATAAATATATTATATTTCTAATAATTTAATCAACACTTTAAATAATCATTTTTAGAAATATTTGAAAACTTTTAATTTTATTATTAAAATATATGACAATTAGACTTTAAGATAAATTTGATTATGTTATCAAGAAAATTATCGAGAGTAATTTTAAATATTTTGATCTTTGACTGTAAAAAAATTATTTGTGAAGAAATTTAATTTTCGTGATCAAAGAAATTCCGAGCTTTGAGAAAAATTATATTTATGGTTAAATTTTAATACTTTATCGTTTTATAACATATGCATGAATTGTTATTAAAATTTTTAAGAAATTCATATAAAAATGTTTTATATTTATTATTATATATTCTTTTTCGAAAAAATGATTGTAGACATGAAAAATTAAAATAAAAAAATATAAGAATGAATTTTTTTTTAATGATATACAATAAATTGTGGATCGAATTGCTACTTTACTGAGAATGGAAATAAATAGAAATGAATGATAGATAAATATACGCAATTTTATGGTCACTTTGATAATGTCCTGCCATCTATCGGTGAATAGTGGTATAAATCTATGGTTGCACAGAAGATACTATTGTGAGGCCATATTGGAGAACTTTGATTTTTAAAATTTTTGTTAAGATAATTTAAGAAAAAAAAATATATTTTTTAGAATAATTAATTGTTTGATTTTGTTTGATTGATAAAATTTTTATTTTTTTAGAAAAATTTATTAATTTATTAACATAATGCTAAATTTTATATCATTTTATACTTTTTATCTATATTATTTTATACAAATTTTGACATCTTTTTGATAATAAATAATTCGATATATTATTTTTGATTATTTATGTTTAATAATATTTATATTAAAAAATATTACATATAGTAATTTTATAAATTTTTCTTTTAATTTTAAAATTAGAGTTTTTAATTAATGATTCCATTACAGTAAATATTTCCAAAATGTTAGAGATATTAACAGAGAATGTATGAAATAATATTTTATATTTAATTTTTTTTTTTATATTTCATATATCTTAAATTTTTAAATTAATAAAAAAAAATCAATCAAATTTTAAATTCAGAATTAAAGAATGGTTTTGATTATTTAAAGTTTAAATGTTATAACATTAAAATTCAAGTATAATATAGCATATAAAATATATTATTTATAAAATATTTTTATAATTAACTTTAATCCAAATGTGTTGACTGTTTGCACTAGGAAAAAAAGAAATATGGAAACATGTTATTTTATAATGAAATTTAATCTTTCCGTAATATTAATATACTATAGCAATAAAATACAAAGCTCGATAAATTTACGATTAATAAAAGTTAAATAACTCTATTCTGTATCCTATAAAATGTGTTCATTACTTGCATCGAAAAAAGAAATAAAGAAATACTTTTATTTAAATCTTAAAAGTGCAAAGTTCATTGAATTTATGATAAGTAAAAGTCATATTCCACGTTAACAATGAAGAAACGTGAAGAGTTGTTAAAACTGTTGATAATAAGAGCTGAAAATGTGAATACGTACTTTTTGACAGCGAAATCACATTATTGTTGGTTCATATTAATCGATCTTGTGTTTAACATTCTATACATAACATCTGCTAATTTTTCTATTAATTATAAATTCTACATTCTTTTTATAAAAAGAAACAAGAAAATAAAATGAAAAAAATAATAATTAAGCAAAAAATTGAAGTAAAATATGTATGATAAATATTTCCAATTAATCCATCTATTTAGAACGGATATACGCGAATCTTTTCAAATATGATCTTCTGGTATAAATGTAACACTCAGAAAAAAAGTGTTTCAATTCAGATCGAATGCAATTTATACGCACAATTAATTATGTAAACTGTAAACTGTTAACACAATATGTAAATTCATTATTGTCAAATTGATCTAAACGTTTCGAGGAATTTTATTTTAAAATGCGTATTTTTAAATCATTCTTTCTATTTTCATTTCTCAAATACGTTTTCGTTATATTCCATAAAATATGACATTCTTCATTAATTTCTAAAAACTTAGAAATTGTTTCGTTGCTCCATTTCTGATTCGTTACAGGTTAATATGTAATTATTTTTAATTACAATTGACAACTTGATCGAAATTTACATAAATTCACACAGAATACAATTTCACATGGTTGAATACAAAAGTAAAGTTTCCTTACTTGAAGAAATGTTTCAAGTTATGTGAGATATATGTAAATTATTAATTAATTTTAATTATGTTTTAAAAATAGAGCTTGATTTTAGAATATTTTTATTTTCTTTTTGGCATAAAAATTTTCTATCGTCATTATTAATTGAAATTAAATTGACATATATGATCATATCAATGATCGATTAAAAATCTGATAATTTTGATTTTGCAACGAAGATAATAACTTCATACAAGCACAATATCGATATCGATAGCATAGTTAGATATTGCAACGAAATCGTTCTAGTCGTTTCGATATCTATCAACGTATTTCTTAAGGTTTTAACGTCATCATTTAATATCGCGCAAAAAGTTTTAAAGAAGTTATTGGAAGAATGAATGTTGGAAAAAAGTGGTGAATCGTTTTTAAATGATCCTTCATAAAACTAGTGATTCGAGGTAAGAAACTCGAAAAATTTGTTTGGATGAATCATCTGAGCTCGTGTGCTCAATCAATTGATGTATTTGTGGATTGATAAGTTGCAAGGTATATACACAAGATACATATTAATTTTTTGATTTTCTAGATTTCTATAATTTATTCTAAATTTTTGCAATTCTTTTTGATTTTATATTTCTGTTAAATTTAAATTTTTTACAGTTTCAGTTTAATAAAATGTGATAAAACAATTGTAAAAAGGATATTTATTTTTTCACCATTTTTGTGTTCAGTGCTATAATAAAAAATTTCTTACATAGATATTCTCAAATATTTTAATTCGTAATCTTATACAAAAATTTTATATCAGACCTTTTAGCGCATTTAGATTGTGAAATGTTCTAACTTTAAAAAATGTAAGATGGATGATCAATGACTTTCAATAACTTGTAACTTGTCACTCGTGAAATTCCTTTCTTGTACAAGAATATTAAATTCCTAGTAATAACTAATCACCAATTCTCACCATTCTCATCTGATTAAACCACTCAATTTCCTCTTCACCCAAAATAACTCATTTTTTAAATTTATTCTATTATAATTTTCACCTTCCAGTTTTGGATGATTTTCATATTTACAACAATTTCAAGAAACTCAAGTATTTCTTAGACTCGAACTTAAAACTTTAATCTTAAAATCTAACTCAACGAATCTAACTTCCACTCTTAGAAATCTAGAAATTTCAGAATCTAAATTCTACGTTTAAAAAACCTACTACCTATTGCCTCTCACATCGTCTCTCTCACATTCAAACTAAAATCATCACCTCCAGAAGAAAAGTTCCATCACATTTATTGAACGAAGAGCCGAAAACGAAAGCCGATCTTTCCACGACACCCTTTCGTATCTTTCACAGAATTTCGCAACTAAACCTGAATTCCTATCCACGATAGATCGGCGCCATTGTTACATTGCGTCCCGCGATCCGGTCAACCACAGCTTTGACATCGAAAAAATCGTCGAAGGGACACCTGGGGAAGGGAGGAGGGGCACCGCGCGATTCGTGAGGCGCGAAGGGGGGCGGGGGAGTGGCGAGGAAAAATCGTGAGAGGAAGAGCAAAGAGAGAAAGAGATAAAGAGAATGACTCTTTAACCGTGTGTGTCGTGAAAGTTATAGCGGAGCAAGAGGGGATCCTGAATCGCTTCTGGTACCTCTGGTGGATCGTGGCTAAGCCAGTCGCTCGCTCGCCGCTCACCTAAACGGCTTTCACCTGGGCCGATTACGAGGATCCTTGGTCGTCGACCGCCTTCCAACGATTCTGACCAACGTTTCCTCTCCCTCTTTCTCTCTCTTGGCCGTGCGCGCGCTTATGAACACGAAAAACTCGTGGCTCCGTGGCCGGTGATCGGTGATCGGACCCACGACACGTCCGTATGGTGTCTCGTTCCGACGAAAACAGTGATTTCCATTTTTTCCATGCGATCAAAGGGGCACGTCGGATCGTTCCGGTTGCAAGGAAGATACGCAGACTGTCGATAGGTTTCCGCTATAGGCAGAGAGGTTTCACTTTTGTTTGGCAGGTACGTGATTTTCTGCGCTCGTTTTTCCGCGAGGAGAAAGTGTGGGATCGGCGAAGTGTTTTGAATCGCGCGGTAATCTTCGATAAATATATTATTGGGGGGAATTTAGTGGAATGGTGTGTTTCGAAAGAAACGATAAGATATTCGTGAGATATTGTATTGTTATATTTTTCTTTTTGGAAATGCATAGGAGTTATATATCAAGGCTAACTTTGAATCGGTACTTTGATCTTTGATACAGGAGGAAAGAAAGAAAGTAATAATTCGCAATTTTTTTTCTATCTTTTATCTTTACGCAAGCATGTTTTAGGAAAAAAACTTATTCATCTTATTCATCTTAGAGGAAGGAAGAAATATAAATAAAACGAATTTAGTTTGTTTCTTAATTTTAAAAGTATTCTGTATATAAATTAAATATGTTAATATACCGTTAAATTGGTAACGAAAGTGACGTTGAACATAGTTGAGAAAGAGAAAACAAATTTTGAAATTGAAATTAAACTTTTGTTAATTTTTGTTAAAAAGATTTCAACAGTTGAGTACCATTCCTTCTCTGAAATTCTTATTTCTCTTTCTCTTGGAGGGTCGTATTTTTTCTTTGTTTTGTTTGCTTGTGTTGGTTGCTCGTTAGGGGCACGCGCGAATTCCGATCGGTTCTAAATCTTACAGTTTACAGGAGTATACGTGACCCGTTTCTTTCTTTCGGGGGAGAAGAGTTTCTCCGGCGTGACTGTTGACTTTCTATTATAGCATCTGAGCAACGAGAAATTTCGTAATTTCGTGAATGATCCGATCGCTTCCTTGCCGCGCGATGACAGCTACTTTACTTAGAACCGCTTCGCGATTTATGATCTCCGGTTAAAGACGATGAATGTTGATGAATAAATTATGAATTATGAAAGTAGTTTTCACTTAAAATGTCGACTTATATTCGATTTGTTGATTTGATTTTACTTTATCCAGTTTTTCAATGTATATATTTTGAGATTGTTTATTTAGATTCTTTATTAGATTCGTTAATATTGGATGATTATTCTGTTTAAAAATGGCGATGATCTCGATTGCCAAAATTTAATTATCTTTAGAAAATGCAGGTATTTTGCAGAAAGTTTTTGAACAATACTATAATTTTAATTTCTATGCATAAATTTATTATTTATTATAAGTTTTGTAGAATATTAAATTATAGTATGTATCGAAGGAAATTTATTTTTCTGCTATAAAAATATTTAAATTCTTTATAATTATTTACATAAGATAAGAAGGATTGACGAATATAAAATAAATTTATAGAGTTTAATATATTACATTAAAAAAAATTATTATATTACATATATTACATTAAAAAATATATAAACATTATTTTTTTATTAATAAGCAAAACTATCTATATGTTGTACATAATAATTTCTTGCAATAAATCTGCAATGAATCTATTTATAGTAAAAGAATTATTATATTTACCTTTAAACTTTAATATCAATTTAATTTTAAATTTATAATATCACTTTATCAATTCTATTGTAAGAATTTCACAAAGATTATTTCTAAATGGTAAAATAAATATGTGGTTAACTTTTTCCTGTAACTGTTTAAGGAACATACTAATATTCTAATAAATATATAAAAATTAAATCATTTCATGAGAATACATAAAGTTCACAGAAAAAATATTTAAATTTTGATATTTTAATTAGACAAACTTTTTATCGTAATTAAGAGGCTTGAAATTTTTGATAATTTGGTCAAGGAATTATGAAAATAGGAAATATATAATTGCATGTTACAGTCGTTGGATAATGAATTTTCTTATTAATTAAAAAAAAATGAAATATTATAAAAAAAAGATGTATATCATGAAATTAAAAAATATTATAAATACAATGAAACATCAATTTAAATATTATAAACTAAAATGAAAATCAATATTTTTGATAATAAAAAATTATAAAAAGATACGTTTTAAATATAAATATAATTATAAAATCTAACACGTTAATTTAAATTGAATAAAAATGTCACAGATGATAGAATGAAAGATATCTGTATCGCCCTCTAATGAAGTTTCGCTGTCTAATTATGGGAATGCGAGATTTCTATGTCAGGACTTGCGATTGAGATTTCATTGATCATTTTGCAAGGCAACACGCGAACATTATAACGGTATTGCAAAAGAGACGAGGGCGTGAGGTGGAAATTAGATATTTATAGGACGCTCTGACGCGATTCTCGTGTGTCTCTCTTTTTTCTGTTCTCACTTTCGTTGATTATTCTCCTTTTTCTTCCTTCATTCTGAGTCGTTAATTGGCTGAGGATCAAGGAGATCGTGTAGAAAGCGCGATGTAATTCTTCTTTGATTCTTTAATCGCGGCACGTTGCGTGATCGATGTTATGCTTTTTCGATTAAACGTTGCACAATTGATAGAAAAATGCTTCTTTCGTCGATAATACGGTAAAACCAGAACATGACACAGCCATTTGAATAATCGAATAATGTTGCTTTTCGTTAGAGTTATTTACTTTCGAGATATATTGTTATAGATATTAAACAAATTTAAAAATTACAATTTAACAATTTTCTTGATCATAATCTTATATAAAAACTTAAACATTGCATATATAATTTTTTTTTAAATTATTTTTTAATTTATGCATGAGATTAAAGAATTATTGAATTAGTTATTTTTAGATATTTAGAAAATAGAAGATAAAGTTTTTTTGTTTCTTTGGTATTGAAATAAAGAAAAATCAATGTGTTATTGATTTTAAATCAAGAGAGTAAATGAAGAAAGATTAAAAGTTCTAGTTTTATTTTGAGTAGTAGTCAATATACATTTTAGAAAATTCAACAAAAAAATCAAATACATCATGTATAATGTAGTTATTACAAGTGTTTCTGGTAATCTCATAAATAATTAATATTTGTAAATCTAATCTTTTATACGATATTTAATAATTAATGTTGCTATTCAATTATATATCGTATTTGAACAGATGAATCTTTCATCATGGCAGTAATAAAATATCAAAAAGAGGTCATGGAATTACAATAAAGTGAATTAAAATAATTTTTTTTATCGTAAGATTTAATAATTAATAATTAATAATTATAATAATTATAAGAATCATAAAAAGATGTACAAAGTTAATTAAATTGTTATTTATCTAAATCTTATTCATCAATATCTTAATCTTATTTACTTCTTAATCATTTAACGAAACTGATTCACGGTGCAGTCCCTGAATAACGTATTATAGTTTTAAAAAAATGACTTATCTTCCGATTAAAGAGCTTTTCTTTGTAATAAAATTCCCTATTATCTTTACACGATCGTCTAAGGTAACAATACGCCTTAGAACTAGAGATTTTTAAATTAGATATATATTTGCTTTGGTCGTCGGATGGATTAAAATGAAATCCAAGATCAATCAAAAGAAAGAGAAAAATCTAATTTTTGTCGATAAATAACGTATTTGATTTTACATTATTAATAAAAATCATTTTTCTCTTAATGTTTTTCCGCTAAGCCGATCCACTACACAGACATTGACCTAATATGAATAAACAGCATTGAATGATCGTTATCACTTTACTTTTTTGGATTAAAAATGCGCAAATACAAGATTATTTCTTATCAAAGAAACGGTAATTGATAACAATTGATGCACATTGTAATTACTTAAAATTATAGAAACCTCATCGTTCTAGAATGTATCGCAATTGATAGAATAGAAAAAAATATGATATTATAAATATGAGTGATAAAATAGTAGAATAAAAAAGTAAGGAATGCCAAATGATTCAATGTTATTCAATTTCTAAGAAATTTTAATCTGATTTGATTTTAAGATTTGAAGAATCATGAAATGAAATATTTATAATAAAGAAATAATAAATACATGTATACAAATGAAACAATTTTTGAAATTAATTTAGAATTTTTTTAATAAACTTAAATTTATTTAAGTTTCAAAATAAAATTGAATTGATTTGAAAGAAATTTAAAATTTGAATTTTTGTTAATGTTTTTTAACATTTATCTAATAATAGATATGATATTTTATTTTATTTTATTTTAATCATATTTACATATATATTTTTAATATGTATATCTTTTAATATTACAATTTTCTAAATAATTATCTAATCATCTATTCTAAACAATCATCAATGTATCTTTATAGATTGAAATTTTTAAAAATTTTAAGAATTTTTATTTCATTTCAAAATTGCTTCGTTATTTATCATTTCTTTATCACGAATCTTAGTCATCAAGAATAAAATGTATTTATAAATATTAAAGTTATTGTGATCCAAGAATCATTGGAATTCTATTCTCGACCACAAAGTGTGATTTAAAGTATAGAAACTGTTTCTTGCCATTGGAAGTTTATTGGTCTTGTCATTATCAAGGTAACTGTTTTTCACGTAAAAATTGTGTCTAATTACATTGAATTACTCGAAATGCGATACATATCTTGCGTACAGATATCGATACATAATACTTCCGAGAGATTTCAATGCCCACAGTGGATGTAATGCTACTTCTAATGTTGCTTCGATCTAATAGACTAGACTAGCAATATCATGTATCAATATTATTAGGATGAGAATCTTACTTTTTCTTTTGTTTGTTTTAAAAACGTGAAATCGTTTGGAAAGTTAGTTACGTCAAAAAATCATATGGAAAATAGTGAAAAATTTTTTTTTATATTATAATGAAATTCAGAAGTAATTTTGTCTATTCCATTTAATAGAGATTTACTAATAATTTACAATTTTATAAAATATCCATTATATTGCGATAACTTAAATAATAAAAATAGATATATAATTAATCATTCATTATACTTCAAAATTCAACAACGATTCATAAGAATTTCATATATTCTATCACTATATGTCATCTATTCAGCGTGTCCTTCTGATTATCTTCTTTATATTAGCATTATCATTAAAAATTGATTTAAATTATTCAATAAGAATAGGAAAGCGGATTAGTAGTAACTTTTATCCAATGGAATTATTAGAAATAAAAAAGAAAAAAAGAACATTTGAGATAAATTTATTGATAAAATGTATTCTATTATCTTAGAATGATTTGTAAAAGTAATAAAATATGTTATTCGATTAGATATTCTTAGATAAAAAGTTAATAGAAAGTAAGGATATTTATTTAAAAGCTGATTAAAGTTTTTATGCTTATTTAAACAAATTTTATTTCTATTACACGTATATATTGAGCATTTGAATATTCCAATTAATAGATTTTCAATATAGATTTTTCAATAATTTTAAGATTTTTATTTGCAATATTTTTTATTATTTTAAATTATTATTTATTTAAACGATATAAAAAAAAGTATGAAAAAAATCTTTTCTTTTTCATGATAATAGTTAAACGATGAGTTTGACGTCCAATAATAGATTATTGATGTTGCATTGAATTATTATTCATGCTCATGATTATATTTATTCACAGTAAATCAGAAAATTATTCGAACATTGTTAACACAACAAAGTATACAAATTATATATATTTTCAAAATATTTAATTTTATTAAATTTTTTTTTGCAGTTTGTAAGTTGTATAAGAAAAATACATTATAAATGTCATAACACTATTCGAGTACTTTTTACTATTTAGATAACACATACTTTACTCTCTTTTGATAAGAAGTTAATATTATATCCTTGAATATTTTGTACGTGATGGTATCACAATGGAAATATAAAAAATAAGAGGTACTTTAAATGATAGAAAAAATAAAACAAAAAGTGCAAAACTTTGTAACATTGAAAGTATTCTCACTTAAGACTTATACTATAAGAAAAGAGACAGATTTAACATTTTAAGATAAAAATCGATTACAATTGAACGCAATTTAAAACAATTTATACTGTAATACAAACAATGCGAACAAAATCTAGTTTTCAAAATATACTTTCATCAACAACATCATTCTATCAATCAATTTAATCAATCAATTCTCAATTTTCCAACAATTATTGAACTATTCAACTTAAACTAAAATATACTTTCATTCATTCTATCCTCAAATCTCATATCTTCATTACTTCTTCATTGATTTTACATTCACATACATACAATTCTTCAACCAACAGAAGCCAACACTGGATTCGTCTTCACAACGCAATTTTTCCCGCGTCTAATTTTTCCTTCCGTCCAACTTTCAACAGAGCCTCTCCCGCGTGTGGGGTTAAGAAAGCGATCAAAGATGACAAAGTCAAGTGAATCACACGTCGCGTGGGAAACACGCCTAGAGGCACACTAACCCACCATCGACGAGGTTAGGCTGTGAAGAAGGAAACCTAGTTACCGGATACGCGGGAAAACGGTTGATTCACAAAGGAATCACGAACGGTTGGAACCGGTTAATCATGGCGCGCGTCTTTGTACGCGCTCTCCTCGATTCGATTCGAAATATCCTACGTGCGCAAGGTCATTCCTTTCTCCATGCTCTCGCGTTCTTCTGCGAAACTGTCTCCCTTTTCTTCGTCCTGTGATTCATTTTAGCGCGCGAATTCACCGTTGAATTTCCTCACGATCGATCGATTTCTTCGTTTCTTCGTTTCGTGGACAACTGAAGGTGTGTTCCATTTTTATTCACTGTTTATTCCGGTTTTATTTTCGATCTTTCGCCTTGTGTTGTTTCGTTTATGCGGCTTTGTGTTTGGCGTGAAATGAATTGAGTTTGAATTATTTTTAAATTTAGAACGGAGCGATGATAATTTCTTGAGAAATTGAAATTTTTGGTTTTAATTGTAATTGTGAGAAGACTGGATTTTAACTAAGAGATGGTTTAAGGGTAGAAGAAGAGAGTTGAATATGATTTCCGTTGAACCATATGTTGTTATTTAAGCGGGAATTATTAGTGTTAATGAAACGTAATTATTATTTAAGTTTTGTAGAAAAGTGTAAGGAAACACACTTGAAAAATATTTTTTATCTTTTAAAAGCTATTAAAAAGATAAATACAATTTTATGCTTTCAAAACTTTTTAACACTTTCAACTTGAAGCCCCAAGAGTATTGAATATTTCTTCTTGTAGAAAAATACTCATATACACTTTATTTTTTAATTTTATAATCTATTTAATTATACTACACTTAGATTGATTGATATAAATTACAAATTTGATCTGTGTAAACATTCAATTTAGTAAATGAATAAAAAAAAAAAAGGATAAAAATTAATTATAGAAAAAAAAACCAGCTTGAAAGAGATAGAATTTTTAATCCATTTAATATCGAAGTTTTTCTGTAACTTTCACAGAAGCAGGAGAGTACATATGTGAAACATTCTAAGCGTGTATATCCAGACACGTGTGTACATTGTACTCGATTCGATTTGTGGGTGTAGCACGACATTTAAATTACTGTCAATCGGTGTCACAGCTACAAGGAAGCATTACCGTTATTTTCTTCTTCTGTCGAATGTAATCGAAAGACTCGTGATAGCATGCAAGATAACCAATCGAAGATACGTAACATCGGTCGGTGAAAGAACGTTTTTCAATCGATAGTATTTACATCTCAATCGTGAAAGAAAAGAAATAAAGAAATAATAAAAACGAAGAAAAAATTCAAGTAGAAAAGTGAAAGAATCAAAGTTGGGATTAAACAGAAGTTGAAATTGGGACGTTGAAAGAGTTAAACAGTAAGTGGAAACAGTTAGATAAGAAAGTTTTTGGAGAAAACGTTGAAAATGATTATTCCATATTTTAGACACGGTATCTGATTGATAGAAAGTACATTCGATTTTGCATTTTTTTGCATAAAGAGAATCACGGATTCTTTCGATTCTTCAAGGCATTAATTTTAATATTTAATCATTCTATTTATTTTTATATTATATTATTTTGATAATTTTTCAATTAAATTTTTTAAAGCACATTTATAATGAAATTTTGAATTTATAGTTTAATTATTTCAATCAAAGTGTTCGATTTGAAAAAATATTAAGATATAATAAATTTACTGTTTTTATTTGATTAAAATTGTATAGAAGGAGAAGTGTTGGAAATATTATTAAACAAAAATTAAAATAATAATTTTTAAATTTTATTTCACACTTTATAAAAAATCTATCATTTTTTCATTGTATATATTGTGGATGCTAAGAAAATATACAAGTTTATCATCTTCTTTTTTTACATAAAATAATATATGTTTTTTAAACATATAAAAATAAAATTAAAAGTTCAAGAAAAAGAAAGATCCAAGTCAGATTATGGGGACAGAATATTTTAGTGATTTATACATATGTATACATATATACATATATATATTCATTATATATATATATATAATATATTTAGCCTATTCTTGAAAAACTACAAAATAAACAAAAAAATAAAAATATAAGTATATAAATATTTTTTGAATTTTTCAAATATCACGTTTTATGAACAAATACAATGTGAGATATTAAATCACATTTCTTTCACATTCTTTGAAATAATAGAACATTATTTATCTACAATTCAATTATGACAAGTTCACATAATGCTAATGAAACCATTAAGATTAATTATCTCTTTAGTGAATCGTTAAATCTTAAAAATAAGCTATTAACCGATCTTTTAATATTTCATAGTATTTTATTTTACAATTCCCACACATTGTCTATTATCCTATCTTCATTTTCAATTGAAACATTATTTTTCATTTTTAAAGATATATTGCCATACTTAAAGCTTCATACTATCTCTTGAACACAATTGGAAAATTTATTTTGTGAACTTTGTAGAAAAGCAGTCTAATTTATTTGTCCTGAGATGAAATTTCAGATTTCTTAAATTATTAAATATCATATTTTAACTAAGGTATACTTTAACTAAAATTACAAACACATCACTTTCGTCACTAAATTCATCAAAATCACTTCCTTAAGATTAATTTTCTTTTGGTAACGTTATATTCAATATTTCCTTTCCATTTATTTCTATCATAACTCATTTTTTTTTATGTTAATCCTCTTTATTCAACTTACACATACACAGTCAAAAAAGAACACATTGTGACCGAATAGCATTTAAGGTAGGCAATCGAGAAATGGAAAGCCTACGCGATGAAAAACATATACACGCATGAATTGAATTCCTCGTTAAATACAGAGACAAGTGGTCGCGAAAGAAACCAACAGCGAAGTTGGCTGGACCATGACAAGGGGTAAAAACAGTGGTTCTCAATTTGAATCAAAAACATCAGAAAGAAATCGTAATTTTTGACTAGTAATCTGTTAACATTTGTTTACTTTAATATAAATGATATTATTTATAATTTAATATAATTACTTGTCATTACAAATTTATTATAATGACTTTTAATATCTTGATAAAATTATATTGTTATTCTTTTATTAGTTAACCTTTCATGAACTAGTATATTACAGTTTTTGTGGGAACAAGTTAAGTTATTTATATCCATGACTGTTGTTTTTACTGTTTTTAAATCCGAAAAAATTTTAGATTTTAATTTTAAACGTTTAAAAAGTTTATCAGTAAAAATAAAAAAGTTCTTTAAAGCGATCCGGAAATGAGAATTGAAAACTACAAACAATTAACATTTATTTAAAAAATAGATAATATAGAAAAAAAAAAAAAGAAACATGAACACATTTTGAATCGTACATCCGTTAATCTAATCTAGTGTTAGTAACTTCTATTATCGCCAGATGGCACTTTTAATCTGTTATGAATGTGTATTATCGATTGATTAATTGATTGGACACGATAGCATCGTGCATCCATTGCATCAGAGAACACAAGTGACCCAGATAACCATGAAAGGTTAATTCAAAGATAATGCCTCTAATCTAGTGTTGAATTAATCAATAAGCAATACCAATACATGCTTACAGTTATTATAAGGGAAACGCATTATAAAAATCTTCCGATTTTGAAAATCTTTTACATAACAATAATATTGTTAAATATTTGTATATGCATAAATGTACGAAAGGAAAGAAAGAAAGGAAATAGTGGAAAGAAAAAAGAAAATCGAGCAGCTATAACAATTTTAAATATATCATACAATAATTCATTAAAAATTCATTAACTGTCTTTCTTTTATTAAAAACATTCTTCTGTCGAATTATCAAAAATATCTAAAAAAAATTATACTTTTGTTAATTATTCTTTTCTTAATTTTTCTTATCTTATATAAGAAGAGAAAGTCGTTTGAGTATTAGAAAAATTGTTTGAGTATTAGAAAAGAGGATTCAAAATTCAAGAAAGGTTGGAAATCACTGGGTTAAAAGATAGGAAGGCGAACAATTCCATGGTGGACAATGACTCATAGGACAACGGCCTTAAGACGACGAAAAGTGGTAGTCTAGGGAGTAGAGACACGCGCCATAATCATGCACAATCTCGCCGGTGTACCAACGTTCATGCTCACTTGATGTTTATGGATACAAGCTTAAACTTATGATCGGAATAAAATACAAGAGGAATAGAGCGTAGAGAAGGTTGATAAGCTCTGCGTGTATACTTTCTTGTATACTTTCTTTTTTTTATGTTTCCCTTGGAGACATTAATTATTTTAATAATTTTAAAAAACGAATCTTAATATCGAAGAAACGTTTCCGTTTTATTATAACTTCCATTGGATAGCTTCGAAAATCTTATATTTTTATCGTTCAATATTTTTCTAAACAATTTTATTGATTCGTAAGATCGTTGTTTTTCAAAAGTTTATTTGTTTTATTGATCAATGTCAAAATTTTTTGTGATATTTTTGTACATTTTCTTATGTTAATGTATTTCTATAATAATTTTAAATTTATATTTATTATTGTTGTCAGTGATTGATTTGATTTAATTGCTTTTAATAATATGTCAGTGTATATATGTAATAATATATATTACAATTTTATTAGGATATACAAATTGGGTATTAATTTTTTATGAAATTAATAGAACTATAACATAATTGCATTTGTTGGTTATAAAAAAATGTATCAACATTTTAATGTATACATTCGCTAGAATTTTATATAAATATCAGGTTTATCAATAAGTATACACATTTGCTACAATTCATTGTTTCTGTTATAATAAAGCGATATTTAAAAATGAAATTAAAAAATTTTCATAGAGAATAAATCGATTCATTGTCAATAATTAACATTTAGATTATCTATTCATTCAATGTGTTAGTGTTTATAGTGATTTCATTTTTGTTTTTTAATAAGTTTAATAAATCAAATTTAATTTAATTTCTATTGTTAAAGAAGTATATTATATTCCTTTTTCTTTATATTTTCGTTTCGTTAATATTATAATTTATTTTCTCGCAAATTTCCAAAAACTTTTAATGAGTTTCTATAATAATGTACTTTATAAAATTTAAAATTTAATTTTATTTAAACTCTTCCTAAATTAAAGATTTTGTTACTTGCATTTACTTTATCTTTAAACTGTCCAAAACGAAACTTTGTAATGTTGAAAAAATGTTGATTTATTTCTTGTTTCATTCGTGATGAAGATTAATTCACAACGAGTTAAAATTATGGAGCAAGATAAAAAGGTTGGACGATTATCGATTACACAACAGATCATTAGTCGAATAATAAATTAGAGGTGATTCGTCACAGGAATAAAAGAAGTAAACGTAACCAGTCCTTAATATTTATATATTATGCTGTTATACGATTATTTGGTTGGCAATAAATATAATTTATTGTTCTAGTGTTAACTAATTAAGAAATTTAAGAAGATTTTCATTAGCAAAAAAGAATTTATGTCAGTAATTGTCTATTGTTTCTGTTGAAGGATAAATAACAAATTAAAACGTAGATTAATAATAAACTTTCTTATTAAAAAAATATATAAATATGTAATCTATATAATCTATATACACATACCTGTAAATTTAAAATCTAACAGATTGCTCGTAAAAATTTAACTTTACTAGTTACTAAAGATTAGCATAAAAGAAGAAACAAGGAAAGGGCAAAAGTATAAAATAGTATAAATAAAAATTTAAAGAAAGTATCATTAAAATTTTGATCTCTTAATTTCAAAGAGAATTCTTAAAATCCAGATGATAAAGTTAAAATTCACATTTAGACAATATTAAAAATAATAAAAATCTAATATATCAGATATTTCATTACTTTCGTATGTTCAATATTTCACGAGCTTCAACTTTATATAAATCAATTTTATTAATTCACTACAACTAAAAATCTTTAATTCTTCACGAAATATTCAAAGTACCACATCGTAGCGAGCACTGGAGGAAGCCTCACGAATGACCTTCCACTCGTGCCAGAATAAGATCTAATGAAAGTTAACGGAAACAAAGAAAAAGGGGGGAAAAAAATTTGAGAAAAACAATCGATGTTCAATTACTTACTTCGAAAATGAAAAGATCAAAGAATCAAAGGTCTTTTAAACGAGCTTGAGATCTTAAAAAAAAAAAATCTATTTTAGCGGAATCCTAAATCGAAAGAATTCTCGATCAAGAAACTTGGACGTGGAAGGATCGTAGAAAAGGAGTGCGGGACAAAGCAGGGTGAGGTAGAAAAGAACGTGGTGAACAGAGGACAGAGTGGCGTGAGAGGTGTTGAGGGGGTGGAACCGAGGAACGAACGAATCCGTGACGTGCCTCGAGGGCAGCAACCGACACGGCGAGTTGCAGTGGACGTCCTTGCTACGTTATCTTTCACGGTTCGTTCCCTTTCACTTTCAGTGTCCAGGAACCAGAAAGCCCAGACCTCCACGAACAAAGGTGCGCCTCCGCCTTCTCGTTGTCCGTGTCGAGATCGAAACGAACGAGAGGAGCCACGGTCTCCTCTCCTGTTCCTTCATCGCTTCTTTCCTCCATTCTGCCCTATTTCGCCTCTTAATAGCGGCGATTATCCCTTCTGGCAGACTCAGATCAATCACTACAGACTGATAATTATAGATCTCGAGTAGGATACACTTGTTAAACGAAGTGTGACACGATGATTTTTGAAACGTTCTGCCTGGGAAAACGTTTTGATAACATATGTAAGACGATTCGAAGATGACGAGAATAAGGATGCAGAGAAGAGGTTACTTTCTTACTATGATTCGATGAATCGAGTATGATTGTGTTTGGTTAGTGAGATAGATCATAATGTTTTTAATTCTTTTTTTTTTTTTTGAGTTATTTGATTGTAATATTTGAATAATCTTTTTTTCTTTCATCTAAGATTTAAGGAAAATTTGAAAAATTAATTTTTTCATGGTTTTATTATAATGAAATAACTGATGATTGAATTATGCAAAGTTGATTCAGTAATATTTGATTAAGTTTAACTCTTTCGTCTCACACGAGGAATTAAAAAAGTTAACGTGATTTTATTATCATGGCTTAGTTTTCTTTTTAAATTAAGTAACGAGAAAACTATCGTGATATCTTTATAGAATATGATAATGTAATTATATTACGTTATAGATCGCGATTTATGAATTATGAAGTACTAAGTGCAAAGAAAGAATTCATTCTGATAATTGATTTTACGTTATATCGTAAGTAAATACAAAAATTTACTCTGAAATATTAATATTAAATTAATTCGATTCGTTATAATTCGTTATAAATCATAAGTGACCACAGTTAGATTAAATTATTTAATTTTAGTATGTATTCCATATTTTTACTGCATGCAATAATGAAATTAATTAATTCAAAATTAAATAACACGATTTATATATTTACGATAACAAATATAGGATATTATTAATTGCAATCTTAGCAGAATATAATATTGGATATTGGATATTGTTTCAAGCTGAATATGAATATAAATTTTTATTAAGTTTCATATTGCATTGAACCCATTGAAGCGTTATATTTTTATTTAAATATTTATGGATACATTATTTGTGTTACATATTTATTTTCTATCTATATCAGGTTATCATCGTAACTTAATTTTTTTATTAAAATTTTAAATATAATAAAAAATTTAAAAAAATAAAAATTAAATTTTTCGTAATATTAAAAAAATTTTTATTTTATTTTAGTTTTTTATTTTAGTTCGTTATTTTTATTTAAATGGTATTTTGTGATATATGTAGAAAAATATGTTGTAAAGTCACAAAGATCGAAACTGAAATTTTCTTATACATCTCTTAATAAATTCCATTGAAATAATATCACTCATTTCTTGAAAGATTTGATATCTTGTTCTTTTAATGATGTGCATAATTACTTAATAACTAATGATTTTGCAATAAATCAGATACATATGAATGATTCTGTAGAGATAATAAGGCGAATATTTGTAAAATCAACTAATTTTTTATTCCGCTTTCGATGAATCATTAATTAATAGATTGTGGATATCTATGCAAATTAATATTTTTATACATGTGATTAAATATGGAACTAAAATAATATTTTTTTTAGTTAAAATAGGATTTTAAAAAAAGAAGAGAAATGATATTTTTTTAAATTTATTTTCAATATTCAATTTTTTATTAAAAATATACAATTTTCGTTTCGTTCAACAACTTTTCTCGAGTAATTTACAAAACATCGAGGAAAATTTCATCTTCAATTTTGTGGATTATTTGTATTTTGAGAATAAATTAGGATAAATTCTAAATTTAAATATTTTTTCGAAAATTACTTTCTCCAAAAATTTCATCAAGATTCACAATTCAATATTCAAAAATTTATATATAAATATTATAACGAAAATTATAAAATTACCAATAATTTTATTATCAAAGTTTAATTATCAAATTTTTATTTAATTAACTTAATTATCTCTCTTTAATATGAATTAAAACTTCATGTTATCGTAAAATTAATGAAATATACTATAATGGATATCGTATTAATTTCTGCATATATCGTTTAAATTTCCCAAAAGTGCATAAATATTTACAATCTGATAATAAGCTTAAATAGAAAGCCTCTTCATAGAAAGTAAGTGCATATGTAAATATAATCCAATATAAACCGATTTTCATCCGCGAAAATGCGGTTTTAGCCGAGTTTACAATTTAAAACGTGGCGAGAAATATAGAAAGTCGGTTGCCAACTGATCCGTTACAAAACATTCACTTCATCATCCATGTTTATTTCGATAATATTCGATATTTAAAGTTCCAATACAAAATATCGATTATGTTCGTTTCACCAAGAATTTCTATTTCTTCTTTTTCTCGATCGTTACGTAGCATTTGCAGCTATAAGATTTCTTTTTATCGGCCAACTTTCTTCTTTAATACGCGGTGTTCTACATGCGCACTTTCTTTATTGTTTCTCGTTTATGTCAGATAACGAGAGAGATTTGCCGTTTTTTTTTGCAGCGGAAAAAAAACGTGGAAAAAGAATTTTTATCTATTAAAATAACTATTTTTGTTCCGTTTGACACGATTTCAGGAAACGAAAAACTTTTCTTCGACATTCTCTTATTTTTAATTTTAAAGATGATTGTAAATGATAAGAGAAGATATTTAAAAGAAATGAGAATAAGAAGACCGCACAAGAAATCTTCACTTGAATTATCAAATCTTATGATAATTTTTTCTTATTAAATATTAAGATATATAGATAATGTTTATGATTAAAAAATATTTTTTCACATAATGATTTTTAATAATAAACATAATTATAATAATAATCTAGTAAAAAAAGTATATAATACAAAATTGATATTTTACAATGATATTTATCCATCCGTTTTAAATGAGAAAATATTTTCGTACTTGAATAATACAAAAGATAAATATTTTATAAAATTTGTTGAAGAGTTAAATACTTTATGACATATCTCTTTTGTAAATTTACTTAAAAATTTTGATACAATTGAAATGATTTAATGTGTTATTCTGTAACAAATAAATATCATGCAAATATCATTGTGTACGAAACATTTAATTTATTTAAAAATTTAAATAAATTGTTCACAATTTCATATCATAAGCAATAAAAATATTTAAATAATTTCTGCACAAAATAAAAAATTCAGAAACAATATAAAATTCGAATTTCATTGATTATTCAAAATAATAACGAAAAATGATAACTCATGAAGAAAATAAGGCTATTAATTTCTTTCTTTGATTGAAGAATATATATTCAATATATCTCTTATCTTTAGATTTTAAATATTTAATAAAAAAATGCGAGGCATAAAAGTTTTTACAGGTGTTCGAAATAACTGGTCAATATTTATTCTAAAACGGCAATTAATACACCAGTGACATAATCTCTCTAGAAACTAATTTTTGAAATATATTTTATAATTTGTAATTCTTGTTATTATTCAAAACAGCCTAACTTTACATTTCACGTGGAATTATTCATATGAACAAGAACGTTTAAAATACCAAAGTTACGTTAGCTTAGAACTTCAAATTCAAAACCAGGCAAATAATTATAAATTATTATTCCTACAAACAATTAATGATGAATTAAACAATATTGTATGATTGTCTCGTTGTTTTAGATTAAAAATAGAAAAGATAAAATAAAAAAAAAATGTAAATGATCTTTTAATTAATTTTAACGAATTTATTTAATACTTTCGTTAAACTCTACGTTAAATTTGACTTATAACGTTTTATAACGTGATATTTAAAGTTAATAGGATCCAATTACTTAAGCCATAAAACGAAGGTCATTGGCGAATAAAAAAGCACACGCTACTTTCATCGAAACCTGGTTTCACATTCTCGATCTATGATATTAAATTTCCATATTGTAACATTCAAAATTCTTATAAATTATAATTAATAAGAAATGTAGGATTCTAAAAAATTAAAATTATTAGATATTTTAAAAATTATTTAGTATTGTTCGATCGATAGTATATAATCTCCTTTCTTTCAATTTTTAAAAAAATAATAATTTTATAAGATAATAAAATTTCTATTTTTCCATTTCTTAAAAAAATTGATATTTTTTTTTTTTTTTTTATAGAATGTCAAAAACTCAACAACAAAATGGAATGATGCCAGGCAATGGAACAATGCCAGATGGTGACGATTTTTCAGACGGTGAGAGTACTCCATTGACTCAGGACTATGGCGACAGGTATATATACATATACTATGTAAAATATATCGATAAAGATAAGAAAGAAAGCGAATGCATTCCAAGAAAAATCGTAAATATTGTTTAAAGGAATTTAAGGATGATAGACGACATTTAATTGTTGATTTTGCTTGCTTTCCAAGAATTAAACTTTTTTTTATTAATTTATATACCTTTATTTATTTAATGTTTAAATTTTAAAATATTTATATTTTAATCTTATAATATATTTTTATTTTTATGCTTGACATGAAATGATATTATACATTGAACTACATTGACAATGAAATTATACATTTTTCATTTCAATAGAATTTAATTATTTTATTAATCGTTCAAAAAGAATTATTATTACACAAATTATCACCAAATATTTTCAATTTTTCTTAACTTATGTGTAATTTTTTATTCTTTCACATAGTATATATAATATTATAAAATTAACAATATACGTTCATATTGTTTTATTGCACAAGAAACAAAGAAACCATACATATATTTTTTAATAAGTAATAATAAGTATCGAATATATTCACCATTATTTTTGCATAGAAAAGAAAAGTCTTCAAAAAAAGTCTTCTAAAATAATGATAAAATAGCTATTGATTCTTAATTAAATCGCGTTTCTTTATTTTCCAATATTTCCAGTCAAAGAACAGTTGTGGAAACAAAAGCATGGGACGTCTTCCGGAATCCACCGCCGAAGATCGATTCCGGTTCAATGGCTAATCAAAGATGCCTGGAAGTGACGGTACAGATAACGAAGGTGATCGTGTACCTATTAGTTTTCGTGATAGTACTAGGAAGCGGTGTAGTTGCCAAAGGAACTATTCTATTTATGACATCACAGTTGAGAGCCAATCGAACGATCGTTCACTGCAACAGGGATATTGGTAAGTGATTAAACTTTCGTGCATACCACCGTTATCACGAGATCTTTAATTAATTCTAAGACGATTATTGGCGCCTTAGATAGCCTCGAGTATTACTTATATCTTGTGTCTTGTTTTAATCTATTTTCTAAAGTTGGAAAAATTGGAGAAATGATGAACACGAGAAGGGAGAAGAAAAAAAAAAGATTTAAGCGTTTGTACTTGTTGATCCATGAATTTTTATCTTCACTTTAAATTTATTTTCAAAGTTTTGCATTGCGTTACGAAGTTGAGAAAATGGCGAATATAAATCTGAATGAAGAAAGGAAAAAAAAGAATTTTATCATAATAAAATTCTTGAATTTACGTACACGTGTCACAATTTCTCAGTTTTATCTCAGCGAAAAAAAAATTTGCGATATTTAAATAGGAATAATTTTAAAATTAACAAAACATAAATTTAATGTGAAAAATTTTAATATCAACATCTATTTATTTTTAAAATATTATTACTTAATATATGTTATTTTAATACTATTCAATATTTGAAATTTTCAATTTCATACATACAATGTCATACAGATACATTTATAAATTTCCACTATATATTTTTTTATATCTATATATTCTAAAACAATTTTATTTATATTATAATCTTATGGAAGATAATGATTGAACGTTAAATCCAATAAACTAAAGAGATTGTGACAATTTGAAAAAAACAAATTATAAAAAATTAGAATCATTTAATAATGAATCATTTAAGCATAGTAAATTTTCGTATATAAAGAGATAGAGAATATTAAAAAAATTTTTGAAGAAAAATAATTAATTTTAATTATAATTTTGTCATGAAATAGATAAAATAAAAAGCTAGATTGTAATAATGAATATTTGGAAAGACAAATTGTCGGAAAATAATTTAATAAGTTATCGTTTCATCATAAAAAAGAGAAAAAAGAATATTGAGAAAATTTTTGAAGAAAAATTAGAATTATATTAATTCAAAATTTATTTGCACATTGTCAGACACGTTTCAAATAACTTTATTGCATTATAGAAACGTTACAAACACAACGCTGCATCATTGATTTACACTGTGCTTAAACGTTCATGGAAACTGTCATATAGTAACGTAAAAAAGTGGATCGTGCTCGCATTATAGTTACGACGGAACTTTTTCGTTGTGTATACCACTGGTGCACGCAAAGGAGAGAAAGTACGTGAAACCAGGTTGAAGCGGAGCGAATGGCTTCTAGGAAATAGTTGAATTGTAGATAATGAAAGTAATTAAAAAAAATTTTTTAAATTCTTGCAAAATCTTGTGAAATAATTGATAAATACGTTTATTATATGAAAAAAGTATTACAAAAAATGAATTAATTATTTTTAAATTCCATGATACATGTTCCAGAATATAAACATTAGTTAGATATCCTAATTTAAATAAATTTAAATAGATTGTCTTATGTTCGGATAATTGATCATTTAAATAATTAAACTTTGAATAATTATTTCGGTATTCTATCGTGTTAATAAATTTTAATAAAATAAAGATCTTTTACTCAAGATCTTAATTTTTAAATATATTAGATTAGTGTATAATTTTTACATAATATCTCTAAATGCTATTAATAAAATAAAATTCCATTTATCTAAAGTTTATTTTTTATTAGGACGAAATTTTAATTAACGTTCAATTAACGAATAAATAATAGGAAGGATCAATACAAACTTTCATTTTATTAATTTCAATTATATAAAATATTATTCAGAGGAATTTTGATAAATAGAGTTTATTATATCTACATTATAGTTATATCATATCTATACTGACTCGTGTTAATGACATTACGATATTATAGAGATTATACTTTATATAATTATTTGCTTATAATAACATTGAAATGATTGTTTTTGTAATATATTAAATTCGTTGTAGACTTAATAGAAACATAAAATTTATTTTAATACCTATAATTTTCTTATAATCGTAAGAATTTTCAAATAATATTCCAATATTGCATTTAATTAATTTTATCGCTATATTAAATATAAACGTCAAATTTAATTTGTTTCTAATACTTTTGCAATGTTCATTTTTCTCATTGTTTAATTTATTATATAAAAAACTAATTAAATAAATAAAATTTATATCTTTAATAATTATAACTATAATTATAAATTTTATTTTACAAAAATATTTTCTTTCTTTACAAAAAATAATAACAAAGAAATACTTTTCTTTTCAACTTTTAAGAACATTTTATATTCTCAAATTTATACGTGTGATATACAGATTTTTCCCAGAAAATATGATACTTTTACAGGAGACAAATTATAAATAGTATCTTATTCACTAGAAAATACATTTCAACAATTACATTAATTTATAATAATGTATCATAATGTACTATATACAATTTATTCGTTATTTTTTTTAATTTTTAATTATCTAAATAATTTTTTATTAATTTTTAAAAATAACTGTTGCACAATCTCGGTATATAAATATAATATTCATGCAAGAGCAATAATCTCTTGTGTAACTATTGATACTTGAATATTAATGCGAATACATTATATTCTAATAATATTCCAATATATTTTTCTGATTCATAGGCCGGGACAAGTATTTTGAAGTGACGTTACCAGAACAAGAGAGGATAGCGTGGATCTGGTGCATCATAATCGCTTTCGCGGTGCCTGAATTCGGCACGTTAATTCGTAGCATTAGAATATGCATCTTCAAATCATGGAAGAAACCGCCTGCATCCCATTTCCTTGTCGTCTTCGTTATGGAGACATTCCACGTGATCGGTCTGGCTTTGATGTTCATGGCGGTGCTTCCTGATTTGGACGTGGTTAAAGGTGCGATGCTGACGAACTGCGTGTGCTTCGTACCTGGTCTGCTAGGTAAGCGATTGCACATTTCACTTTTATAACGATCAATTTTATATGAAATTCTGCTCGAAACTGGTAGAGCAGGATGTTTGTTGCGTAATTGTTAGAACGAGGTCGATTTGATTATGAAGCGCAAAGGATAGGAGAGACGTAGGTGGCATTTGGATTAATGTTTCTGTGATTCAGTTTTTATAGATTAAATAGAAAGAGAAATGGGGGAGAAAGGGAGGAGAATAATTTAAGTTTATTAAGAAATAGTTTGAACCAGAATTTGAAATTTTTTTTAAAAGAAGTTTTTACGTTATAAGTTCAGATGAGGATAGATAAGAGGATAGATAATTACTGAAGATAAAAGTTTTAAAATATAAAAATGAAAATTTTTTAATTACAGAAACAGACATTTTGTTCGATATTAAAAAAAGTTCTTCATTATTGTAGATATTGAATATTATTCAATGAATAAGAGATATTACAATAATATTAATTCTATATTATATTAAATAAAATTAATATCTAATAATTTCAATAGTTTTATTTATTTTATGGAATTTTCTAATCTTTTCTAATAAAAATCTTAAAATAAATTGTTTGAAATTCTTGTTATATAGATTTGTAGATTTTAAAATATCTGTCTCTTAAGAATGTTTAAAACATTTTTTACTTTTTAAAAAATTGCTGGAATTGGAAAAGTATGTAGTTTATTCCTAATTTGAAACATAGACTCGATTTTCAAATCGAATTTTTCGAATACCTTGAAACTGGTAGAATGGAATTTGGTACGTAATTGGTACAATCTTTTTTTTATCACTCTTATATTATAAAAATTATAATTCTCTCTTTTTATTATAACAATCATTTATATAATTCTATACATATCAATGATAATTACTAAAATATTCAAATTGTCTCTTTCGAGTATGTACATATTATATTAAAATTTGCTAGTAAAAATATTATTTATATAATTTTTTTTTATAATTCAATCGAATTATTCTATTCTAAAAATATAAATGAATAATTTGTACTTAATTTAAATTATGCAATTTTCAATGAATTTCTTTTATAATTTGCAACTGTTAGAACAAGATTTTTCTTACATAATTGGTAGAAGTAGATCCAATTATCTATAGAATGTAAGAGGAATGAATGAATTATGTATTTGGAATCGAAAGTTTCTGTAATTGAATCTCTTAAAACTAAACTATTATATTTTAAAGTTTAAATTAATAATTTCTGAAAATTGTTTGTATATCGAGGATATTATAATTTAAGTCTAAAGAAAAATTTATTATTAGAAAATACATTATGATTAAAGTAGTATGAGTCGGAGGATATCATAACCAATCGAATATGGCATTTTGAAAGTGCATTGCGTTGACCTCACTCTATTACAGCGTAATGTTCTGTTCTAGTATCAAAAGTGAATGGTTTCCATCCTGTCGATTATTAGCTGTATGAAAAATTTTAACGTATATTATTTTATAATTATATAATTTTATAAGCATTTAAATGGGCAAAATAAAATAATATTTACTCAATTTAATTAAAAAATATAGATTTATATTTATATTTATATTATATTTAGAAATATTAGAATTAATTCATGAAAAACAAAATAAATAATAGATATATTAAAAAAAAATAATTCCAATTATTAAATCAATAATAAAATATATATATATATATATTTGTGTGTATTATATGTATTACGAAGTATATTAAAAAAAATGATTATTTTTAAAAATTTAATAACTTTAACTTTACTTTAAATTTGGCAATATATTTTTAAAGAAAGTTTTTTGAAATCTTCAACATTTCAAATATTTTTCAAATAAAATGATTACACGATTCAAGTCATCGATATTAAAGATAATCCACTAAGACAATAAATTTTTTTTTCTCTTATTCAAGGGCTACTTTCTCGGAATAAAAAGAAAGACGAATCACGATTTGTTCTGGTGCTGATCGATATTGCCGCACTTGTCGCTCAAGGGACAAGTTTCGTTCTTTGGCCATTGTTGGACAGTTCACGATTCTCTTTGTGGCTAATACCACCATCTTTATTCCTAGTTTCATGCGGTTGGTGGGAAAATTATGTTTCGATGCAGAGTTCGATTGGTAAGTATCACGAAATCGATGCCAGATCATTAAAAAAATCGTGAAATAAAATAAAAGAAGAATATATTAAATGGAAGAAGAATTTCCAAAAGAAAAATTATAAAACTATTAATTAATAAAATATTAGTAAAAATATTTTTGGCGATATCGAGGTTAATTGCTAATCGAAAAATAAATTGTTATAAAAGTAGGTTCTTTAAAACTTTTCCTCAAGTTTTTCTTCTTAAACTTCTCTTTTCTTCTTTTTATGCTTAATATAAAATTTTTTCAATTTAAAAATTTCACTTAATTCAAACTTTGATTATATAAATTAGTTGATTATAATAAATAGTAATTTAAATTATCGAAATTTAAATTATATTTATATATTATACGAAATTAATTCATATAATGATTAATTATATTATTTTTATTATTCATCGTATAAAAAAAATAAATTATCAATGAAAATCTGAAAATAGAATAATTTTCTGAAAAAAACATGATAATTTTTACTTACTTATTCATTTATTCTTTCTGTTTATTAGGATTCGTTCGATCTCTAGGAAAAGTAAAACAAGAAATGCAATTGACAAGATACTTTACCTACATGTTTATGTCGGTTTGGAAAATTATAGCATTCTTTACCAGCACAATATTAATACTATACATTAAAGGTGAAACTGTCGGTCATTTATTCACTATGTTCGGCGACGCTTTTGGAAATCACACGATCGTTGTAAGATCGATGTATGATGTCACTGGCAGAACAACAGATATCGCTGACATCGTTGATATCGATGATAATAAGATAGCCATACCGGCAAATGTGAAAAGTCCCATATACGTTCTACTGTTGCAAATATTCAGCGCCTATTTCATGTACATATTTGGTAAGTCCAAATTCATAAATATATAGCGATAATTTAACTCTTAAATAATTAAAAAATTGTTAAATTAATTTATTTTTGCAATTATTGAAAAAGATTGTAGTTGCCAAAATTAATATTTAATTATTCAAGCAAAAATATACAATAATTATACAGAGTATTTCTAGTACAAAAAAGAGATGATTTTACATAAGAATATAAATTTCGAGTAAATTTATTTTATTCGAGACTCTCTTCCCGATGAAATGAATTTTGAATATTCTGCAAATATATATTGCATGTTGTTATAGATACAAATCTTTTGAATATTTTAAAAATATCTTATAGATATATTTGCTTATATCCTCTTAATTTTATTTTTTTGTTTTTAAAATTTTTTTTAAATAGAATGCCATCCAAAAATCGCCAAGAAACTGATATATGTCACTTGCTATATAAGCAAGAATCTAGCTTAAATCCTACACGAACAATCTTATGAATAAATAATACCACATGATGATCTTATTGATATTCATCTCGCCTACATGCTCTCAATATTAAGTCAATATGCGGCATAGTAGCGAAATCCTATTTTGAATATGCACCAAACATGACTATCTTTTGCTGTTTACGTGAAAAATTGCAATAGACTGTCAACGTAATAAAAATTTAAACGGATAAAAAAGCTACAGACACCAAAATATGTAAAATTTTTTAGATTTTTTACAATTATAGAATAAAAAGACAAAACTTCTTTAATCATCTTTAGTCATTCGTAGCTAATAATAGTTTTAATCGATTTCGACGAAAATTGGTGCACGTATATAATTTACTTAGATCGATATAATACTTAATCGTCTCAAAAAAAATTTAAATTTAAAAAAAAATTATTCGATTTATAAAAGATGAATATTTTTGGACAAGAGTAAAAATAAAAAGAGGAGTAACAAAATAAAATAGTGCCTTTCTTTCAGGTAAATTCGCGTGCAAGATTTTGATACAAGGTTTCAGCTACGCGTTCCCTGTAAATTTAACTATACCGGTATCGATCTCGTTATTGATTGCCGCTTGCGGTTTAAGACACACCGATCCTTGCATATTTCACAATACAATTCCGGATTATTTGTTCTACGAGTCGCCACCATTGCACTTCCTCAACGATTTCGTTTCGAAGCAATATGCCTGGGTATGGCTGCTGTGGTTACTGTCGCAAACTTGGATTACTTTGCATGTTTGGACGCCGAAATGCGAACGTCTCGCTTCCACGGAGAAATTGTTCGTTGTTCCTATGTACAACTCATTGCTGATCGATCAATCGATGGGTTTGAACAGGAAAAGGGACGACCAACCGGAAGTGAAAGTGGAGGTAATCAAATTCGAAGTTTTTATAATATACAAATCTTTCGATTCTTTATAACACTCTATGAAATATAATGAAACGTTATATGCAAATTATGGTACTTTGCAATTCGATTTCTTTGTAGGTCACCATTCCTAAGGGATGATTACTTTTACTTTTGGAATTATTTTTATTTCTCAAAACTTTTAAATTGAATTTTAGATTACAATTTATATCGAAATTTTTATTTCTTTCCTTTAAATTTTTTCATCATAGATATATATTTTTTTTAAATTACTTATTTCAATATTGCAATATTAGAATGTTCTACTACTGATTTTTATGCAGATATGGGAGCAGGATTTGCAGATTATTTTTATAAAAGAAGATTAAAATTTTAAAATGATAAAAAAAGTATATGAATTGAATTGTAATATTTATTAATATATATATATATTAATTTATTTATAGAAATTATTAATTCTTCAAATTTTCGATCAAAATTTGTATAAATGTTCGATTATAAGATTTTAAATTTTATAAAAAAATGAATTTATCATTATCTTATTGTACGTAATTGTTTTCTTTTATCTTCATTAATTCTTTTCTGATTAAAAATAAAGTTACTTTTTGTATAAAAAGAATTAATTCCGTATTGATTAAATGTTTTTTGCAATTTTCGACAGTACTATGAACAATTAAAGTTGTACCAATATTTCCAACTTCTTTTATCCCCAATGAGATTTTTATGCAACCGATTCTTAATTTCTTAAAAGAAAATCCTTTATCTCAACATTTAATGTCTCTTCAGAGAAAAATATCTAAGAAGCTTTGATTTTACTAAATTCAAGAAAAAATTTTATCTTCTTCTCTACAATTATTTTTCGTTTTTCGTGATTAAGGAAAAAATATCCAATATTTTTTCCAAAATAAAATCGTGTTATTCCTTTTTATACTCTCGTCAAAAATAAAAAAGATTTATAATTGAAACAAATGCATCATTTATAATTATAAAAAGAACATAACTTAAAGAAATAATACATTTTAAAATATTCATCATTCTTTAATTGATATCAAATTTCTTAAAAATAAAAAAAATTAAATTTTTCTCTTGCAATATATTTATTGGACGATCTTTGTAGAACAATTTTATTATTGGAAAAAAAGAATTCTCCACAGATGTTCGTGACATAAACAATTGCGTTTTATTTTCCACCATGAATCATAAACTTTTCTTGGACAACGTTTTCTTTAATAGCAGGAATATTATAAAGGGCTAAATATCAGAAAAATTCTATTTTTTTAATTATACAGAATTATATTATTTCAATTTATACATAATCTACATATTGAAAATCGATACATTGTTTTTTTTTTTTTTGCTTTGTTACATATACAATTATATATTTTTATAAAATAATTTAAAACAACGAATTCGATATATTTATCAATATCTTTAATATTATAACTGTAAGACAAATGCAAATTAATTTAAATCTCAAATTTCTTATACAAATCATTTTATATTTTATGCCAATATTATCACGTAACCATAAAATTATCGAAATTAGATCATTACTTTTTCATAATACGTATATTTAAATGATATAAAAATTTTCGTTGATCAGGATCTGGCAGAGATAGAGAAAGAAAAAGGAGATGGAGACTATGAGACTATATACGAGCAAACGGATGGCACGACCACACCACCATCAACTGTAAAAAGCAGCGATCACGTAACTAGAATATATGCTTGCGCGACGATGTGGCACGAGAATAAGGAAGAAATGATGGAATTTTTGAAAAGTATTCTTCGATTGGATGAGGATCAATGTGCGCGACGTGTAGCCCAAAAATATCTGAAGGTTGTCGATCCGGATTATTATGAATTCGAAAGTGAGTGTACAATTTTGTTTTTCTAATATCAGTATAAAGATGTTAAGCAAAATAATATTATCAAATAATGGAAATCGAGATTGGATTGATCTCAAGATATATATATATATATATTTTAAATTAATTTTATTATGTAATAATTCGTTTTTTTTATCATTTATTTCTTTTTAGCTCACATCTTTTTCGATGATGCCTTCGAGTTATCGGATCACGATGAGAACGAGTCGCAAGTGAACAGGTTCGTGAAATTATTGGTGGGCACTTTGGATGAGGCTGCGTCTGATGTCCATCAAACACGGATGCATGTTAGGGCACCAAAAAAGTATCCAACACCTTATGGTGGTCGATTGGTCTGGACACTTCCTGGTAAAACGAAAATGATCGCTCATTTGAAAGACAAGAGCAAGATTCGTCATAGAAAACGATGGAGTCAGGTAATTATGAAAATTGTATGACATTATCAAGAAATTTTTCTACTTCGATGTTTAAATTTTTGAGAAAAAAATGATTTAAGACTTAGAAATCATCAATATTTAAAAAAAGATACAAAAACAGATAGAAACTAATTCTGAAAAAATTTTATAGAATGAATTTTTATATAAATTTTAAAAATTCACAGCAATCCAATATTCTGATGATTCTAAAATAACTTTGTATTTAATACTTTATATTTTAAATTTTACAAATAATTAAAAAAATACAGAATATTTTGATATTAATACTGAACAATTTTAAAAAAATTTACAATGTACAATGAATTTCTACACATACAAAATTTGATATAAAATTTTTTATGCTTTACATGTATGTAATTCGTTTATATAACATTTCCAACATTTTTTTCACATTTTCACATATTTTTTCACATATATTTCTTTTTCAGGTCATGTACATGTATTACTTGCTAGGTCACCGGTTGATGGAACTACCAATCAGCGTTGATCGGAAGGAAGTGATCGCAGAAAATACTTATCTGTTAACTCTCGATGGTGATATCGATTTTCAACCAGCTGCTGTAAAATTACTCGTCGACTTGATGAAGAAGAATAAAAATCTTGGCGCAGCTTGTGGTCGTATTCATCCAGTTGGTTCAGGTAATCTTTGAGAATTTTAAAAAATGATATAATAAATATCTATATCGTATATTTTAAGATTGAAGAAATAATTTTTTATAATTCTTCGGTATTGCATTAGGTCCTATGGTGTGGTATCAAATGTTTGAATACGCTATTGGTCATTGGCTGCAAAAAGCAACGGAGCACATGATTGGTTGTGTGCTTTGTAGTCCTGGTTGTTTCTCACTTTTCAGAGGAAAAGCTTTGATGGACGATAATGTGATGAAGAAATACACGACAAGATCGGACGAGGCTAGACATTATGTGCAATACGATCAAGGGGAAGATCGATGGCTTTGTACACTTCTCTTGCAACGTGGTTACAGAGTATGTATTTAAAAAATCTCTAATATCTTTTTTTCCTTATCAAATATAATAGAATTTATCCGAATGACCGATTATAGAATGAATCATCATGAATATATGTATTTAAATTATTATATATTTATTTTAAGTAATAGATTTAAAATAATTTTTAAACCAATTTAAAATCTTTGATATTATTAATAAGGATATTATAAGCAATATTTTTCCATAAATAAATATTTATTGCGTTCATTTAATCTTAAAATTCGATTAAACTCTATTAAAATTACGAAAAATTTAAATCGCTATAACTCCGAAGATAATAACTTTCGATCAATGAGCGAAAGATCATTAGAAGCGCGGAATTTTGCCCTTTGAATTGCTCTTTCACTTATCTCAATACGACTTCCGGTTACCGAGATATGATTGTGTAAAGAAAATAGAATTTTTAATCATATATGTTAAATCTAATTAAACTCTATTAAAAGTAAGAAAACTTTGAACTGCTATAACTTTGAAGATAGCGACTTCCCGTCAATGAATGAAAGATCATTAGAAACGCGAAATCTTGCCCTTTAAAACGCTCTTTCATTTATCTCGATACGACATCCGGTTCTCGAGATATCGTCGTGTAAAGAAAAGACTAATTTTTCGTCGTTTATTATCTTTGTCCTCGTCACTTATTCAGATCTCTCCCTCGCACCTCGTCTCACTGATCTATCCCAAACTTCAGACAAGCGATAGACGTGATTCCTGGAAATGCGTACTACGCTTTTCCAGGAAAAAAATGTAGGTCACTAGATCCCATTCATAATCTTTGTGCTAATTCGAACGTTATAGAAAGTTTGAGTCTTTATATTTCGGCAACCGATTGAGATATCGAAATGAATCAAAAAATGCCTTCAAGAGCATAATTTCCTCTATTTTCTGAGTGAATTTCGATGGCAAATTTTTTAGTTTTTTTTTCATACTTTTTACGTGAAAAATCTAAATATATAGCTTTTTGATTGCGATGGTCGTGATGTAAAATATATAAAAACTTATATTTATTTAATTTTACAATTTTATATTTATTAACACGAATTTGTAAAAGACATTATGCTCTGTTGCTTTTATTCATTTGTAAAAAGAAAAGATCGCAGAAAGATTTCTAACTGTTAATAAACTAACTAAAAAATAAAACTGAAAACACTTCGAATATTTTTATTCTTCTGATTTTTGATTGCTATATTTTGATTTGAAGAATTACTTCTTAAATTTCTGAATACCTGTATGTAAGATTTTATAATATTTTATTAATGTTACAGGTAGAATATTCAGCAGCTAGTGATGCTTATACTCATGCACCGGAAGGCTTCAATGAATTTTATAATCAACGTCGTCGATGGGTACCCTCCACCATAGCCAACATCATGGATCTTCTGATGGACGCGAAACGGACCATTAAAATCAACGATAATATTTCTCTCCCCTATATTTCTTATCAAATCTTACTCATGGGTCAGTTATATACATTTTTAAAAAATATTACATTTCTCTTGATTGATATTTTTTCCATTAAAATTTTTATATAATTCCTAAATTTTAATATGCCATAAAATTTCACTCTTATTCTCTACTTCAATCGAATCATTAAATTAGTTAAAAAAAATAAATCTAAAAATTAATTTATATATTTTTTACGACTTTTTTGTCAATCTTCATCTTTTTCCAAAACAAAAAAATCTTTAATCAAACACAAATAATATCACAAAGCAACTACATACAATCAAATTGTAAATTTATAAATCTCAAGATGAAAATTTGACGTTCATCATTTTTTTTATTTTTATTATCAATCCTTTAATCGTCCATCGTTATTTTTTCCAGGTGGTACTATCTTAGGACCAGGTACGATTTTCCTCATGTTAGTAGGTGCCTTCGTGGCTGCTTTTAAGATCGATAACTGGACCAGTTTCTACTACAATATCATTCCCATTCTTCTCTTCATGCTCGTATGTTTTACTTGTAAAGCGAACATTCAAGTAAGTTTATCCATCTATATATAAACCAGCTTTATCGCTTTGATCGTATTTGCAATTTCTTTTTTTTTTTTTTTTTTTTTTGTGTGTTTTTGTCTTTCAGCTTCTGTGCGCGCAGATATTATCGACAGGATACGCGATGATAATGATGGCCGTCATCGTAGGTACAGCTCTCCAGCTCGGAGAAGACGGTATCGGTTCACCCTCGGCCATATTTTTGATAGCCTTATCAGGTTCCTTCTTCATAGCAGCCTGTTTACATCCACAAGAATTCTGGTGTATCGTACCCGGCATCATTTATCTCCTTTCGATACCTTCCATGTACCTTCTTCTTATCCTCTACTCGATCATAAATTTGAATGTCGTCTCATGGGGAACTCGCGAGGTCCAAGTGAAAAAGACCAAAAAGGTTCGTTCAAAATTCATCTGCTACGTATTCAAATTTTTCTTTCTCTTATTCGCATTTCAACGCTAGAACTATCAAATCTATGCTGTATGAAAATATGATGGATATTTCTGTATTTTTTAAAAATTATCGAGAACAATTAGCCTAACATTACATGTAATGTACAAATACTATTGCTATTAGTATTGATTGATAATTTGAATATTTGACGATTAAAAAATTATGTTGCGTTCTTCGTCACTTTGTCACAGTTGTAGTCATGCTAAAAAGTTCATAAAAATATTCGAGGCATTGGAATAGGGTATTATGCAAAAAAGATTGGGTGAAACTGGCTCAGGGAAAATTTATGGCAGATACTTGGACTGCGTATGGCCACTGACAGTAAGCTACTGTAAACGAGGATCTGTACATACCCAGTAATAACTTGTGACGTAGTTATTGGATATCAAGAGTTTGATCGTCTAGAAGAAAGATTTACAGCCTTTTTATCTCACGACACACACAAGCTATTTATTAATTCTACGACACATGAAAAAAAAATATTTTATCACCAATCTAATAAAAATGTTATTATTGATTGATTTACAAAAAGTAGTAACATCTATTTTTACATATATATTTTTCCCCATTATGCGTCAAAAAATATTTTTTTATTATTAAACTAAATTATTTATGATTCATTTAATAATACTTTTAATAATTAAAACTAATAGTCATAGTTATTTATTATTTATTTCTAATTTACATACAAAAATATCATTTTGATTTCTGATTTCAATACATTATATTACAGTTAATTACAATTAATTGGTTGTTCTAGTATTGATTTAATGGGAAAATAGAAAGAAAAAAACTAGCCTGATATTAATAAATATTGATTGTAAATTTATCGTGATATCATTGAATAGGAAATGGTAGTGATGCTAGATTGAAAGGCATGTACCGAAAACGATTCTTCAGGGTGGCAAGTGCTTTTACTTAATTCCACGCGCAAGGAATACAGCTTTTTTGTTTGCAAATGTATGTTCTAACTTGTTTGCAAAAAAACAAATTTAATCAGTGATATATTGAGGATACACTCGTAGATAAGTGATATAAGTGATATTTTCCAAAATATGCAATATCAAAATAATCTCTTTTAAATTTTCTTAGACATACATTATATTCTATTTACTTATTTCTTCAAACGTTAAATTTTTCGAAATTCTATAAAAATATTGTAAAATATTGATGAATTAAAATGTCATAAAAAATAAATTAAATTTCTGTTTTTGAAATTATTTTAACATAATTATTCAAAATATAATAATACTATTTAATAATCAACTATAGAACCATAATAGAGAAGAATTTAATAGAATAGATTTTTTTACACAAAATAATGATTGATATTTACTAAATTAAAAATTAATAAAACTGAACTCATTTAGTCAAGTTTTTAATATTTTTGATGTATCCTCAAAATATTACAACTTTCTTCCAAATTAAAAATTCTATTTCAAGCACACTGATACTAAAATTAACACATCAGGTTTTTATAGCAGCGGTAACCAGTACTGTATACGGAATGGTAATGATCGCTGTGATTGTTGGGACTGCGATTAACGTCATCCAAGATGGCATATTGTCACCAACCGCGATATTTCTAATGTTAATAACATCTCAGATAGTCATAACCGCAATACTTCACTTCGAGGAGATGTACTGTATACTATACAGCTTGATATATTTCATTACCATCCCATCAATGTATGTGCTGCTTATTATTTATTCAATCTGTAATCTGAACGATATTACATGGGGCACGAGGGAAGTAAAGACTAAGAAAACAGCTGCGGTAATTATTTACATTCTTAACTAAATAATTTTCTCTAGTTCTCTATCAATCACCATTACTAAAAATAAAAGGGGGGAAAAAGAAGGAGTTATATAATTATTATTTAATAATAAAAAAAATTGTATATTATAATTAATTGCAAAAGATAGTATTTTTAAAATCAATTTTTGAAATACTATAGGAACTTTGAAGTTTTATCAAATTTTTTATTTTTTCTGAGTAGTTCTTTTTTGATATTTTAATTCCTTTATTATTTTATTCATTATATTATATTATAATGATATAATTAAGAACACTTACGATTTGAAATGATGATTTTCCTTAATCTATTTTGGATCTGTTTGAATTTCTTTATCCACATTTATTTTTATATATTATTTGGTGAAAACGAATATTATATTAAACTGTTGAACAGAAATTGAATTTTTAAACTCAACTTCGGTTTGCATCTCGAAAAATTTGTTGATTAAATTCAGATTTTAATGGCTTAAATATTATTAAAAATCATGAATGGTAATTTTTGTCTCCTTTTTATGTACTTTGAAACGAAAACGAAAATTCTGAAAAAAATTGCGATTAGTTTATGATAATATATTTTACCTTTCAATAATTAATATAAAAGTTTTTTAAATTGTTTAAATTATTATAAATAAATTAACAAAAATTTATTTATTATTATTAATTATAGGAAATGTTAAATTTATTAAATTCAAATCGTTTTCGAACTTTGATATTGTATCATTATTATTATATCACGATTAAATCTCTATTCGATCGATACAACATATTCACATAGATATATCAATTGAGTAAATTGCGCGAGTAAATCCACTTAAATCAACTAAATAGATGCACTGTGCGTATATTCAATTTGGATTACTTAAACTTAGTAAAGTAAGATAATTTTGTCAGGAAAATAAAAATTCTTGAAAAGAAAATTCAAAGACTTTTTTACGTTATAGAATATATTTCATTTTGAAATAGATAAATTAAATTTGCATATTAAATTAACACTAACATAAATTATATTGGGAAAATCGTTTCAAAGTACAAAACATTTTATTTCTCTGATAATGTAACGATAATAATTTTAATTAATCAATCAATAATATACACAATTAATAATCTTTTTACGCATTTCTATCTGTTTTCAATATTTTCTTTACAAATTATTGTAATTATATAATTTCTATTTTTATTATAAAAAAAATAATCATTTATTGAAATATAAAATTATTATTTAGAGCTTAATTTTGAAATCAATATAACTTATAAATAAAGTTACAATTGTTTCTTAATAGAGTTGCTTTCTAACATTAACAAATAATTGTGTTTTCAAAAATAATTATTATTTAATATTTAATACATACATTAGTATTAAACAAAAAATTTATGATACATATTTCACTGAATAGGAACTTGAACAAGAGAAAAAGGAAGCTGAGGAAGCGAAGCGGAAAGCAAAACAGAAATCTTTGTTAGGATTTCTTCAAAATGGTGTAGGATCGAACGATGATGAGGAAGGATCGATAGAAATTTCCTTGGCAGGGTTGTTCAAATGCATGTTTTGCACTCATGGGCAAACGTCCAACGAAAAACAGCAACTGGTCGCTATTGCTCAATCAATGGAAAATGTTAACAAACGTTTGGAAATTATTGAAAGGTGCCTCTCATTTTATATTATCTTTCATACGTTTTAGAATTTATCGATTAATTTGATCAACTATTTTAACTATATTAAAAGATTCAAATCTTTAAAGCTGTAACCAGTTAAACATTTAAAGACTGGTTACAAATTGCTACAACTTTTATTAGTTATAAAAAAAATAAAACGAAATGGTCAACCGTGAAATAAATGTTATGTACTTGCTGTTTTGACTTGGCCAAAACTAGAATTTCATATTCATAAATATATAATTAAATTTACATTCTTCTGTTATAATGTTTTTGAATCTTTTTAGATCGCATTATTTTTACTTTTACTACGATTATTTATATAAAATATTTTATAAAATTTTCAGTAGTTATTTATTTATAATAACAATTCAAAAGATTCATCATATTAAATATTTTATATTATATAATATATTTTTAATATATTTTTGATATTTTACTAATATTCTCACCGAATTCTTTTTCTAAAATAAAGTAAAATAAATAAAGTATTATATTTATTTTTATTAAAATGAAATAAAACGCTTTTTAATTTTATTTATTAGAGCTGTGGATCCTCATGGAGTGACGAGTCGACGCCGTGCATCCTCTGTTGGTTCTCGAGGCGATCATTTGGGCGCCATTGGCGAAGATCCAGCGGAGGGTCAAGACGGTCAAAGCGAACCAGAAACTGTGACTAGTCAAAATACGGAAGGCAATCGCGAGGGCAGCAACTTCCTTAGCAGACCTTATTGGCTGAGCGACGAAGGGCTTAAGAAAGGCGAAATCGATGTTCTGTCAATGCAAGAGGAACAATTTTGGAAGGATCTTCTGGAAAAGTATCTGTATCCCATAGACGAGGATAAGGCAGAAAAGGTAAGAAGTTTTACTTCAAACGCAATTATTTCAATAAGTTTTAAATTTATTGTTTTTTTAATTTGAAAGAAGTATTTTCATCTATTTTTCTTTCTAGTTTAATTAAATGTAGATTTTTTAATAGTTTCGAGAAATTTGAAATAATAGAATTTTAAAAGTGTACGAGTTAGTAAATTATTATTATATATTTGCAAATTTATACTATTTGTTATTTTTATTATTTAAATTTAGTTTTTAATAATACGTGTTAATTGAATATATTCTTTAGAAGAAGAGATTAGCATTGAAACTGATAAAATTATTAATTTCATTTTATATGCTTTATCAGATCGTTCATAAAAATTTATTTCTAAGTAATAAATAAAGTATTTCATAGAATAATTAAATTAAGTAATGAAAATAACTATATTTTAATATTCTTTTCAATTTTCTAATCAAATACTTTTTTACAGTATTTTTTACATAATAATTTTTAAAAGTTTTCAAACTTCCTTAAAATAAGTTAAAGTATATATTTAAAAAAAAAACAGAAAACAATAAAATAGTAATAACAGAATTACAAAATTTCCCCTCCCCATTCGATTAAATATGAAATAAGGGAAATTTTTAATACTTGTAATAGAAAAATGAAAATAACCAAATCCATGCTACTTGTTCCTTACATACGTCAGGCACGAATCGCCAAAGATCTAAAGGACCTACGTGACCAGAGCGTTTTCGCGTTTTTTATGATGAACGCCCTCTTCGTTCTGATCGTCTTTCTGCTCCAACTAAACAAAGATTTGTTACACGTGAAGTGGCCTTTTGGTATCAAGACGAACATCAGCTTTAATGCCGATAACTTGCACGAGGTAAACACCGCTCCGTCCACGTCGAGTTGTCCTGCTTCTTCGATGTCTATTCCCCTGAAAAAGAAAAAAGAAGAATTAATTTCTTTTTTGGCAGCAAAACATTTAAAATGCTGGAAAGATTCTTTCGTACATCTAAATACTAAAATACCAGATTAATATAAAAGCATCAAGTATCCACATAAAAGAAATTTGATTAAAAATTAAACACTTCATTAAAAAATTATCATATAGAAGAAGCATTCAAAGCATTCAAACTGTTTTGCAGCCAAAAATCATAGCATTGTTTACTTTATTTTCTACATCGCTTTCTATCCAAAAGCTTTTTAGATGATAAAGTGATACTCTCGAGAATCGAAATGATCTCTGACTGAGGATTCTTCTCCTCGAAAGGAGCCGATGGATCAACGATCGACCGGACGGAGCGTAATTTTTTTCATATCATTGCTAATCGATATTTTGTTTCTCTTTTTTTCTCTTCTCCCTGATCAACGATCAACAGGCACGTATTGCCGGCGACCTAATCGAGCTACGGAACAAGAGTGTGTACGCGTTTTTTATGTTCAATGCGTTGTTCGTTCTGATTGTATTCTTACTGCAACTGAACAAAGATCAGTTGCACGTTGTCTGGCCGCTCGGCGTTAAGGAGAATATCACCATGAAAGAAGACGGGGAGGTACCTGGTAGTGTTCCAAAAAAAAAAAAAAAAAAAAAAGAAAAAACAGAGATGCTGTCTCACTGATGCCTCGGGAGACTAACACCTCCGTGTGCTCCGTTGCTCGCGATTTTATATTACACTTTTTTTTCTATTTTTTTTTATCGTTCGTTCTTATTAGAAATGAGATACTCGAAACTTGGAAATTAAAAGGAGTTCTCGAATCTTGGAATTTTTGTTTCAATTTTTTTTTCGTTGTGACTCGAAACTCTTGAGATAAAGTTTTGTATAAAACTTAAATATATTTTGATGATATAAATTTTTAAGTGAGTACTAATAAATGCAAATTTTAGACCTTAGACGTTTTGAAATTAAAAGTTAAGTGGTTAAGATTATAATTCTTGGAAGATTACAATTTTTGAATATTGATAGATAAATATTCCTTCTGGAAAATTTTGGATTTTAAGAGTTGAAGTTCATAAGTTTCGAGATATCTTAAAATTTTTGACTCGAATTTCGTAATTATAAAAATTAAGTTTCAACCCGTCTCTACTTTTCTTTTTACGTTATTATTATTATCGTTAACACATGGCCATTTAAAGGAAGAAGAAATATTCGTCGAATTAAACTTGGACCCTTCGTTTTTTCCTGAATTTTAATATGTATTTTATGATATTATTTCAGAGATTCTTTTTCTTAAGTGTAATTTTTATAAATGTGTGCTACATCGATAGATTTAACAATAGAAGATATAGACAATTTAGAGCTTCCATTTAGATTTAATAAAAAAATAAGCTTGTGAGTTTTAAACGTTTTATATTTATTGTTATTTTTAGTTGAGATTTCAGACATAGATTTACTCACAGAGTTGCTTCTTACGTGATTATTTAATATTTAGCAATTTCTATTACTTAAATATTTATTAATAAAGTTACAATTTGATCATCAGATTTTTCATTAAGCTAAAATTATTCATGCTTTGAAAAATACATCAGTAGATACAAACAAAATCATATGATCAAAATCTAGATATACTTAAAATCTAGGGAAATCAGAATCAAAATAAATTTTAAGATATTAAATAAAAGAACTAATTCTGTATTAATTTATTCGTAGCGAAATATATAATTAATAAATTCATAAGCAAATGACGTAACAAAAATTACATTTTAAAAATAGTACAAAATAATTATAATATTTATCACGTGTTATACAATTCTACTCGACATCGTTCAACGATATTTAAGTTCAATTTAAATTGAATTAAAATTCATCAATGTTTCTCTTTTCTTTTTATATTATTTCTCTTAAAGAAAGTAAAGAAATTGCTAAAGATTGAAAAAGATTTTAGAAGACATTTAATTTTAATACACAGACAAAAGAATTATAGTTTTACAGTGAGCATCGGAGCACGCTGGATAATGGTGTCCGGTAATAATGTTGCACTTGCTGGGACATGTCTATGTTTTGTCAATAACGTGGATTATGTGGAGCACGTGGAGTGTGTTACCATTAACATGTTTGCACAGGTACCCTCGAAACGAATGGAAAACCTGGGGCGGAACCAAGCAATTGACTAAGTTAGCTAAGTCACAAATAACATCGTCGCCTTGTTAATTAAAATTCCCATCATCCTTCCTCGTTTTCTCTTTCGAAAATAAAATTGTGGTCATTGTGTGATCTTTAATCTTTTCAGCATTTAATTTTTTTTTTAATTTTTTTTCCTCTGAGATAAATTCTTTTCTTTGTTAATTATTAATAACGATAATATGGTAATAAGAATAAAATTAAGCGGGAAAAGGTTAAACGCAACTGCTGATATTGTGAAATCTTTTATTCTAACATTGATATTTATTGATTAATATCATCAAAGTCTGGAGAACAAATATAAAAATCTTACTCAATCTCAATCATAAATTTTTTAATATTAAATTAGAAAAAAATTTAATATTATTTTTATTAATCAAGGAAAAATTTCAAATCTGATTAATTATTTTAAAATTGAGACTTTTATATACTTCATTTTCAATAACAAAACGTTCTATAGTAATTAATAATATTTTCAAATTGTGTTTAAATTAATCTTAAATTACATAATTTAATAATATTTAAAAATGTGAAATCAAATGGAATTCCAAGAAAATTTGAGAATTCCTTTAATTTTCTCAATTCTCTTTCAACGTTCTCTAGATTTTCCAACACTTTCTAATTCTCTCGTGATCGAACATTCGAATGAGACGTTCATCTCTTGGTTTTCAATAAGCAACTAGCACGTGCACAGTTTGTGGATCACGAAAGAGCCAAAAGAACTATTCTTGAATACCTTTTTTTTCCATTCATTTTCCTGAATACGAACGAGGGAGGAATTACACAGGTTTTCATTTCACATTTATCTCTTTTGTGTCTAATTCCGATAACGCACTGCTAGGTATGACAGCAGAGGAGCACCATTAACGAGTTACTATCAATGTAACTAAACGGTGGCTTATACGTGTTATAATATATGTGTTTGGAAAACTATTTTACATTTGATTCCGTTTGTACTAACGAATAATTAATTTTATTTGATTCTTATGTTATATTCAAAATGAAAAGATTAAATTCCTCTTCTTGAAAAGAAGGAAGAGAACGAAGCTTATTAAAATTGAAATATGAAAATTCAAATTGTTTAAAATTTTTTAAATTCTAACTTGAATTTAACAAGAAATACATTAATCGTTATGTACATTCAGGAAATTAATTGTTGTTACTTCATTACGTATCATTGGACAAAATTAAAGGATTCAAAGGAAAATTAAATACAGATTAATTAAAAATTTAATTATGAATGTTATTACATTTTTGAAAAAGATATATACGAAAGAATTTTCTAAACAAACAATTTTACAATTTTATTTTTGTAGAAAATAAAAACTTGTACTATTTTTCTGTTTTCTCTCAATTATTTATATTTTATTTGTAAATATTGCGTATTTTACATTTTACATTTATAATTCGTTATTTTTTACAATATTTTGCTTCGTAGCGAGGTAACAATGAAACATAGCAATGAAAACTGTGAATTCTTTTATGTGTTTTCTATCTCTGTTTTCAATTGTATTCCGTCACTCTTCTTTATTTATCAACGTATTTTTTTTAACGACAAATGTATCTCATAGGTGTACGTAACGAAAGAGTACCTTCAACTCGAGCCAATTGGTTTGGTATTCGTATTCTTCTTCGCATTGATATTGGTTATTCAATTCACTGCGATGTTGTTCCATCGATTCGGCACATTCGCCCACATTTTAGCCAGCACCAGTTTGGATTGGTATTGTTGCAAGAAGGTAAGTATTTCATCTTCAGTTTTCTCGTTTAATATCGTTCATTATTTTAACAATTACAAAATGTTCGTCTATCTAGATATCCTTAAAATTTAAAAAAATGACTCTTCAAACAATATAAAATAAAGTTAAAAATAAAAAGCATTGTATCTTTAGTTTCGTTTTTCATTATCGTTATGATTTCTAGTCAATTAATTATTACATTTAAATTCTTGCATTTTAACTGTGTTATTTGAATTCGTAGAGTACTATTTCTTGAAAACTTAAAAAGTTAGAAAAAATAACATGTCAAAATTATTACTTTCACAAACGATTATAATTCGTTTAAAGTTCAATTTTATCTCCTTGATGTAAAACATCTAAGACAACGATTATGTTTTCCATTCACATTTTTCTATGCTTCCCTTTAATCAGACCAAGGATTTGTCCGAAGAAGCGTTGTTATCTAAACACGCGGTGGAAATAGTCAGAGATTTGCAAAGATTAGACGGAATGGAGGGTGATTATGAAGAAGATAGTGGTACCGGCCCAGGCAGGAGAAAGACGATAACAAATATTGAAAAGAGTCGAAGGAAAACACAGGCAATCAATACGCTTGACGTCGCTTTCAGGCAACGATTCTTCAGCATGTCTGAAGGCAATGGTGCGTTATTTATATCTTTTTGTTTAAAAAAAAATTTCCGTTATTTAATTTCTATACAATAATTTTATTATATATGGCTGAAAAATAAAATTCTAAAATTTTACGTTATTCTTCAATATTTACAAAATATCATGATATTTTTGATTTCATTACATAATAAAATAACAAAAAAGTCTATAATTTAAATCAATTTTTAATTCTATGCTTAATAGAATATAACAGGTGGTTAGATTATTAACACAAGGAACATGCTATGTTAATCAAACGGTAGCAACATCTTGATTTCACGACTGAAGGGAATATTCGTTAATGAAATTCTCTGATTTAGGTCTGCCGAGAAACATGTCGACCAGACGCTCCGCAAAGGCTTTCAAGGCATTCGAGGGCCGTAGGAATAGTATAATGGCGATGAAAAGGAAGTCGCAGATGCAAACTTTAGGGGCAAATAACATTTACGGAGTGGCGGGCAATCCTTTGGGAATTCAAGGACGCCCATCGAGAAGCAGCCAGATTTCTGTTAAGGATGTGTTCGAGGGACACAGTGGCCACACTAACCCGAGCTACGAACCGGACGAAAATACTGGAAGCAGCCTCAGACTTCACAGTTTAAGTCAGAACGCGTGGAGAGAACAGAACAATATCTGATTCGAAATTTTTTCAAAACGTACGTAATTTTTGTAAAAAAATGTTGATAAATGAGTATTGTCATATTATAATTTATTCAGGATGTTAATGTGTATTTATGGGACACTTTTGAAAACTCGATTCTAGAAGTTGAAATATAAAAATTGATGATTAAATGAAATGAGGTGGAGACAAAGTGACACACTATCGTCTTGCTCTAATTCTGTCCCGTTTCATCTAATGCAAATTGCTTATTAAATAAGCTTAATGAATAAGTTTCAATTGATATAATTTGTTTTGGCCTCCAATATGTTCTACGAATATATTAAAATTCTTTTTATATGACTGGTAATTTATCCATTCAATGAAATGTAGTTTGAAATGTTTCTGGATTATTTCAAGTATTCATATTTTAAAATGAATCATGAATCAATCAATTAATAATTCTAATAGATCATTGAGATTTTTATCTTTTTGATCTATGAACTATTAATATATTAAAATAATTTAATATTTTGTTACGTTTTTCGAATCATTTTCTCGTTTTAATAATCAAAAGGATTTTTAATATCTCAAAAAATACTTTACGTATAAAATTGAAGTAAAATATCACGTTAATTATTACTTTTATATTATTTTTAACTGTGTTACATTAAAAATCAAAGATTGGAGATAAGATTAAATATTAAGAAATTCTTTAAAATATTAGGCAACGAAAAATTGTTTTGACTCTTTTGATCCTTTGCAGATGAACAATGACCATGGCTATCTCAAATATTCCACTGCCATCAGAAACGATAATCAATAAAGATGGGAGGAATAGCTACTTACTTTTTTACCAGAGCAATAGGATCCCATTTAAATATCGCCGCTCATTTAAATATTTTTTCTAGTAATTATCTATTAATTATCTGATTATATACGACGTAAAGTGGAATAGAAGAATAAAAGACTGCCTTCGAGTAGATTAATTTATAAAGAAGTGAAACAGGGCCGTCTTTAAACTCTTTATTTATTATTTATTAAAAGAAAAAAGAAGTTTCTTTCTTCTTTGAAATATAAAGAAGAAATATAGAAAAAAGAACACGGGAATAAAAAGAATAAAAATTGGAAAGTCTAAAAGTCTATCTAAAAGTCTAAAATTTTAATTTTTAGAAAATTTTAAACAAGCTAGGAACTTTTTATTAATGACTCAAAGGTCACTAAACTTAAACAAATTAAAGACAGTCCTGAAGAAATATTTTTATCATTGTCTTTCTTTTTTATTTCTTTTCTTTTCTTTTTTCCTTTTTCGTTTTTCTTTTCTTTTCTTTTTTTTCTTTCTTTTTTTTTTACTCGTAATTAGATATTTAAGATAAATGAACTGACCGGTGAGTATTTCTTAACGCAGTTTCTCTTATACGTACACTAGCGAACGATTTTAGAGAATAATAATTCCCTAAATTATTGATCGGATGCAATAATCCTGTTAAACTCGTTGTCGTATCAAACGAGTAGGCGTTCTCATTCATGCGTGTACGTGACAGTGATCATAGCGACGACGCTTACACTTCTTTCATTCTTCTAAACGTGATACTGTCGTTTGTACTAAAACTTATTGTATTTGATAGATATACAATTTTTTGTACATAATAAAACGTTAAGAGCGTATGTTAAGCCTGTAAAGAAAATTGTGATTGTTGTAAACGAAATAAAATTTGAACGATCACCATCCAACTTCGGATTCATTTCATCCAATTATTCAAATTGTATATAATTTCAATTTTGTTTCGATGTAAATATTATGTAATGATGATACAATGAAATTAATCATCGGATGGATGCTTAATCCTCAACTAATCCACAAATGAACTGAAACGATACATGTACCAAATATAAACATGAATTCAAGATATGGATTTCAATGATATGTTGGAAATGGTAACAATGATCGAGTTAAATATATCTCTTGAATTGAACATTATAACATATTTCAATTATGCCTGTTTTATATTAAAATCTAAATATTCTTTTAGTTAACATATTTGTTATCGATTACAAAATAATTAAAATTAGAAAACAAGAATTTTTATTTAGTTCTTTCAATTAATGTAAAATTATCAAAAAATTAAATAATGCTATAAAACTGCTATATATCAACTATAAGAGCATCTAAAATCGATTCTTAGGTTTTTTTTTGGGCCCTATGCATTTACAAAGTCATTAAGCACTAATGCCAAGCATACATTTTTCAATAATATAAATATAAAGAGAATGATGAGGAATATAATTAAAAGGCCACTTGTGTAGATTATTTAATTTAACGACAGCATATTTGGGAATAAAAGGCCCTAATAATCTAATAATCTACCAGGAAATTCTTTTTTGATTCTAGAATTTATTCAAATCATAAATACATGAAACTTAAATAAGTAAATAAGAAAAAAAATTTTATACAAAGTTTATGTATAATATATACATTTAATTCTGCATTAAAAAAATACGAAAATTCGATTATTTTTATCTTATACAATATTTTCAAATCTATAAGAATCGTTAAATATTTAAATATTTAATCGTAAAATATTTAAATTCTTACTTCAATGTGAATTTTTATAATCTCTAATGCAGAATTTGTTGTATTTGATGAATATTTGACGAATAAACTTTGTATAATATTTTTTTCCAATGTTTGTTCTTAAATTATGCCTTTATAGTTTAGGAATCATCCTGTATAATTATAATGTGCTCGTTTGTCGAAGAGCTTCTGTCATGCACATGATATAAGTTGCCATCAGGTAATCATTAATAGCACGATTTATCGTCCATCCTTGATAAAATCCTTCTGGAACCATTGCCCAATTTGCCAGGAGCAAAGGATAATTTGCCACTATCGCGTAATTGTTACCTACTACATATCTGAATGATACGAGAAATTAAACATCTGTTTAATTAATTAGAAATAAATCATTGCACTTACGCAAAACATCCTCCAACAATTACCCAATTGAAAACATTAAATTTTGATATCGTTTTTGTTTGTTGTTGTAAAGTATTGTAGAAACGTGACGTTTCCATTTCCTGAAATTGAAATTCAATCAAAAAATTTAATGAAAAATTAAAATACATTATAGGGTATATATCATCTTCTATTCTTTTAATGAAAAATTAAATAAAATTAAATAAAAAGCGTTAACAAATTTAAAATTCGCAAAGTCGTTAATCCTAGGTTATCCTCTCTCAATCGAAACGATTTGATATTGGAAAAAGATATTTTCGTACTTTAAAAAATTTGAAGAATTTCTTGATGAAGATGTTTGATATGATATCGATTTAATTGTTAGAAACTTTTTCTTTATTACAAATATTTTCCATTCGATAATATTGCTATATTTTTCGAAAAGTAGTTTAATTTTTTTTAGTAGTTGATTAAAAATTGAAATAAAATCTGGATAATCTATTGTGACAATCGAGGATTAAACTCAAAAATTAAATGAAGAAATTAAAAGTATAAAAAGTTAAAAAAATTTTTTAGAGAATCTCTAAGAAACGAATACCTCTAATTGTTTTATCATGTGGTATAATTTGATCACGTTAAAAATTGATAAGCTAGTTACAACGCAGACACCGAGTATGTAATATCCGTGACAACAATATAGAGAATAAATTAACCCCGTCATGCTCAAAGTACCAAGCAGCTCGTCTAAAATGTTAAATCGTTCTTTGTTCCTCTCTTCCTCTATCTCCATCATATCTGGATCGAAGGCTGAAACATAAAGATTAAATATTTTTAATACGAAATGATGCTTAAAATAAGATAAATAATACTTACAGTATTCCTTAATGAAAAGTTTGTACAAAAGAACGATCAAGGATCGAGAACCAATCATTGCAATACTGACACAAGCACAAGTCAAATGTGTGAAAAATTTCGAATATTGTGTATAAGAGTGTCTTATCAGAATATAAATAGAAGATCCACATGTTAAAAGTAGATTCGTGCAGGAAAAAATGGACTCCAATATCATAGCATTACTTTTATTAAAAGTAAATGCAAGAAGCAATTTATATTCGTATTATTTTTGGAAATAAACACTGCGCTTAAATTATGTTATATTATTAAGCTCTAAATCGTCAAAATTAATGACTAATATATTATCAATATTAATATCGAGTTATTACCATTAAGGTATGTTTAAAAGTAAATGTCAATTTTGTTTCACATAACCTTTTAACTATTCGTTATTTTAGTCAGAATGATGAAGCATTTAAGAAAGAATTAGTGTCAACTATTGATCGATAAAAATTTTTAGTTTAATTGATCAATCCTTATGATGTATATAAATAATTAATTTACTTTCATTCTTATTCCAAAAACAAACATATGAAAATAAAAAAAATGGAAAAAATAATAAAAGAGAAATAAATTATTTATTAGAATGAAATTATTATTTATATTAATTTTGTACATAATATAAATACATATAAACATGTAAATAATAATTTTATTTTAAATAGTTATATAATATAATATAATAAAATAATATTATATAATTATTATATAATTTACAAATTTTTTTGTTTATTTTTTTATGCATTTATTCAATTATTTGAAAATTTTTCTTTGAAAATTATGTATTTTATTTCATTAAAAATGCTTTATACCGGCTATTTCATTTACTTCGCATGCTATATAAAACTTATTACATAAAAAAAAATTAAAATTATTTTCTTCTTCAAAAATTTCATATAACTTCATATTCATGATAAAAGTAACTCTATTTTACTATAATTGATATGTATGAACCTCGTGAAATTGCATTTAAAAGTATATAAAATATACATCGATATATTCAATGAAATGAATTAATTCGTGAATCGAAAATGTAAATCGATGGAATATGCGCTCGACCTACACTAAAACGTAAAGATACGTTCGCGTGACGAGATAAGTTCGTTTTGATGCGACGATGATTCGCTATAGAATTTATAAGGATGCGTTAAAAAAGTGCGAGACAATCAATGAACGTGCGTGATATGACGCTATGCAAAATATATTCCTTATTGTGACTTGTAAATTGATTGCGATATATATGATAATAGCAGCAGATAACGCTTGTGCAACTATCGAAAAAATTGATAATCATTCTATTTATTATAACAATAGCACAAAAATGGATAATATTTCTGTAAGTACACTTCTGTGTCGAACAATCCAAAAAAGCATTGCCATAAATATTTAATAGTAAACCATTTTTGGTAACGTCGACAACTATTAATGTCAAAGATCATAACCAATTGGCAATTGCGATTAATGTTAATCATGATCGAATTGTTACTATCATTAAGTAATGTTGTGTATTATAGAATGTTAATTTTTATACTACGGAAACAGTGAAAGTATTGCAAGAAATTATTTTAACAAATAACAAGCAAGGAGACATATATGAAGTCGAATGCACTGATTTGTCGGCGATTCTCAAACAATGGCGGAGAAAAACAATATTAAAAAATAACAGTAATACAGTGGAAGAAAATTTCAATCGGATGTCTAAGAAAGATTTAAGTTTAGTAAATATCGAAGAGGCACGGTACAAATCGAAGTCTGTTCCTATGAGGAATCATGAAGTCAGTTATCCTTATCCTTTCACAGATTATATTCATCCACGCTTTTGCGCCGATTTTTCATCTATAAGTACTTATAGCAAGCCGCATCATCGATTAGTCAGGAATCTGAAATCAATTACAGTTAATTATGAATCGCATTTAAAGCACGCTCATGAAAAATTAAAAAGACCAATTAAATCAGAAAACATGTTTTTTCGTACTAAGAGAAAAAAAATGAATCAAAGCTCTCCGATTGATAAAAAAATTAAATTAGAAAATCAATGGAATAAAACATTTTTATTGCCAAAATTGGTGGAAGCATCTCAGGTACAAAACGCCAATGAAACTACGTCATCATTCACAAGTCAAACATTAGCTCTGCATCACATATTGAAATTAAGTTTAATTCCAAAAAAAACAACTAGTTTCGTTAAAAAAAGAAGAAAAAGGAGTACTAGAATCAGAAGAGACATAAATGAAATAACACCAGATTATTTTAACAAAGAACTTACTGCGTATCAAGAAGTGATACAAATAATAACGACAGAACCATATATTGAATCACAGTTAACATATAATACTGAACATCAAAAAGAAATAGATATATTACAGACAACACTGAATTGGCAAGATGAACAAATCGATATTGCAACACCTACAACAACAGTAGAAACATACAGATTCCGTACACCAGAAAGAATGCATATAAAATTACGAGTACCACGCTGGACTGAAACAGAACCCACCACAGAAGATTATTTTAAGAAAGAACTTACTGCATATCAAGAAGTAATAAAAATAATAACGACAACAACATCGCTAGAGACAACAACAACAACGACCACAACACCAACACCAGAAACAACAACGGAAAGTCCAACTATACCAACCACTACAACTACTGTAGCGCTTACTACAACTGAAAAAACAATTGCAACCACGACAACGTCCCCGGAAACTACAACTGCGCTAACAACTACGCCAACACCAGAAACTACTACGGAAACTCAAACTGTACCAACCACTACTACTACCGTGATTCCAACTACAACTGAAGAAACAACTGTTCTCACGACAACATCGCCGGAAACTACAACTACGCCAACAACTACGCCAACACCAGAAACTACTACGGAAACTCCAACTGTCCCAACCACTACGACTACGGAAGTTCCAACAACAACTGAAGAAACAACTGTAACCACTACAACATCACCAGAAACAACAACTACAGTAACAATTACGCCAACACCAGAAACTACTGCGGAAACTACAACTGTCCCAACCACTACTACTACCGAAGTTCCAACTACAACTGAAGAAACAACTGTAACCACGACAACGTTGCCGGAAACAACAACTACACTAACAACTACACCAATATCAGAAACTACTACGGAAACTCCAACTGTCCCAACCACTACTACTACCGTGGTTCCAACTACAACTGAAGAAACAACTGTAACCACGACAACGTCGCCGGAAACTACAACTACGGCAACAACTACGCCAACACCAGAAACTACTACGGAAACTCCAACTGTCCCAACCACTACGACTACGGAAGTTCCAACTACAACTGAAGAAACAACTGTAACCACGACAATGTCGCCGGAAACTACAACTACGCCAACAACTACGCCAACAACAGAAACTACTACGGAAAGTCCAACTGTCCCAACCACTACTACTACAGTGATTCCAACTACAACTGAAGAAACAACTGTAACCACGACAACATCGCCGGAAATTACAACTATGCCAACAACTATGCCAACACCAGAAACAACTACGGAAAGCCCAACTGTGCCAGCTACAACTACTACTGCAGCTCCTACCACAACTGAAAAAACAACTGTAACCACGACAACGTCACCGGAAACTACCACTACGCTAACAACTACACCAACACCCGAAACTACTACGGAAACTCCAACTGTCCCAACCACTTCGACTACCGTGGTTCCAACTACAACTGAAGAAACAACTGTAACCACGACAACGTCGCCGGAAACAACAACTACGCCAACAACTACGCCAACACCAGAAACTACTACGGAAACTCCAACTGTCCCAACCACTACGACTACCGTAGTTCCAACTACAACTGAAGAAACAACTGTAACCACGACAACGTTGCCGGAAACAACAACTACACTAACAACTACACCAATACCAGAAACTACTACGGAAACTCCAACTGTCCCAACCACTACTACTACCGTGGTTCCAACTACAACTGAAGAAACAACTGTAACCACGACAACGTCGCCGGAAACTACAACTACGGCAACAACTACGCCAACACCAGAAACTACTACGGAAACTCCAACTGTCCCAACCACTACGACTACGGAAGTTCCAACTACAACTGAAGAAACAACTGTAACCACGACAACGTCGCCGGAAACTACCACTACGCTAACAACTACGCCAACACCAGAAACTACTACGGAAACTCCAACTGTCCCAACCACCACTACTACCGTAGTTCCAACTACAACTGAAGAAACAACTGTAACCACGACAACGTCGCCGGAAACAACAACTACACCAACACCAGAAACTACTACGGAAATTCCAACTGTGCCAACCACTACGACTACGGAAATTCCAACTACAACTGAAGAAACAACTGTAATCACAACAACGTCGCCGGAAACAACAACTACCCCAATAACTACGCCAACACCAGAAACTACTACGGAAACTCCAACTGTCCCAACCACTACGACTACGGAAGTTCCAACTACAACTGAAGAAACAACTGTAACCACGACAACGTCGCCGGAAACAACAACAACGCTAATAACTATGCCGACACCAGAAACAACTACGGAAAGCCCAACTGTGCCAACTACTACTACTACTACCGTAGTTCCAACTACAACTGAAGAAACAACTGTAACCACGACAACGTCGCCGGAAACAACAACTACGCCAACAACTTCGCCATCACCAGAAACTATTACGGAAACTCCAACTGTCCCAACCACTACGACTACGGAAGTTCCAACTACAACTGAAGAAACAACTGTAACCACGACAATGTCGCCAGAAACTACCACTACGCTAACAACTATGCCAACACCAGAAACAACTACGGAAACTCCAACTGTCCCAACCACTACTACTACCGTGGTTCCAACTACAACTGAAGAAACAACTGTAACCACGACAACGTCGCCGGAAACAACAACTACGCCAACAACTACGCCAACACCAGAAACTACTACGGAAACTCCAACTGTCCCAACCACTACTACTACCGTAGTTCCAACTACAACTGAAGAAACAACTGTAACTACGACAACGTCGCCAGAAACAACAACTACGCCAACAACTACGCCAACACCAGAAACTACTACGGAAACTCCAACTGTCCCAACCACTACGACTACGGAAGTTCCAACTACAACTGAAGAAACAACTGTAACCACGACAACGTCGCCGGAAACAACAACTACACTAACAACTACGCCAATACCAGAAACTACTACGGAAATTCCAATTGTGCCAACCACTACGACTACGGAAGTTCCAACTACAACTGAAGAAACAACTGTAACCACGACAACGTCGCCGGAAACAACAACTACACTAACAACTACGCCAACACCAGAAACTACTACGGAAATTCCAATTGTGCCAACCACTACGACTACGGAAGTACCAACTACAACTGAAGAAACAACTGTAACCACGACAACGTCGCCGGAAACTACCACTACGCTAACAACTACGCCAACACCGGAAACTACTACGGAAACTCCAACTGTCCCAACCACTACTACTACCGTAGTTCCAACTACAACTGAAGAAACAACTGTAACTACTACAACGTCGCCAGAAACAACAGCTACGCCAACAACTACGCCAACACCAGAAACTACTACGGAAACTCCAACTGTCCCAACCACTACGACTACGGAAATACCAACTACAACTGAAGAAACAACTGTAACCACGACAACGTCGCCGGAAATTACCACTACGCTAACAACTACGCCAACACCGGAAACTACTACGGAAACTCCAACTGTCCCAACCACTACTACTATCGTAGTTCCAACTACAACTGAAGAAACAACTGTAACCACGACAACGTCGCCGGAAACAACAACTACACCAACAACTACGCCAACACCAGAAACTACTACGGAAATTCCAATTGTGCCAACCACTACGACTACGGAAGTACCAACTACAACTGAAGAAACAACTGTAACCACGACAACGTCGCCGGAAACTACCACTATCCTAACAACTACGTCAACACCGGAAACTACTACGGAAACTCCAACTGTCCCAACCACTACTACTATCGTAGTTCCAACTACAACTGAAGAAACAACTGTAACCACGACAACGTCGCCGGAAACAACAACTACGCCAACAACTACGCCAACACCAGAAACTACTACGGAAACTCCAACTGTCCCAACCACTACGACTACGGAAGTTCCAACTACAACTGAAGAAACAACTGTAACCACGACAACGTCGCCGGAAACAACAACTACACTAACAACTACGCCAACACCAGAAACTACTACGGAAATTCCAATTGTGCCAACCACTACGACTACGGAAGTACCAACTACAACTGAAGAAACAACTGTAACCACGACAACGTCGCCAGAAACTACCACTACGCTAACAACTACGCCAACACTGGAAACTACTACGGAAACTCCAACTGTCCCAACCACTACTACTACCGTAGTTCCAACTACAACTGAAGAAGCAACTGTAACCACGACAACGTCGCCGGAAACAACAACTACGCCAACAACTACGCCAACACCAGAAACTACTACGGAAACTCCAACTGTCCCAACCACTACGACTACGGAAGTTCCAACTACATCTGAAGAAACAACTGTAACCACGACAACGTCGCCGGAAACAACAACTACACTAACAACGACGCCAACACCAGAAACTACTACAGAAATTCAATTTGTGCCAACCACTACGACTACGGAAGTACCAACTACAACTGAAGAAACAACTGTAACCACGACAACGTCGCCGGAAACAACAACTAAGCTAACAACTATGACAATACCAGAAACTACCACGGAAAGTCCAACTTTCCCAACCACTACTACTACCGTGATTCCAACTACAACTGAAGAAACAACTGTAACCACAACAACATCGCCGGAAACTACAACTATGCCAACAACTACGCCAACAACAGAAACTACTACGGAAAGTCCAACTGTCCCAACCACTACTACTACCGTCGTTCCAACTACAACAGAAGAAACAACTGTAACCACGACAACATCGCCGGAAACTACAACTACGCCAACAACTACGCCAACAACAGAAACTACTACGGAAAGTCCAACTGTCCCAACCACTACTACTACCGTGATTCCAACTACAACTGAAGAAACAACTGTAACCACGACAACATCGCCGGAAACTACAACTATGCCAACAACTACGCCAACACCAGAAACTACTACGGAAAGCCCAACTGTGCCAACTACAACTACTACTGCAGCTCCTACCACAACTGAAAAAACAACTGTAACCACGACAACGTCACCGGAAACTACCACTACGCTAACAACTACACCAACACCCGAAACTACTACGGAAACTCCAACTGTCCCAACCACTTCGACTACCGTAGTTCCAACTACAGCTGAAGAAACAACTGTAACCACGACAATGTTGCCGGAAACAACAACTACACTAACAACTACACCAATACCAGAAACTACTACGGAAACTCCAACTGTCCCAACCACTACTACTACGGAAGTTCCAACTACAACTGAAGAAACAACTGTAACCACGACAACGTCGCCGGAAACTACAACTATGCCAACAACTACGCCAACAATAGAAACTACTACGGAAAGTCCAACTGTCCCAACCACTACTACTACCGTCGTTCCAACTACAACAGAAGAAACAACTGTAACCACGACAACATCGCCGGAAACTACAACTACGCCAACAACTACGCCAACAACAGAAACTACTACGGAAAGTCCAACTGTCCCAACCACTACTACTACCGTGATTCCAACTACAACTGAAGAAACAACTGTAACCACGACAACATCGCCGGAAACTACAACTATGCCAACAACTACGCCAACACCAGAAACTACTACGGAAAGCTCCAACTGTGCCAACCACAACTACTACTGCAGCTCCTACCACAACTGAAAAAACAACTGTAACCACGACAACGTCACCGGAAACTACCACTACGCTAACAACTACACCAACACCCGAAACTACTACGGAAACTCCAACTGTCCCAACCACTTCGACTACCGTGGTTCCAACTACAACTGAAGAAACAACTGTAACCACGACAACGTCGCCGGAAACTACAACTACGCCAACAACTACGCCAACACCAGAAACTACTACGGAAACTCCAACTGTCCCAACCACTACTACTACGGAAGTTCCAACTACAACTGAAGAAGCAACTGTAACCACGACAACGTCGCCGGAAACTACCACTACGCTTACAACTACCGCCAACACCAGAAACTACTACGGAAACTCCAACTGTCCCAACCACTACTACTACCGTAGTTCCAACTACAACTGAAGAAACAACTGTAACCACGACAACGTCGCCGGAAACTACCACTACGCTTACAACTACGGCAACTCCGGAAACTATTACGGAAACTCCAACTGTCCCAATCACTACGACTACGGAAGTTCCAACTACAACTGAAGAAACAACTGTAACTACGACAACGTCGCCGGAAACTACCACTACGCTAACAACTACGCCAACACCAGAAACTACTACGGAAACTCCAACTGTCCCAACCACTACTACTACCGTAGTTCCAACTACAACTGAAGAAACAACTGTAACCACGACAACGTCGCCGGAAACAACAACTACGCCAACAACTACGCCAACACCAGAAACTACTACGGAAACTCCAACTGTCCCAACCACTACGACTATGGAAGTTCCAACTACAACTGAAGAAACAACTGTAACCACGACAACGTCGCCGGTAACAACAACTACACTAACAACACCGCCAACACCAGAAACTACTACGGAAACTCCAATTGTTCCAACCACTACTACTACCGTAGTTCCAACTACAACTGAAGAAACAACTGTCACCACGACAACGTCGCCGGAAACAACAACTACGCCAACAACTACGCCAACACCAGAAACTACTACGGAAATTCCAACTGTCCCAACCACTATGACTACGGAAGTTCCAACTACAACTGAAGAAACAACTGTAACTACGACAACGTCACCGGAAATAACAACTACGCCAATAACTACGCCAACACCAGAAACTACTACGGAAACTCCAACTGCCCCAACCACTACGACTACGGAAGTTCCAACTACAACTGAAGAAACAACTGTAACCACGACAACGTCGCCGGAAACCACAACAACGCTAACAACTACGCCAACACCAGAAACTACTACGGAAATTCCAACTGTGCCAACTACTACGACTACGGAAGTTCCAACTACAACTGAAGAAACAACTGTAACCACGACAACGTCGCCGGAAATAACAACTACGCCAATAACTACGCCAACACCAGAAACTACTACGGAAACTCCAACTGCCCCAACCACTACGACTACGGAAGTTCCAACTACAACTGAAGAAACAACTTTAACCACGACAACGTCGCCGGAAACTACCACTACGCTAACAACTACGCCAACACCAGAAACTACTACGGAAACTCCAACTGTGCCAACTACTACGACTACGGAAGTTCCAACTACAACTGAAGAAACAACTGTAACCACGACAACGTCGCCGGAAATAACAACTACGCCAACACCAGAAACTACTACGGAAACTCCAACTGCCCCAATCACTACGACTACGGAAGTTCCAACTACAACTGAAGAAACAACTTTTACCACGACAACGTTGCCGGAAACTACCACTACGCTAACAACTACGCCAACACCAGAAACTACTACGGAAACTCCAACTGTCCCAACCACTACGACTACCGTAGTTCCAACTAGAACTGAAGAAACAACTGTAACCTCGACGTCACCGGTAACAACAACTACGCTAACAACTACGCCAATACCAGAAACTACTACGGAAACTCCAACTGTCCCAACTACTACGACTACGGAAGTGCCAACTACAACTGAGGAAACAACTGTAACCACGACAACGTCGCCGGAAACAACAACTACGCTATCAACTACGCCAACACCAGAAACTACTACGGAAAGCCCAACTGTGCCAACCACTACGACTACGGAATTACCAACTACAACTGAAGAAACAACTTTAACCACGACAACGTCGCCGGAAACTACCATTACACTAACAACTACACCAACACCAGAAACTACTACGGAAATTCCAACTGTGCCAACCACTACGACTACGGAAGTTCCAACTACAACTGAAGAAACAACTCTAACCACGACTACGTCGCCAGAAACTACAACTACAATAACAACTACACCAACACCAAAAACTACTACGGAAATTCCAACTGTACCAACCACTACGACTACGGAAGTTCCAACTACAACTGAAGAAACAACTGTAACCACGACAACGTCGCCGGTAACAACAACTACACTATCAACTACACCAATACCAGAAACTACTACGGAAAGCCCAACTGTGCCAACCACTACGACTACGGAATTACCAACTACAACTGAAGAAACAACTTTAACCACGACAACGTCGCCGGAAACTACCATTACACTAACAACTACACCAACACCAGAAACTACTACGGAAATTCCAACTGTGCCAACCACTACGACTACGGAAGTTCCAACTACAACTGAAGAAACAACTCTAACCACGACAACGTCGCCAGAAGCTACAACTACAATAACAATTACACCAACACCAAAAACTACTACGGAAATTCCAACTGTAACAACCACTACGACTACGGAAGTTCCAACTACAACTGAAGAAACAACTGTAACCACGACAACGTCGCCGGTAACAACAACTACACTAACAACTACACCAATACCAGAAACTACTACGGAATTTCCAACTGTGCCAACCACTACGACTACGGAAGTACCAACTACAACTGAAGAAACAACTATAACCACGACAACGTCACCGGAAACTACATCTACGCTAACAACTACACCAACACCAGAAACTACTACGGAATTTCCAACTGTGCCAACCACTACGACTACGGAAGTACCAACTACAACTGAAGAAACAACTGTAACCACGACAACGTCGCCGGAAACAACAACTACACTAACAACTACACCAATACCAGAAACTACTACGGAATTTCCAACTGTGCCAACCACTACGACTACGGAAGTACCAACTACAACTGAAGAAACAACTATAACCACGACAACGTCGCCGGAAACTACGCTAACAACTACGCCAACACCAGAAACTACTACGGAAAGTCCACCTGTGCCAACCACTACGACTACGGAAGTTCCAACTACAACTGAAGAAACGACTGTAACCCCGACAACGTCGCCGGAAACTACAACTACGCTAACAACTATGCCAACACCAGAAACAACTACGGAAAGTCCAACTGTGCCTACCACTACGACTACAGTATTTCCAACTACAACTGAAGAAACAACTGTAACCACAACACCGTTGCCTGAAACAACAACTACATTAACAACTATTACCACAACACCTTTTCCAGAGACTACAACGGAAAGTCCCACTGCGCCTACCACTACAACTACTGTAATTCCTACTACACCTGAAGAAACAACTGCATCCACGACAACATCGCCAGAAACAACAACTACACAAACACCAGAAACTACAACGGAAAGTCCAACTGTGCCAACTACTACAACACCTGTAACTCCTACTACACCTGAAGAAACCACTGCAATCACGACGACATCGCCAGAAACTACAACTACGCCAACACTAGAAACTACAACGGAAAGTCCAACTGTGCCAACTACTACAACTCCTGTAACTCCTACTACACCTGAAGAAACTACTCCAACAACCACAACATCGCCGGAAACAACAATTACTATTACCACAACACCTTTGCCAGAAACTACAACAGTGCCAACTACTACTATTCCTGTTACTCCTACTACACCTGAAGAAACCACTGCAATCACGACGACATCGCCAGAAACTACAACTACGCCTACACCAGAAACTACAACGGAAAGTCCAACTGTGCCAACTACTACAACTCCTGTAACTCCTACTACACCTGAAGAAACCACTGCGATCACGACGACGTCACCAGAAACTACAACTACGCCAACACCAGAAACTACAACGGAAAGTCCAACTGTGCCTACTACTACAACGCCTGTAACTCCTATTACACCTGAAGAAACAACTGAAACCACGACAACATCGCTAGAAATCACAACTACAACTACTTCTGTGCCAGAAATAACAACAGAAGTAACCTTACCACCTACTGAAATTACTACGGCAGTAATTCCGCCAACAACGATTGAAATTATGCTTCCCGAAACTTTACCATTCACCACTACAGTAATAACACCAATCATAGAAGTCGTGAATACGACTACAGAAACACCATTCATTATTACTTTAACGACAGAAACCACAACTGAAACGACAATGACAACAACAGTTACCATTCCGGTAACCACTCTAATCACAGAAACAACTGAAACAACTTCCTTTACTACGACTACAGTTACTATACCAATAGTTGAAGTTGTGAATACGACTACGGAAACACCTGTTATTACGGCAATAATAACAGAAACCACAACTGAGACTATAGAAACCACGATAATTACTACTCCTTTAACAACTGTAAGAACTGAAACAACGGAAACCACCATGGTTATCACTCCTATAACAACTGTAACAACTGAAACAACTGAAACAACGGAAACCACGGAAACTACAGAAACAATTCCTATTATTACTACTCCAATAACTACACCAGTAATAGAAGTTATAAACACGACGACGGAAACACCTTTTATCACTACATTAACTACGGAAACGACGACTGAGACTACAGAAACCACGATAGTTATCACTCCTATAACCACTGTAACAACTGAAACAACGGAAACTACAGAAACAATTCTTATTATTACTACTACAATAACTACACCAGTAATAGAAGTTATAAACACGACGACGGAAACGCCTTTTATTACTACCTTAACAACAGAAACCACAACGGAAACTACAGAAACCACCATGATTATCACTCCTATAACAACTGTAACAACTGAAACAACTGAAACAACGGAAACCACGGAAACTACAGAAACAATTCCTATTATTACTACTACAATAACTACACCAGTAATAGAAGTTATAAACACGACTACGGAAACGCCTTTTATTACTACCTTAACAACAGAAACCACAACGGAAACTACAGAAACCACCATGATTATCACTCCTATAACAACTGTAACAACTGAAACAACGGAAACCACGGAAACTACAGAAACAATTCCTATTACTACTACTACATTAACTACGCCAGTAATAGAAGTGATAAACACAACGACGGAAACACCATTTATCACTACATTAACAACTGAAACGACGACTGAGACTACAGAAACCACGATAGTTATCACTCCTATAACAACTGTAACAACTGAAACAACGGAAACCACGGAAACTACAGAAACAATTCCTATTACTACTACTACAGTAACTACACCAGTAATCGAAGTTATAAACACGACGACGGAAACACCTTTTATCACTACATTAACTACGGAAACGACGACTGAGACTACAGAAACCACGATAGTTATCACTCCTATAACCACTGTAACAACTGAAACAACGGAAACTACAGAAACAATTCCTATTATTACTACTACAATAACTACACCAGTAATAGAAGTTATAAACACGACGACGGAAACGCCTTTTATTACTACCTTAACAACAGAAACCACAACGGAAACTACAGAAACCACCATGATTATCACTCCTATAACAACTGTAACAACTGAAACAACTGAAACAACGGAAACCACGGAAACTACAGAAACAATTCCTATTATTACTACTACAATAACTACACCAGTAATAGAAGTTATAAACACGACTACGGAAACGCCTTTTATTACTACCTTAACAACAGAAACCACAACGGAAACTACAGAAACCACCATGATTATCACTCCTATAACAACTGTAACAACTGAAACAACTGAAACAACGGAAACCACGGAAACTACAAAAACAATTCCTATTACTACTACTACATTAACTACGCCAGTAATAGAAGTTATAAACACAACGACGGAAACACCATTTATCACTACATTAACAACTGAAACGACGACTGAGACTACAGAAACCACGATAGTTATCACTCCTATAACAACTGTAACAACTGAAACAACGGAAACCACGGAAACTACAGAAACAATTCCTATTACTACTACTACAGTAACTACACCAGTAATCGAAGTTATAAACACGACGACGGAAACACCTTTTATCACTACATTAACAACGGAAACGACGACTGAGACTACAGAAACGACCATAGTTATCACTCCTATAACAACTATAACAACTGAAACAACGGAAACCACTGAAACCACGGAAACTACAGAAACAATTCCTATTACTACTACTACAGTAACTACACCAGTAATCGAAGTTATAAACACTACGACGGAAACACCTTTTGTAACAACATTAACAACGGAAACGACGACTGAGACTACAGAAACCACCATAGTTATCACTCCTATAACAACTATAACAACTGAAACAACGGAAACCACGGAAACCACGGAAACTACAGAAACAATTCCTATTACTACTACTACAGTAACTACACCAGTAATCGAAGTTATAAACACGACGACGGAAACACCTTTTATCACTACATTAACAACGGAAACGACGACTGAGACTACAGAAACGACCATAGTTATCACTCCTATAACAACTATAACAACTGAAACAACGGAAACCACGGAAACCACGGAAACTACAGAAACAATTCCTATTACTACTACTACAGTAACTACACCAGTAATCGAAGTTATAAACACTACGACGGAAACACCTTTTGTAACAACATTAACAACGGAAACGACGACTGAGACTACAGAAACCACCATAGTTATCACTCCTATAACAACTATAACAACTGAAACAACGGAAACCACGGAAACCACGGAAACTACAAAAACAATTCCTATTACTACTACTACAGTAACTACACCAGTAATCGAAGTTATAAACACGACGACGGAAACACCTTTTATCACTACATTAACAACGGAAACAACGACTGAGACTACAGAAACCACCATAGTTATCACTCCTATAACAACTATAACAACTGAAACAACGGAAACCACGGAAACCACGGAAACTACAGAAACAATTCCTATTACTACTACTACAATAACTACACCAGTAATAGAAGTTATAAACACGACGACGGAAACGCCTTTTATTACTACCTTAACAACAGAAACCACAACGGAAACTACAGAAACCACCATGATTATCACTCCTATAACAACTGTAACAACTGAAACAACTGAAACAACGGAAACCACGGAAACTACAGAAACAATTCCTATTACTACTACTACAATAACTACACCAGTAATAGAAGTTATAAACACGACGACGGAAACGCCTTTTATTACTACCTTAACAACAGAAACCACAACGGAAACTACAGAAACCACCATGATTATTACTCCTATAACAACTGTAACAACTGAAACAACTGAAACAACGGAAACCACGGAAACTACAGAAACAATTCCTATTACTACTACTACAATAACTACACCAGTAATCGAAGTTATAAACACGACGACGGAAACACCTTTTATCACTACATTAACTACGGAAACGACGACTGAGACTACAGAAACCACGATAGTTATCACTCCTATAACCACTGTAACAACTGAAACAACGGAAACCACGGAAACTACAGAAACAATTCCTATTACTACTACTACAGTAACTACACCAGTAATCGAAGTTATAAACACTACGACGGAAACACCTTTTATAACAACATTAACAACGGAAACGACGACTGAGACTACAGAAACCACCATAGTTATCACTCCTATAACAACTATAACAACTGAAACAACGGAAACCACGGAAACCACGGAAACTACAGAAACAATTCCTATTACTACTACTACAATAACTACACCAGTAATCGAAGTTATAAACACGACGACGGAAACACCTTTTATCACTACATTAACAACGGAAACGACGACTGAGACTACAGAAACCACGATAGTTGTCACTCCTATAACAACTGTAACAACTGAAACAACTGAAATAACGGAAACCACGGAAACTACAGAAACAATTCCTATTACTACTACAACATTAACTACGCCAGTAATAGAAGTTATAAACACGACGACGGAAACACCTTTTATCACTACATTAACAACGGAAACGACGACTGAGACTACAGAAACCACTATAGTTATCACTCCTATAACAACTATAACAACTGAAACAACGGAAACCACGGAAACCACGGAAACTACAGAAACAATTCCTATTACTACTACTACAGTAACTACACCAGTAATCGAAGTTATAAACACGACGACGGAAACACCTTTTATCACTACATTAACTACGGAAACGACGACTGAGACTACAGAAACCACGATAGTTATCACTCCTATAACAACTATAACAACTGAAACAACGGAAACCACGGAAACCACGGAAACTACAGAAACAATTCCTATTACTACTACTACTATAACTACGCCAGTAATCGAAGTTATAAACACGACGACGGAAACACCTTTTATCACTACATTAACAACGGAAACGACGACTGAGACTACAGAAACCACAATAGTTATCACTCCTATAACAACTGTAACAACTGAAACAACTGAAACACCGGAAACCACGGAAACTACAGAAACAATTCCTATTACTACTACTACAGTAACTACACCAGTAATCGAATTTATAAACACGACGACGGAAACACCTTTTATCACTACATTAACTACGGAAACGACGACTGAGACTACAGAAACCACCATAGTTATCACTCCTATAACAACTGTAACAACTGAAACAACGGAAACCACGGAAACTACAGAAACAATTCCTATTACTACTACTACAGTAACTACACCAGTAATCGAAGTTATAAACACGACGACGGAAACACCTTTTATAACTACATTAACAACGGAAACGACGACTGAGACTACAGAAACGACCATAGTTATCACTCCTATAACAACTATAACAACTGAAACAACGGAAACCACGGAAACCACGGAAACTACAGAAACAATTCCTATTACTACTACTACAGTAACTACACCAGTAATCGAAGTTATAAACACGACGACGGAAACACCTTTTATAACTACATTAACAACGGAAACGACGACTGAGACTACAGAAACCACCATAGTTATCACTCCTATAACAACTATAACAACTGAAACAACGGAAACCACGGAAACCACGGAAACTACAGAAACAATTCCTATTACTACTACTACAGTAACTACACCAGTAATCGAAGTTATAAACACGACGACGGAAACACCTTTTATAACTACCTTAACAACAGAAACCACAACTCGAGACTACAGAAACGACCATGAGTTATCACTCCTATAACAACTGTAACAACTGAAACAACTGAAACCACGGAAACCACAGAAACTACAGAAACAATTCCTATTACTACTACTACAGTAACTACACCAGTAATCGAAGTTATAAACACGACGACGGAAACACCTTTTATCACTACATTAACAACGGAAACGACGACTGAGACTACAGAAACCACCATGGTTATCACTCCTATAACAACTGAAACAACGGAAACCACGGAAACCACGGAAACTACAGAAACAATTCCTATTACTACTACTACAGTAACTACACCAGTAATCGAAGTTATAAACACTACGACGGAAACACCTTTTATAACTACATTAACAACGGAAACGACGACTGAGACTACAGAAACCACCATAGTTATCACTCCTATAACAACTATAACAACTGAAACAACGGAAACCACGGAAACCACGGAAACTACAGAAACAATTCCTATTACTACTACTACAGTAACTACACCAGTAATCGAAGTTATAAACACGACGACGGAAACACCTTTTATAACTACATTAACAACGGAAACGACGACTGAGACTACAGAAACGACCATAGTTATCACTCCTATAACAACTGTAACAACTGAAACAACTGAAACAACGGAAACAACGGAAACCACAGAGACAATTCCTATTACTACTACTACAATAACTACACCAGTAATAGAAGTTATAAACACGACGACGGAAACGCCTTTTATTACTACCTTAACAACAGAAACCACAATCGAAACTACAGAAACCACCATGATTATCACTCCTATAACAACTGTAACAACTGAAACAACTGAAACGACGGAAACCACAGAAACTACAGAAACAATTCCTATTACTACTACTACAATAACTACACCAGTAATAGAAGTTATAAACACGACGACGGAAACACCTTTTATCACTACATTAACAACGGAAACGACGACTGAGACTACAGAAACCACCATGGTTATCACTCCTATAACAACTGAAACAACGGAAACCACGGAAACCACGGAAACTACAGAAACAATTCCTATTACTACTACTACAGTAACTACACCAGTAATCGAAATTATAAACACGACGACGGAAACACCTTTTATCACTACATTAACAACGGAAACGACGACTGAGACTACAGAAACCACCATAGTTATCACTCCTATAACAACTATAACAACTGAAACAACGGAAACCACGGAAACCACGGAAACTACAGAAACAATTCCTATTACTACTACTACAGTAACTACACCAGTAATCGAAGTTATAAACACGACGACGGAAACACCTTTTATCACTACATTAACTACGGAAACGACGACTGAGACTACAGAAACCACGATAGTTATCACTCCTATTACAACTATAACAACTGAAACAACGGAAACCACGGAAACCACGGAAACTACAGAAACAATTCCTATTACTACTACTACAGTAACTACACCAGTAATCGAAATTATAAACACTACGACGGAAACACCTTTTATAACTACATTAACAACGGAAACGACGACTGAGACTACAGAAACCACCACAGTTATCACTCCTATAACAACTATAACAATTGAAACAACGGAAACCACGGAAACCACGGAAACTACAGAAACATTTCCTATTACTCCTACTACAGTAACTACACCAGTAATCGAAGTTATAAACACGACGACGGAAACACCTTTTATTACTACCTTAACAACAGAATCCACAACTGAAACTACAGAAACCACCATAGTTATCACTCCTCTAACAACTGTAACAACGGAAACAACTGAAACAACGGAAACCACGGAAACCACGGAAACTACAGAAACAATTCCTATTACTACTACTACAGTAACTACACCAGTAATCGAAATTATAAACACGACGACGGAAACGCCTTTTATTACTACCTTAACAACAGAAACCACAATCGAAACTACAGAAACCACCATGATTATCACTCCTATAACAACTGTAACAACTGAAACAACTGAAACGACGGAAACCACAGAAACTACAGAAACAATTCCTATTACTACTACTACAATAACTACACCAGTAATAGAAGTTATAAACACGACGACGGAAACACCTTTTATCACTACATTAACAACGGAAACGACGACTGAAACTACAGAAACCACCATGGTTATCACTCCTATAACAACTGTAACAACGGAAACAACTGAAACAACGGAAACCCCGGAAACTACAGAAACAATTCCTGTTACTACTACTACAATAACTACACCAGTAATCGAAGTTATAAATACGACGACGGAAACACCTTTTATCACTACATTAACAACGGAAACGACGACTGAGACTACAGAAACCACCATAGTTATCACTCCTATAACAACTATAACAACTGAAACGACTGAAACAACGGTAACCACGGAAACTACAGAAACAATTCCTATTACAGTAACTATACCAATAATAGAAATTATAAATACAACTACGGAAACACCCTTTATTACTACAGAAGCCACAGTTGAAATTACACCCGTTTTTATTTCTCCAACATTTACAACTGAAACAATACCAATTATTGTAACTGAAATAACGGAAACTACATTTCATATTATCGAAATTGTGAATGTAACAACAGAAATGCCTATTGTCACGGTAGAAACACCTGAGATTACAACGTATCCTATTGTTACAACTGAAACTACTCCATTTGTTATAACAACTGAAACCACTTTTTCTGTCATCATGGAAATTAGCACATCTCCTATTGAAATTATAAATGTGACTACCGAACGACCTTTGATTACTACTGAAACTATAGAGACCACCACTGAGTCTGTTATTGTAACAACAGAAATTACTGAAACAACTTTTTCTGTCATCATGGAACTTACTACACCTATTATTGAAGTTATAAATACAACTACCGAAACAACAGAAACTATTACTACTGAAACTACAGAACCCACAACTGAATTTGTAATTATAACAACTGAAACAACGGAAACTACATTCCATGTTATTGAAGTTACGAATATAACTATTGAAACTCCATTTATCACAACAGAAACAACAGAAACTACAACAAAATATCCAGATATTACAACAGAAACTACGCCATTTATTGTAACAACCGAAACTACTTTTTCTGTCATCGTGGAAATTAGCACATCTCCTATTGAAATTATAAATGTGACTACCGAACGACCTTTGATTACTACTGAAACAATAGAAACCACTACTGAGTCTGTAATTGTAACAACAGAAATTACTGAAACAACTTTTTCTGTCATCATGGAACTTACTACACCTATTATTGAAGTTATAAATACAACTACCGAAACAACAGAAACTATTACTACTGAAACTACAGAATCCACTACTGAGTTTGTAATTGTAACAACTGAAACAACGGAAACTACATTCCATGTTATTGAAGTTACGAATATAACTATTGAAACTCCATTTATCACGACAGAAACAACAGAAACTACAACAAAATATCCAGTTATTACAACAGAAACTACGCCATTTATTGTAACAACCGAAACTACTTTTTCTGTCATCATGGAAATTAGCACATCTCCTATTGAAATTATAAATGTGACTACCGAACGACCATTGATTACTACTGAAACAATAGAAACCACTACTGAGTCTGTAATTGTAACAACAGAAATTACTGAAACAACTTTTTCTGTCATCATGGAACTTACTACACCTATTATTGAAGTTATAAATACAACTACCGAAACAACAGAAACTATTACTACTGAAACTACAGAATCCACTACTGAGTTTGTAATTATAACAACTGAAACAACGGAAACTACATTCCATGTTATTGAAGTTACGAATATAACAATAGAAACTCCACTTATTACAACAGAAACAACAGTGACTACAATAAAATATCCAGTTATTACAACAGAAACTACGCCATTTATTGTAACAAATGAAACAACGGAAACTACGTTACATATTATTGAAGTTACAAATATAACTATAGAAACTCCATTTATCACGATAGAAACAACAGAGACTACAATGAAATATCCAGTTGTTACGATAGAAACTACTCCATTTATTGTGACAACTAAAACAACTGAAACTACATTACATATTATTGAAGTTACGAATATAACAATAGAAACTCCAACACCTACAGAAACACCAGAGATTACAATTGTATATCCAACAGTTTTCATAACAACTGAAACAACTTCTTCTGTTTTAGTAGAAATCACCACCCCCATCATCGAACTTATAAATGTGACTACCGTAACTCCGTTCATTACTACCGAAACCATAGAAACTACTACTGAATTAGTAGTTACTACAGTAGAATATCCTGTTATAACTACTACACCAACGATAATGCCTTGGGAAATTACCACTCCGTATCCTGTAATCGAAACAGTTACTACAACTGTCACTCCAGAAACCACAACTGAAGTAACAGAAACAATGTATGAAATATATGAAGAATATGAAGAGGAAGAAACAGTCAGCCCAGTTTGGGAAGAATACGTAGAAGAAACAACAGAGACTACAACGAAATATCCTGTTATTACCATAGAAACCACTACTGAATCTATAATCACGACACCGACACCACCAATCGAAACCACCACGAAAGAAGTTATTAAAGTAGAAGTAACAATACCTAAAGTAGATGTTAATATAACGACGCCTTTTATACCGATTCCTGAAATCGTTTCTACTCCACCGTTATTTACAACATTTACATATACTTTAGCACCTACTTTGGAATTCACTACGGAATCCTTGCCATTCGAATATGAAGATAATATTACTGATATAGTTTTTACTCCTTTTATACCTCCACCTACCACAAAACCAATTATAATTATAACTCCTTTAATTATAACTCCGACTATAACATTAACTACTCCGACTATAACATTAACTACTCCGACTATAACATTAACTACTCCGACTATAACATTAACTACTCCGACTATAACGTTAATTACTCCGATTATAACGTTAACTACTCCGATTATAACATTAACTACTCCAACATTAACTACTCCAACATTAACTACTCCGACTGTACCGTTAATTACACCAACTATAACATTAACTACTTTGACTGTAATTACTCCGGAAAAAATCACTCCCATGCCAACCACAGTTGAATTTACACGCACCACAGATGAAAGTCAAAAGCATACCCGCAATCTTGAATTGATGGAACAATTGGAAAGAAAACTGAAGGAAATGGACGAGAAGATGAAAGATATTGAAAAAGAAGAGATAGAGTTAGATAAAGAAGAAGAAGAATGGCAGAACCGTAAAGCGAAAATAATAAGTGATCTATTACAGAGACAAAAGATGATGAAGGCTTATGTTGCCACTAAAGCAATAGAAGCTTTACACGAAATAACACAAACGACCATCGGTGAGCCTGCAATTGCTATCGATACGACAAGACCCAAAATAAAAATGATAACTCTTTCTCCCTTTTTGACGACCGATGCGTTTGAGAAAAGGCTTAGAATGTTAGAGATAGAATTTTGGGAGAGAGAAAAATGGTTAAAGGAGTTAGAAAGGAGATTAATGGAAAGAGAGAAAAGATTCAAGAAAGATCAGGAAGATTTTGAAAAGTTAGTAAGAGAAATGGAAGAGATGTTGAAGAAAGGAGAAGAAATATCATGGCCACCTAAAACTTCTGAACCAACAGAAACAATACGAGATTGTTGTTTGCGTACGACGCCACCTTTCTCGCCACTTCCACCTACGGAAAGGACAACGATCGATATTAGAGAACCAACTATTACACCTAAAAAAGACACTACTATAAGAACTACTATCACTGAAAAAGAGAAAGAAATAGAAGAAGAAACAGTGACCAAAGAAACAGTAACTGAAGAAACAGTGGAAAGATTGACGCCGAAAAGATTTGTGACAACGAAGAAATGTGTAACTGTTTTAAGATCAAAAGTTGTGGGTAAAGGCATGGTAACCGAACGAGTTTGCGTACCATATGTTCTAAGTAAGGAAGAAGAGGGAAAAACGAAAATTGCGACGTTGCATCTTGAGGAACACGAGTGGACAGAAGGTCCATTTATAACGGATTATGTGACACCACAGACGGAGACCGAGGAATACGAGAATGAAAATAAAGAATCAATCGAGCAGAATCGAATTAAGCGAAATATCGGCGAGAAAAATGCTGTTTGCCTCAATTATCAATTGTACAATTTTACCAATCGTTGTAAGATGACGACGAGACGAATACGATACGTTCGAAATAAGGATAAAGATGAAAAGACAAAAATTGTCGTATTGCATCTCAAGGAGCACGAGTGGACCGAAGGTCCATTTATAACGAATTATGTAACACCGCAGACCGAAATCGAGGAGGTTGATCGTGAAGAAGTAATAGAGCGTGAACGATTTACACCAGATATTGACGAAGAAAAAACTGTTTATCCTGATTATCCACTGTACAAGATTACCGATGATAAGACGAAAACGACTCAAACACCAAGCCAAGACGAAGAAGAAAAAACAAAACTTTTTGCGTTGCGTCTTAAGGAGCACGAGTGGACGGAAGGTCCGTTTACCGATTATGTGACACCGCAGACGGAAATCGAGAAAAACGAGAATGAAAATAAAAGATCGATCAAGCAGAATCGATTTAAGCGAAACATTAACGAGAAAAATGCAGTTTGCCCTAATTACCAATTGTATAATGTTACCGGTTATAAAATGACGACAAGTCATTTATTAATTGATGAACCATTTTGTAAATATGCAAATTGTAATTTTCAGTTGACAAAGAGTTTAACGATTACTGAAGCATCGAGAATCAAATCTACAGGAAAAATGAATTGGAAAATTGATAATAATAGGTATAAAGTTCGATCGATGTTGCAAATTATTGAAGATGAAGAAGTAGAAAATGATGAGAGAGATAATGATGAGATAATAGTGAAGCAAGACGAACGGAATAATGGAATTTATGATTATGAGAATCAAATTGAAAGAAATCTGAGACAAGAAGAGGCTACTGAACCATGGGAAAATCAAGGTAATGATGAATATGAAAGCGAAGAAAGTGATGAATATAAAGAAGAAGGAGAAGAAGAATATAAAGAAGAAGAAGGAGAAGAATATAAAGAAGAAGAAGAAGGAGAAGAAGAATATAAAGAAGAAGAAGAAGAAGAATATAAAGAAGAAGAAGAAGAAGAAGAATATAAAGAAGATGAACCTAAATATAAAGAGGATGAAGAAATAGAAGAAACTACGGTACCAGAGGAAGAAGTAATTGAAACACCAATGATATATACACCAGAAGAAGAAAAACCACCCAAGAAAATTCACGAAGATGAAGAAGAAGAAGAAGAAACAACAACTGAAGGTAGAATTTTTATTTTTAAAATATTACAATATCATATAATATTGTTAATGTTGATAATAGAATTAATTACATTAATATATTTACATTTCAATCATTATATAGATAAATTTTAGACTACGTAAAATTATTTTAAAAAATTAATTAATTTTTGATCAAAGAAGAAGAATCATATTCTATCATTTATCACGATATTATCACGATAATATCAGATATTAGATACGCAAAAAATTAATTATACCAATAAAAATATATCAAAACAAAGTTAGATTAAAAAAAAATTATTTAATTTTTTATAGAAGAAAAAACCAGACATCCACCTGGACCAGAATGGCCGACAGAACCTTTAACCAATTACCATGTGGGTGGCACTAGAACCTGGACGCTAGAATATCCAGAAGAGAAGCCATACAAGCCAGAGGATGAAGAAGAAGAGGATTTCAAAAGGGTTGGCAAACGGCCAGAAAAAACAACTTGTTATTATGTTGTTCTTACTAAAGATAAAAAAAGACGTGAAAGTTTTGAGAGAGATTATGACAAGAAAAATAGCTTTGAATCATCCTTGAAGAAAAATATTCCAAAGGCAAATGAGGAATATGCCAGATATAGATAAATATAAATGAAAGAAGAATATATAAATTTCGTTAAGAAAGTAGCTCTATTGCTATAAAAAGATGAAATAGTTTAAAACTAATTTTTTTTCAATAAAATACACGTGAGATTTATCAAAAGCAGAAGAAACATGAATCAGTGAAATAACAGTAAAATTAGGCACAGTAATATCAAAATGTTGTAAAGTTTGTACATATGTATATATATATATGTATGTAAAGGGGTACATTAATAAATTCGATTAGAAATTTCATTTTAAACCGACAGTCGTTTCAATTTGTTGATTACACTGCTTGAAATGTTATTACTGCTGTATAATCTCAGAGATTAATTTCATGAAAAATTAGTTGCTGCTTGCGGCCATTTTAATTAGAAATTTATAGTGGTTTCTGAATATTATTCATTTTAATATCCATGGATACCAGATTGCATTTAAGTTCATTGACATATATTTTTTTTTTAACAATTATTAAATATTTATTTATTTATTTAGTATGGATTATTTATTTAGTATAAGAGAATATATTAGAACGATATAAATATTTAATACTTTATATATGATAGTAATAATTCAGTTAATATAAAATAATAAATATAATAATAAAATTAATAAATAGTAAAAAATATAATAATAAAACAGAAAAATGATAAAAATAATTATATTAATTTTATATTCTATTATTATTTTTCAATGAATAAATTATAATTATCTTTAGTTCATCCATTTTCGAATAACAATGTTTTCTAAACTAAATAGAGCAAATTATCCAATAGTTTAATTACAAGATTGATACTTGGGGTAATATAGTAGAATATAAATTGCTCTTGAAAGTTAGTTCCTGATAATTTGAATGCCCGGAAACGGGAATTAGTTTATAATTACAAAATCGTTCGAATTTTTGAATATCAATATGATTAAACAATATTTTATTTAAAAGTTTTTTATATTAATTTTCTTTTATTCTATCGTATTCTACTAAAAATCTTTTTTCAGATTTTAGAGAACAATTTTAAATGAAAGAGGAAATTTTGGAAATATATATATAAATGGCTCAGGAATGTAACAAATATTGTAAGATATTTAAAATTATGTTCAAATATAATATTTAAAATATTTTAAAGAAGTTATAAAAATGAAAATATTTTTTATTTATTATAAATTTTATTATTTCATTCACTTTATACATATCTTGTAAAATATTAAATAAAATTTATTAGAAATTTTCAAGAAACTATAATTATGATTTTTACAAAATTATTCTGCACAGAGATATCATAATATAATAATTATGATAATATATATAATATTAAATTGAATTTATTGAATAATATTATTGTATTTTCAAAATAATTTCAACATCAGATACTTCATAAACAGTAGAAAATGTGAGCAAAAAGTGAATATATGATTTTAACGATCTAAACTTTATGCATTTTAATACTAGTAGAAACTTGTATGTGGGTATTTTATTGTATAGAGGAAAATGGTACTTCATTAACCCTTTACATTTAATTCGCATGATAAAACGCCAGCAGCTTAAAATTTTATATTCATATTACCTGTGTAGAAGATAAAGAATTTTAATGTGTAAAACAACATAAAAATAATTAGAAAATATAATTATCGAATATTTTCTTGTTGTTGATCATTCTGAGTGAATTTTTTTAAAAATTTATCTGTAGAAATAATTTTAATGAAAATTAATATTTGAAATTAATATTTCATTAAAATAATATATGCTATAGTAATAGAAAATTAAAATAAATTTTTTTAAACATATGTGTCTTGTTTCGGTTATTACGTTTTGGTTATTTCCAACAACTGAATATATATTATGATTGAAAAATACACAACGTATCATAGCATCTGTTAAACTTTAATAAATACTTTATCGAAGAATAATGAAAAATAAGAGATAAATATGAGACCAAGGATGTTGGAATTTTTTGACTTTTCAGAAATATGTTTATGTATTATATTGATCTTATTGATCACTCTGTAATGATAATTAAATAGTACAAGCATGTGATATTTAAAATAAATTTTTCTTAATTATAAGTATTTAACGTAATATTATAATTTGAATAATAAATTTATAATCCTTAAAAATTTTTTGTAATCTTTGCACAGAAAGAAATAATAATTATTTAAAGAATTTAAATTTAAAAAAACATTATCTATTATCTGTTTTAATTTCATCTGGTTAAATTCCAAATGAATGAACATTTATTACACACGATTTAGTATTTTATTATGAAAAGATAAAGAGCATTAATTACCAAAATATTTGTAAGAAATAAAAAAAGATGTATAATTTGAATATGCCAGATCAAAAGTTTAATATGTTGTACAAACACGTTCTTTCTTTCAATAAAATGCATAAATTATTTATTCACGATGAATGTTAATATGTACTTATTATTATCGTCATCTTGGAAATCGACATATGTTATATCGCGAAAAGAAAATAAACAGAAATAAAATTTTTTTAATTTTCATTCAAGTATAAAAGCAAAAAATTCGTTGTCGTACTGCATCAGTTTGAAAAAAAGACAGTGAAACATGAAATACACGCTTTTGTTGCTATCTATATTCATCTGTGCACATATTGTGTACGCAGGCGTATACTCAGACGCAGGCACAGAATTAAAAAAGGACGTTGGTTTAAAGGACGAAGCATCTTATAAGTCAAAGAGTTTAAATGATATTAAAGAAGAACGTGATTCAGAATCAAAAAGTCAACGTTTGAAGATTCGTGAAGGTAAGATTCGTGAGATTCAAGATTCAAACCAATTAAATTTAAAAATTATGAAACTGATATATTGTCAAACTATAAGATAGAAGATAGTATCTAAAAAATAATAATAATAAGTTAAGCTTTTTTGATATTGTAAATATTTTTATTATAAAATTCTTATGAATAATTCTTAAAAATATTTCATAAATTAAATTTGGATTTTAACTGCATACTCGAAATTGTGATTTTTTTTTTTTTTTGAAACTTAAAGAATTCTTAACAAAATATATTTAATTTAATTCTTAACAAAAAATATATTTCGCAAGAATTTCGCAAAATTGAAAATTAGGTTTCTAATTTTAAGAATTAAGTGGTAAAAAACATTTTAAATTTGAAAGATACATATTATAAAAATAAATCTTAATCGACAAATGGATGAATTTATTGATTAGAAAAACGCGAAGAGATCTTAAAAGAGGAAGAAAGATCCAAGAGTCTGAATCTGGTCGTGGTCAGGAAAAAGATTACCAAACTTTCATCATGGCTCAAAGAAGAGAAAGATATCAGTCCTCTTTTAGAAGAAAAAAGTGGTAAAGGTCTGTTGGGTTTGGAAGATGTTACGGACAAGTTAAATATCGCTCTTAAATCGTTGAAGGAGGGCAAAAAGCTTGATACTTGGCAATTCGAGAAAGGCAGCGAAGACATTCGTTCCTTGGAAGAACTTGATACGAGTGTCGTTGAACTTTTAAAATTAATAAAGGAAAGAAAAACTGACCGTGATGCTATAGATTTAGAGAAGAATGGTAAGGTACTTGTAGATTTGGAAAGAGTCTCAAAAAGCATACTTAAAACTTGTGGATCACGAAAGAAGACTGTGAAAGTTGAGGATGATAAAGACGTAAAACAGAATAAAGGATTAGGTTGGAAAAAAAATCCAATTGATCTAGATTCGAAGAAAGGTTTAGATAAAGATAAAGTTGGTGGCTTATTTGGCGGCTTAAGTGGCCTCTTAAATGGTTTAACGTCAGAAAAAGGTCTTCTAGGACTTTTGAATACGGATCAAATTGAGTCGTTGATTCCTTTAATCAGTGAGATAAAAAAGAAGGATATAGATCTTAATCTCTTGGATTCTGATGATTATAACGGAGAAAATTTAGACTTGAATATTCTCACAAGTTCTGTCCCAAAAGCTATTGAATTATTAAAAGGAGGAGTCGATATTCGAACTATTTTGAATGCGAAAAATGGAGAAGAATTCGATTTGAACGGCAAAGAATTGAAAAATGTCAAAGGGATATTTGGTTTGATTGGAGGTTTGAAACGCTCATTAGGATTAGAAAATATATTGAACTTATCGCTTAAAGATATACCTCTGCTTAAGTTATAAGATAAAAACAGCAGATCTATTTGATATTTAAAAATGTGCAAAGATTTACAAAATGGCTAAACGAAAATAATTAAGTAAAAGTGTAGTTAATAATATACAGAGTAATAATTTATTAGGGAGTAATATAATTATGATTTATGTGGGATATAAAAGTATATTTTGTTGGAAAGAAATTTTTCTAATGTTTAATTAAATTTATATGAAATATTATACCTTATTTTTGTAAAAAAATAAATTTTATATTTTTAAAGAATATTTTAATATATTACAAAGCAATTAAATAGTTGTTGCATTCATTTGTATAAATATTATTAATAGTGCCCATCCATCCTTACAATTTTAGTTCAATTTTATATACATTCACAAGAAATAATCTCGGCACGTAATTTAACGAGTAAAAACATCGCATTAAATATTCATAGATAGATAAAGAGACGTCAATTGAAGTTGTTCAAGATTTGAGCAATATGACAAGATATTAATATATTAATTGTGAATTCAAAATCATGAAAATTGATCTATTCATGGAAAATTGTTTCATTAGATTTTAATAAATTTAATTATTGCTTTATTTATCAAATATAATTATTGCATTATTTTTTTGTTTTTAAAATGAACATACATGAAATTTATACTTGTTAAACGATTTTTTTAATTTTTTATCGATCAATTATTTTAGCGATCAATGCGGAAAAATCGATAGAAGTTGATGAAAATTATCACATGAATGCTTTATCGAAACTATGGCATCAAATAAAAAGAACATATGAAATTATTAATAAAAAATTATTGTATAAAATTCGATTATTCTATAAATAATGATTTTAATAAAAATTATTTTATAAGACGGTTTCGAGAAAGAAATAATTTGTCGTAAAAATAAATTGAAACTATATATAAATTTTTTGTAACATTTATTACAGAAAATATTTACTGAACAAATTTCTTATTGAAATGTTTAAATTTTTGATAATAGATTCTTAAGAGGTATAATTTAACGTAAAAATGTAACGTAAAAATAAATTGATAATATAAAATAAATTTTTGTTTTTATAATAATATCTAATACAAAGAACATTGAGCAAATTTCTTATACTGAAATTTAAAATATTAAAATTTTTAATAATCAAAAATTATCTGGAAATTGAAAATTTCATAATAACGTAGTTGTTATGAAAGAATATTTATGCTTGTCAATTTTAAATGAGATTTCTATCACCGTTATCTAAATTGAATTTTCAAAAAGTCATTTATAATTTATAATAAAAGATAACAGAGATTTGTTACTGGATTCAATGGGAATGTGTATTACGAATATTCAATTCACGTGTCTGATAATTTTACAAACCTATTAATTCATAAACATTTAGAAAACATAATAGAAAATGAATGGAATATTGTTACATAAATATGGTCGAATTAATCTATATCAAATCTTCTTTGAAAAATATTATTATAAAATTTATTATTATAAATTATTATTATTATAATTATTATTATAAAACGCCTTCATTATATTTTTTAATTAAAAATTAATTATTTATTAAGACTTTATTAACTATATAATTAAAATATATATAGAAAAATATAAAGATATATAATATTTTTTGGAAAATTATTCAGAACATGTTTAAGAGAAATTTTCATCATGATTATTTTATAAATTTTTTGTTTCTAGATTAGATTAGTTACAATTTTCGAAATTTAAAAAGATAAATTTCTGAAACTTTTTTAATTTGATTTTAATTCAGAATTCTTATTAGATACAATTAAATTATTCCTATTGCAAAAACTGTTCAATCATTGTTAATCTAATTTCCAGAAAATCTTCCGCGAAATATGAAACTAGGTTACATTACAATTGCATAAAAATTCTGAAAAAGGCATAATTCAAAGGAAAATTCGTTGTATAAATTTTATTAATCGTTGTTAAATTTAAAATGTTTTAAATTTAAAATTTAAAATCGTTAAATTAATAAGAAGTATGAAACCTTTACTGAAATGAATAATAATCAAATTATTCTTTCGAGGTGATGAAATTCTCACATGATATTATGATTTATCGAGAATTCATATTATTTAATCGACATTAATTATATATATACATTATATTTATGTATATGTATAATGATCGGCATATATTTATAAATGAATTTGATTAGCAAAATATATATTACAAAAAAAATATTAGAGAAAGCATTCTAAAAAATTTTATTTATATTTTAATAACAAATTTAGTAATTTTCGATTTGTTTTCATATAAAATATGTAACGTATTTATTCATTATATTATAAATATTTATAAATTATTTTTTTTATAATTTCTAATAAATATATTCTATCAAAAATAATTTAAATATTTTAATAATAAACACGAAAATAAAATATATGAATAATATAAAATCGAAGAATTATATTCAGATATTAATTTTATCGTAAATGTACTATAAAGTTGAAATTGTTTCTTAACAACTGTATTTTGAAATAAAACAATCGAATCAAAATGCAGAATAAAATTTTTTATTAGTATAAATTTATATTCGTATAACTTATAATTACTTATAAAAATTTAATTCTTTATAATTATAATATAATACTATAATAATAAATATAATAAATTATAATAAATATAATAATATATAAATATAGTAAATATAGTAATATAATATTATAATGAATATAATGAATATATTATCTCATTATAATAGTCACACACAGAATATTATCTGCACGAAGTTAATTTCAAACAACTTCAAATTCTTAAGTGAAATAATGAACTTGAAGATCCTGCATTAATAATAAATCTTATCATTTTGCTTCCATTGTCATTGCTTCTCATACCATCGTAACAGGCTTTATTTCTTAAAGAGAAATGTGAATTCTCTGATTTCACGTGATAATATCATGGAGATATGATTTTGATGTCAATAGCTTCGAGTTCTATAGTTCTATAGTGAATAGTTTTCAATGGTAGGAGTACTAGAGAAGCATTCGGCGCCAATTCTACATCTAATTCTGATTAACATCTATTTCCACTCTTTGTCGATTTGAAATAATGTGCTATGTACATTATTTTCTTGTACATAATAACTAGATCAATTTATGAAATCACTATGCATTCCAAAAATTTAAATAAAGACAAAAAAATAAATTTTTTTCGTGTAAAATCCAAATAATTAAAATTACTATTGATAGCATCGTAGCATTAAATAAAAAGATTAATAAAAAATTCAATACAAGTTTTTAATAATTAAAAAAATATAGCAGTATACTTATAAAATTTCAAGAATATAAAGAAATATTGTGTGCATTTTTATATCAAATTAATGTAATTTAATTAGCATTTATAATCATTTATAATATTTTTTTTATTCAAATTAGTTTCAAAAAATTATAAATAACTTGTAATAGTAAGAAAGTTTCTCTTTCAATATCATTCTCCTCTAAATTCATCAATTACAATGAAAGGATTGGACACGAGTGTCTGACCATATGCGCTCCATTTCTACTTTTTTGTCAGTTTGTCAATACCTTATGATAAATTCCATTTTCTTTGCCTATTCATATATTTAATATTAACCAATATCATAAAATTTACAACTGCAAAATTTCTAATTGTATTACTTTATTATTTTTTATTTATTATTTTGTAATTACTTTGTCAAATAATCAATTAACTTATAATTTGTATAAAGTTTACTCGTAAAAATTGGTTTACTTTTGTATAAAATACTCATATCTTGTAAATTACGATTTATAAAATTTCATCAATTTTAAACTCTAATAATACGTCTTAAAATTACTGTAAGATTTATTTGATTTATATTTTGTCGAATTTAGTTCATAAAAGAGGCATTATGTGAAAATATTTAAAAGAAAAAAAAAATATCAATCAAAATGAACAGTCATCTTTGAAATAATCGCCAAATACTCCTACACTCATTTTCGCAAATGGACGCGCCATTTATCACCTCTCTTGCTATTTAGCATTATTCAGTGTTTTCAATTGAGCTTACAATGTACAGAGATTCGTAGATTTGTTCGTGTGAATTGTGTATCTGTTAATTCCTTTGAACTTAACTGAGTCGCTTCTTTTCTAAAATAAATAATTTTGTCAATCAAATCGTTGTCTGTTTGAACGATGAAGCTTTTGTCAGGGAAGTACAAAGCTTTTGTTTCCATTTGTTTATAACACTTTCTGCGTCGTTAGTTGTTCTCATATGAACTTAGTTAGTGTTCGTTCTGATGAATGCTTGAAATAAAACATCGCTTTTCCAAATAAAAAAATATCGATTGAATAAGACAAAACTGAAAAGTGATGAAATTTCTTAAGAATAAATATTTAAATTTGATAATTTTGATAAATTTGTGAATTTTGTGAAAATTCGTTTATCGAGATTTGAAAGAAAAATGGGAGTTTTGTTTTAAAAAATGGCATATCCTTTTTTATCGATGAAGGGAGAGTTACAGTCGGATATCAATACCTGAATAAATGATATATATTCGATACCTGAATTAAATGATATCTTATTGAAACACATAAATTATATTATTATTATTATAGTTTTTTGCCATTCTTTTGTAATTGTTAGTTTTTTTAAAAACATAGAAGAATAATAAAACAAATAAAATAATTATTAAATAATAATATAAATATGAAAATTCGTCGATGTTAATCGTCAATATTTTATTTTTTCTCTATATCACATATTATCAATTTAAATATTTTTTGAAGCTAATATCAATTTTTCGAAGTTAATGTAATTGTGTCAAATACAATCACTTTTTAAGTAATAACAGAAAATATTTTTAAACACTTGTCTTTATTATTTTTCAAATAAAAAAATCTTTTAAATTTTTTATCCCTTTCTCGAACAATCGCATTCAGAAGATGAACAAATTTCTGATGTAGTCTATTTATATTTTATATTTCGAGCTTGACCCTGACTGAAAGTTCTCACGACAACGGTCATTCTAAGAATAAAATAGAGAAGCGATTCCACACCGTTAAATTTTCTCTAAGAACACTCGTAATAGCTATCCTTGTTTGCACAAGATTAGCTTTGTTAGCGATAGGTTCGTGTAATTGCAAATAAATTCGAACATTAATAGAGATGGAGATTTTTTATAAATAGTTCAAAATCAAAATATTTTTGAATGCATCTGAACATATTGTGAATGAAATATAAATTTTTTTTCTTAAAATGAAAAATTTCAAATATTTTTAAATAGAATATATTACTATATCTCCGATAAATCTACCCCCATCTCATTTCGTTTCTTATCGTTTTATCTAATTAAATTGCTTATAAATAAAATAATTAAATAATAACTTTAATAATTAAACTTCAACTAATAATTTTTGTATATCAAGCTTGGTATTTGTTTTATTTCATTTAGATTTGTTGATTTTTTAAGGATATTCTAAAAATATATTAACACTCTGTATAAATTCATAAACGAAAGATTTTTATTGTTTCTTCTATCCATTCATTTCCTATAATTATTTGGAATAATCAAAAATTAGATTTGAAATTGTTCAAAAATACTTTGTTTCTCCAAAAAATTCCAAAACATTGTTTGCACAATATCTATACATATATCAAACATTACATTTATATACATACATAATTTCCTATTTCTTATTTCAAATAAATATTTATCCTTTTTATGTGTTATTTCTAGACTTTATTGAAAATTTAAACCTATAAGAATACACATGTTATATAAGAAGGAATACAAAATATAGATCTCTCTCTATTCTAAAGTTTATTTTCTTTAGAAAAATTCTTCTCCCTTACCTTTTAAACGTGATCCATAAATCGTTCGCATTTTGAATTTGGTTTCGAAGTATTTGAATACACTCGCTTGATCTCACCACTAGTCACGGTCAATTGCCACAACAAGGGCTTTCACATGTCGCCGTAAACAATGAGGAGAAAATATAAATGGAATATCGTGTTTATCATAGGGGTGCGCAGTAAGGATGCGCGTCTCTGACCGGTTAGGTCCTTTAAGCAAAATTCGCAGTCTGCCGACAGCCGCGCTTGATGAAACTTTATTCCGCATCAACCTTGTTTTGGAAAACAAAACTTTCCTCCTCCTGTATTCTCCTTTATTGTACTTCGGCGGACAAACCGTTTACATTATATCTTTTCCTTCTCTTCTCCCTCATTTTCGCTAACTTTGCAAAATCCGTGGAGAAAAATCGGTGATATTAGATACGGAGATGAACACGGCCGGATGATCGAGAGTCGATGACAGTTAATTGAATTTTGTTACGCAAGATATGTCATTACAAATTGTGTTAAGGATAATGCTCGAATAACTTCTAATTAGAAATTGATAATCATTATTGCGTAGAGAGATTGAAAAAGGATAACTATTGCAATCTAATAGAGCTTGGAATGGATAGTGTTGATGCAAGAAGTGTGCATGGTTTGTGATTAAATGAATTATTGGTGTTTGGGAATTTGTTGAATAAAATTGTTATTGTGTTTTGAAATTTATTGTGTATTAAATAAAAATTGTGATCAAATGTTAAAATTCCTAAAGTTTCTAAAATAACAGAGTTTTTTTATCGTAATTTAAAGAAATTGATTTCTCGTACAGTATAGTGATGAATATATTGTTTTACTTTCGAGTATAAAACAATATGGATACTTACGTAAAAGAACCGATATTGATCAAAAATTTTTTCCGAAAAAATCATGACATAAGGAAATGAATATCAAAATAAAAATATAAAAATTAAAAATGGTATAAGGAAATGAACATGGAGGAACTGATATATAGTGAGAATCGATCGAATGTTTTTCAATAAATTTTCGTGTGAACCGTGAAACTTTCAAATTGAAGGATAAAGAGGAAAGAGCGACAAATCAATTAAGAAAGAATATGCTTGTGATCGTGTAAGTAAGTTCAACATCGTGGCAAGGTATGATGGTTCAACAACTTTTCTCCTCATCCTCTTATCCTTGTCTTCTTTAGAAACTTTTTCTCTTTGAAAGATAAGCATTGCTGCATGAAATTGCATTTAAATAATCGAAACGTTTCGGGACAATATTTCTTAAATTGGATATTAACACATATAATTGAATAATAATTATATTTACATTTTCAATTGTATTGACATTATTAATTTATTTCCGAAGTGTTGATGATTTAATTATAAACGAATTATAAATATGTAATATCGTATCCATTATCAATGTTTATATTATTTTTTTATTCTATTTTAATATGAAGATTTTTTTTACGAATATTTGTTAAATTATCAAGTATAAAAATTTGAGTAACAAGTATTATTAGATGTTAGAATCCTTTATGAAATTTAATATAATAATTTTATAATTTTTTTAATATTTTTGCAAAATAAGAGCAAAATGTCGATTGAGAATTTAATAATTTTTCTTATAAAATAAATTTTTATTATCTTTTTGTATAAATTCAAAATGTATCTATTTTTACTATAAACTCGAATAATTAAAATTAAATCGTATAATTTGAATAAATCTTTTACTTGAATAATGCTATTTGATATATTAGTTACATTATTGTTTCAATTTTCTTTTAGAATAATATTTAAAACAAATATTTATAATAATATTTTATTTATTTCTGTTAAAAATACTTTTATATATTACATTACACTATTCGACATTACAATTCGACATTAAAATATATTATTTTTTTGATTATTTTAAAATTTTCATTTTGATTGATAAAAATTGTATTTGTGATCAATTTCGAGTTATGACTGTGAATAGCAATTTTTTTCTTAAACACGATACATTTTTATGTTAAAATTGCATTGAATAAGATATCATAATTAATCTACTAAGAAATGAAGCTCATTGAAATGCAACGCACAACAATGTCGTTCTCAGAAAAAAATTCAACATAACTTTTATTTATTTATTTCTTTTTCTAAAATCTACATATGAAAACATTAGGCATGAATTTCAATTAAAATATAGACACTAAAAATATTTTTTATTCGTGACCAAAATTAAATTCAATTAAAAAAAATAATATTACGTTAGTTACAAAAAAAATTCTATATTTAATGAAATAATTAATATCATAATTGTCATGACATAAGAAATTTCGAAAAATCTAATTTGTGAATATAAATAGAATGAAAATTGTATAAAATCTGGAATTCAAAATTCCAGAAAAGAAAATCTACGCGAGAAATCGTGACTGAAATTGAAAAAATTCTTTCTGAAACGGTTTAATATTAATTCAATTAAATATACGCACTTGGATAAAATAAATAATTTCTTTTGAATAGTTATTATATCAATAGTTATAAATTTACTTAAAAAAATTAAAATACTATAATAATCGATTTATTATCTACACGAAGTATTAAAGATAATGAAAAAAATAAAATTGTTCTATTCTGTATAAACCTTATCAATCCATTTCATTTTTTCATCTTCGAATTCTACTTTTTTTTTTTTTTTCATCTTCATTCTCAGAAGGATTTCATCGTTTTTTAAACTCGGTCCAGATTATCAGAAAAATCCACTTCATTAACGATTACACACCCATAATCCTCTTACTTGAACTTGGGAACATCTGGATGGAAAAAAGATACGATCGAAGAAAGGATGAAAAATTATGAGAAAGAAATCCGCAGGAATGACGATAGCTAATAAAAGCTTCTTTTTTTTTTATCCTCCCTTATCTCTTCCTTTAAAAGATTTTATCGCTCTTTAACGCGCACAATCGATTTGCTCGTATTCGAGGAAATTTCTCTGCCACGAATGATATAAAGGATCACAGTTACACGTTCCAATAAAACGTGTTTTAAAAAATAATTTGTGGATTTAAGCTAGAAGGTCAATAAAGGATATCCAAGTCGAGATATAAGGTTCTTAAGATTGTCGAAGAAATTTTTCTTTTACGAATATCGTAAAATTGCTAGGAATCAGGTTATCTTCCTCTAGTTGTGTATCAAACGATCCCTCGAGACAAACTGCATCTGGATACTACGGAAAAATTTACATTTTCAATGTTTCTCACCTTGTCGTAGATCATCGTTTATTTTCAGAATACTTGGAGTTTATAAGAGTTATATAATTTAACCATGTCTTGAACCTCTCAAATTCAATTTTTTACATAATTATTTTTTTTTTCATATTTTTATCTTTCATCTAATTTTTTATTTGTCTAATTTTTTTATAAAAAAACATACATAAACAGAAATTATATAAATATTTATTTAAACAATAGTCTCTTCAATTTTCCATTAAAATAAATAATGATTTAATAAGAAGGGATGATTATTTTATTAAAATATAATATTTTATATAATTATATTTGATCTAACATTGATTAATAAATAAAAAAAAGGAGAATGTTTGAAAATTTATGAAATGAAACAAGATATATTTTAAATATTTATTATTATAGAATAGATTGACAAAATTTAATAAATCATATTTTTAAAAATTACTATATATATTTGTATTTGTATTATATTAAGAAAAATTCAAATACACATAATTTTAATATTAAATATACTTTTCAAATAACATTGCAGTTATCATAAAAGTTCAAATATTATCTATTATTTCAAATAAAATTTAATAATAAATTAATATAAATATAATAATACATATTATTTCATCCAGAATTGCATATAAAATAGATATTAATCACTTCATCATAATTTTTAAACTAAAGTGCTTCAATTAATTGAAACATTTATATTAATTTTTTTAATATTTATGAAATTTTTTAATACTATTAACACTGCATCAAATATACTAAATTCATTAAAAATTGTTTAAATAATACTACTTCTACTTTCTAATTTTTGGTAGCATAAGTTAATTATTCGACAATAAATATAAATATGTACAAAATTCACAGTAGTAGTAGTTTATACATTGAGACTTATAGAAAAAGAAAGTAAAATAACGTATTGTATTATATTATACAATACAAACACAATTAAATATTCTGAAAAGAAAATATTTGATATCGATTGAATTCAATTGTTATTAATTCTTTTCGAATAAAATATATTTCATAGGTTATTCAATTTAATTCACGCAAAAATTATATATTTAGAAGAAGAATATTTAGAGATTATTTAGAGGTTACTTAACTTAATTTAACTCAAGCTAAACATATTTTTAAACATCATTGTTTGAAAAATTTATAATTCTTCTGAAACCAATCAAAAACATATATTATATATATATTAATATGAATAAAAAAGTTTAATAAATAATAACCTAACTTCTAACTTAATCTAAATACTATGAAATTAAAAATTTATAATCTTATTAATATCAATCAAGAAAAATGACATTATTTTTTTTTTTAATTTAATTTAATCAGGAAACTAAATCGACTCATGTTTTATCGTCTTTGTCTTATTTTTCATCCGAGACGAAACATTAAATGAAAATAAATAAAGATAAATCTTTTTTATTAAATTCAAGATAAGATCAAAAAATAAAGCTTGTCAAAACGGTAATCCAAGTTGCTCATGTACGTATTAAAACCATAGATAATAAACGCGACATTAAAGAGAAGAGACATTATTTCGTATGCAAATTAACGAGATTTGATAGAACCCCGCATTTCTCGTACAAAAATAATTGCATGAAATTTTACTATGGAATCAACGTTTCTTGTTCCAGTTTAAATTTCTTACATAATCAAAGACTTTCTATTAAACCAAACGAGGTTGTGTTCAAACTCTCAAAGTCTTAAATTATTTCTTGAATTATTACTTACTTCTAATTACTTCTTAAATGTGTAAATTAGTAGAATTCAATAAAGTCATGCATATCTTGTGCAAAAATAAAATAATTTCGTGGAAAGTAATTAAGTAATTATGATGAAAGTTATAATGGTATTTAAATTATATATTTAAATTAAATTATTTTTCAAAAGGAAGAATTTCCATTTGTAACTCTTAATAAATTTTTTATAAGAAGATTTTTTTAAGAACTCTTACTTCTTTAATCTTTAATCGAAATTCCTGTTCATACTTGTAAAAAACGACACTTCTTTTGCAATCTACAATTTACGAACAAAGTGAAATTGTACTTTTAAATTCTTCCAAGAGTAATTTTCTTTCTTTCTATTTATAGTCATTTATTCGAACAAAGAAGAATTATATTATATATATATGTTAATATAAAAATATATTTAAAATAAATGTAATTAACTTAATGTTATAATTAATGTAATCTAATTAACGTCTCTAACAATATTTATATTTTAAAATATGCATCTTGGAATGATTTTTTCTATTATATATATTTCTTTATGTAATAAATATCCACATTTGAAAATTATTTAATTTTTAAATTATCTGAAGAATCATTTATTAAGGTAGACAAATAAAGAAAATGCAAAATTTTTAATATACTTTGTAGAAGGATATTTTAAAAAATAAATCCTTATTTAAATACTTTGTAAAAAAGAAATGAATTTGATGTGTTTATAAGTTCTTCTTATATAGAAATAGGATGAATATTAAAAGTGTAATTTTCTAAAATATCTTAAGACTCGAAATAACTTTCAAAGAAATATTTTTAAGTAAAAATTTTTACTTAGAAATATCGAATTTCAGGTCAAAGGAAAAGATTTCTAAAATCTTTTAAATATCGATGAGAAATTTAATTTATAAATATCTGAATAAAGAATAAAAAAAATAATGCGATGCTCAGGATTACACAAATAATGAAAAATAAAGATCTGTATTTGATATATAATAAAATAACAGTACAATATATAATACAGATATATCATAAGAAACAAAAGAGGTATAATAATAATAAATATTTAAATGACTCAAAAATATCATCATATCAGACATAAATTGTTTTGAAAATAAAAATTGATATGATATATTCATTGGATTTATTTCAATACACGATTGAAAGGAGACACTTGTGTTTTAAAGAATTCGTTTTTTTCATGATCGCATTAAAATTTCTGCACGAGACATCGCGTGTCGTGGCATGAAATATCCACATTGAGCATTTTGTATGTGCATGCACATATACTGTATCAGATCGATTAATTAGAATCGCGTGTGTTTATTTTAGACTTGCTTTAATAAGTGGCGTAGACACATACACGTGTCTTTGCTTTGTGCCAAGGGATTAACAATGTTACGCTTCAGATACTTTGTATCTGATACTTTTGATTTTCACAATCGATATATTATTCTTCGAGAAAATTGAACAACAAGATTTGTAACAAGAGCAATTTTAATTATTGAATATGAAGATACTTTTACAATAATATAATACGTAATACTTTTGAAAAAAAAATGAAAATTGATAAAGATTGCTTTTATATGAAAAGTATTTGAATATTTTATTCTATAGTGAAATGTTAAAATTCAATTTTTAATAAAATTTTTTTAATACGTAGAGATATAATGGGTAAATACATACTTCGTGTATAAAGTATCACTTTAAAAAGATGAAATCAATGTTTAGTATGCTTTTTTAAATATAACTTTGATAATGATTCGAAACAGAGTACAATTTTTAAATTATAAAATATTCAGAATTCAATATTCTATCGTCCTGTATTAAAAAGAATTCTTAAAATTGTATTTAAAACATAAAAAGATATTGAGATTTTACGAATTAATATCACTCTCTCAAAGAAATTTCCCATATAAATTTTCTTTTTTTAATCTTCAAATACTTGAAGCAAATATATATAAAATTCATATATAACACATAAGAACATAATCTTAAAACACATAAAAATTTAATTCATATATCCATCCATGTAACTTTATTTATCAAAAAAAAAAAAAAATATCCAATTTCTTTTAAAACAACTAAATTCAATTTTTTAACAATAATACGATAAACATGTTATACATAAAACTCAACTGGGAAATCAAAAACACAAAGAAAAAGGGGAAAATAAATAAAATCGAAGAGTCCTTTCTTTAATCATCCTCTTTCAAAGCGTGCCTTCAGATTCAACAATTCAAACTCAGATTTCTATTTTTTCCCAAGATGATGACCTATTTCCCCTCTCTTGAATTCTACAAAGAAAGAAACAAATTAATTCCTAGTATATCCTGGATATCAAACGCGATGAAATTCTTCGAAGAAAAAAAATCTAATCCTCGGTGGATATTCATCGAGATAAGATGACGATCTTCAACCTGTGTGAACAATCCTCGAATGCACACGGTCACGGATAGGCCAAGAATAATGTCTGAGAAGCATTACGAAATATCGATCGTTTATCCTGAATGACCGTCCTCATATAATTTAACAGCATACACCGCGATACGGTCGAGTATCACGCGTTGATGCTTGTCACGTTACCGAGGTTTACGTGCGGTGGATGCATGGATAATGTTTCTAAAATTTGTAAACTGTTAATGAAATCGATCCACGTGCTCTTATTGGATAGATATCCATCGAATGTTCGATTAATTTATGCGTGAACGAAAAGGGGAGGATGCTTGAGATAAGATATATATATAGGATGAGAAAAAAAAGGGTTCGTAATTTATAGGATGTAGAAGGAGATATTGATAACATTTATCGTTTAAATTTTTAGTTAAGAGATAGATAGAAAATTTTTTGATTTATTTTTGTCTCGTTTGATTGGTATTTGATAAGCAGAATTGAAAAATATAAATTGTAATGTGAGGATATTATTATATATAATTATGAATGTTTGTGTTTTTTAATGTGATTTAGATCTTGGAAATTTTAGAATGGTTAAGTAAATGGTTAAGTATATTTTTATTATCTTATTATCTTATTGTTAGAAAATTTTCATAGAAATATTTTCTATAAATAAATTATAGAAATTATCATTAATATATATACCATTAATTATCTTAAATGATCAATTAATCAATGATTAAGAATTACATTATCTTCAAAAATCTTTCATAAAAAAATCGAGATTATTATATAGTTACTTTAAAGCATTGATTACAGATTGATTAATTAAGATTAATTGATAAAAATTGAATTATTATTGATTAATAATATTAATATATAATTGATTAACTGATACAATAACGTATCTTAAATACTTAAGTTATTATTACTCTTTGTTCTATGTATCTAAAAAGATTCTTATAAAAAATTTATCAAAATGAATAAAATTAATTTTATTCTATAGTTTTCTATCTATAACAGTAAATTTATAATAATGAAGATACAATAACAAAATTTATAGCATTATATATTCAAAGAATAGCAAAAAAGATGATCCTAAATTTTTGGCATGTAACAAACAACGATCGTTTTACGTGATACGATTATCGTGATCGTGATTCATGAGTGACATTCTAACAGAGAGAAAAACATGAGATACTAGATTTTATTGGAATTTTTTATTGAAACATTCTTGCGAACTGTTGGCAGGTGTAGGCGTGAATTCATATTTATTTTAATAGAATAGAATATGACGAAACCATATTCCACGTTATTGCAGAAGAACTTTATTTCTTGGATTTAAAAATATAACAGTATGTAGTTGATACTAAAAATATCAAACAAAAATTAATTTTTATAAATGAATATAACAAATTAAACAGAATACTAAAGAATTAGTTTTATGAAATTGTAAGTTAAGAATAATCAAGAAAATCTATCAATCATTTCTTTAAACTTACTTTATGGAACATTTAGAATCTTTCTATTATTAGATATATATTATTATGAATATGTATTATATACATATATATAAATAAAATAGTATCTAATAGTTTAGAGATAAAATATATAAATTGAAATGTTATATTTTAAGAATTGGATACATTTGAATACCATGAAAAAAACTTTAATATCGTATAACTTTCTAATTTTCACAAAAAGATATTAAATATCTATATTAAATATAGATTTGTAAAGTTATTATAGATTCAACTTTTGAATATTGGATTCTAAATAATGTTATAACATAGAAATTATATATTATCTAACAAAGTATTTTTCATAATACTAATAATAAATTTCTTCAAAATATAATATACAGTAGAAAGATTGTTTTAGATCAATATATTATTGTTCCATGTAGGAACCGTGTATTACTTTCATATAACTCTTCTTTAAACATCGTAAACAAGGATTATATTTCGCTTTTCATTACTACGGATTCATCGTTACTATGCATAATCGCTAAAGATTGTATTCATACAGAACAAATAGGGATTTTAATTTACGTAGCAGCATAATAATAATATTGTTAAATTTAATATTAATTTATTCGTAAATCTTAAATATTTTTATATCCCAAAAGTCTAACAAAATTTCGTAATATATTCTAAGAAAGATACATTGATTGAGAAACACTGATGTATATTATAATAATTATTTAAACATTTCTTCTTTGAATTGCACAATAAAAATGTTTCACATTCTATGTAAAAAAAGCTCAAAGCTTCATCAATAAAATGCAGAACAGATATTGGTTTTTGTACCGTATAACCCTTTTCGCATCACACTTTATTTAAAATATTTCCTTTCGCGAGGCAAAGAATATTAAAAGAATTCCAGATCGAAATATATACTTAAATAAAATATTATGTTGGAAAAGATATAATGTATTCAAAATAATATTATTGAATAAAAGATTTCACGTACGATTTAAATTTTTCTTTCTTTTTTTTTTTTTGTGTTGTATACACACATAGCAAAAACTTGCGATAAACTCGAAAATTTATACCGTAGTTATGTGTACTTACTCCACAATTGATATTCGAATTTTAATAGAAAATATTCAAATCTTCATTTTCCAATTTCTTTTTTTTTCTAATTTTCTATCTTTCCAATCTTCTAATTTCTTATCTGAGTAAGATACTCATTTTCGTTACTGCATTGCAAATATAAAATATAAAATTTGTATAATTTTCTTTTGAACATTGAAATGCTTTTTAAAGTAAATCTTCATCTGGATGAAGTAAATTCTTGTTAAAAAATATCTCGTCATTCCTAACAGCGATAAGATATGCATACTGATAGGGCAAAAGAGAAGAACATCGATCAGAAAAAGTAAACCTCTGTACAAGTAAAGTCGCTTAAATTACGTAAGTGAAATTGAAAATATACTGGATGATCGTTCAACTTATGCAAAAATAACTTACTTAAAAATGATTTAAAATAAAATTCCAATCACGATAGCACTTAGTTTCTAGAAGCATAAACAATAAATATAATATAATTTACCAATTTTAAAAATTTTTAAATTTCGAAGATTAAAATAAAAATTATTCAGAAAGTTTTCAAACTTTCAAATTTCAAAATATAAATTATTTAAAATATAATTACTCAGCAAACAATACGTTCATAATTTTCCATTTGTCGCATGTAATTTGATAGTAGTAGGCTTATTGTTAATAATCATTATGCATGAAACTTATTTTCATTATAAATACTATTTAATCAATTTCATACTGTGAGAATGAAATGTAGAATGTGGCAAAAAAATATTTCATTGGAAAATAAACATGTGTGTAAATTGTTTTATATATACGGTTCAAAAACCTTTTCAAAATTTGCACACTTTCCAGCACATATGTGTTCTTCTAAATTGCTCATCGAATTACTGAAACCGAGAATACGAAACCTTAATGCTCAATGCGATCTTGTTTCAAAGCGAAGCTTGCACAAATGAAACAAGGTACTAGAACTACCAAGAAACCTCTCGAAGATATTGGTGTATAGCTACAGAAACTTTCCAGCTTGCGCCAGTTTCGAACGGAATGCATAAACTCGGGTTTGAAGAATGCGTTTTAATAGCGAAAATATAAAAATTTTTCACGATAATCATGTTACAGAAACTTATATGAAAAGCTTTTAATTTTTGAAAATATAGCTTCTGGATTATTAAAAAAGTATATCGAGTACTAAGTGCAAAAAAATATTCGTTTTGAACATAAAGGAATGTAGAAATTATATTTATTATAATAATTAATTTCTTTTTATTGAGAATAAAGAAGTGAAGAATTTCGACTTGATGAATTTTTTAATAAATTATATATTAACGCGATAAAATTTAAATAAAAGTTTGAATAAAGTGCAAAGTTCTAAAAATTTATACACGGTAAGATTGATTTGATATTTTATTTTTATTTTTAGAGAAAAGTAGAATATCTCGTTATATGATTAAAAGTGCGAAAGGTTTTCAACTTCAACTTTTGAATAAACTCGAAAGAGAGAAAATTAAGATTAAAATAAGAGTAAAGTTTCAATTATACTAAAAATGTAATATACACGTATGTACGTTAATTTACTTCTTCACTTTGATTTAATTACAGCTTATCTCAAGCGTAATGGACACTTTTCATGAGAAATCGTAATTATGAATAAAAACAGATAATGAAATTATTTTGATAAAATTAGCATAATTTGCAGTATTTTCACTTATTTTCATTTTGGTTTTGAAAATTATAACAAAATTCTGAATATGATTCAAAGTGTGCATTAAATATAAAAATATAATATAGAAGAAAAGATTAATAATCTTGAATTCCTTGTAAAGGAATACCATTCTAATAGCGAATAAAAATCATAAAAATTTGTGTCAAATCTAAAAAATAAATAATTTTAAATTTTTAAATATTTTTTTATAAATGAAATATTTATTCTACGTTTGATATAAAAATATAATATAAAATGATATATTATACAGAAATAATATCGTAATATAATTAGTTAAACTATTAAATAAATTAATAACTAATAATTACATTAAAGTAAAATAATTATATAATAAAATTATATTAAACTGAAACCAATTATTTATTAATCAATGAATATTAATTACAAATTTTATATTGATTAATGAAAATAAATATTAATTTATTTATATATATAAATTAATTTATAATTATCTTATATTTATATATCATAATTTGATAGATAATCATCAAATTAATTTAAATAATCAATTAATTTAAATAATAATATGAATATTAAACTTATCAACCAGTTAAAAAGACATCAGAAAAAAGATGCTCAAACAATTCACAAAAATAGTAAATTGAGATATACGTACAAACGCAAAAAATTGCACAAATTACGTTCAAATTATATGGCATGGTATGATAGATATATGAAGAGGATTGAAATATTAGAAAAGAGAAATACTTTCGTTAATTGTACAGACGTATCGACTTTTTAAATCGCTTTCAATTTCAATAGAATTTTGTCGTGAACGAAATTAAACTGTCGAGAATAGTTTACCAATAGAAATTTCCATTTCCTCTCTTTATTCGAATTCGGTTATTTTTTCACCATTTTGTATTCAAAGTTTTCCACGAATGACATGTTGATATCGAGGAATTTTTCGAAGAGAAAAAATTTTTAATCATGAACATTATAAATTATATTGTAAAATTATATGAATTTCTTCAAGTTTGGAAGAAATTTAATTAATCTAAAAAATTTAATCAACTTATTTGGAAATAAATTTATAAATAAATTTAATAATTTAATATTTTGAATTGTCTTAATAATTTTAATATTTTTATGCACTTATACATATCATTTGCTTAATCTTATATAACTTTATATTATAATTCAATGATTTTCTTATTAAACTGTCAATATAGAAGATAAAGAAAAAGCAAATTATTCGAATTTCATATATTTATTCAATTATTATATTAACTAATATAACTTTTTTAATAAAAATTATCAAATGAACACTTTCCAAAAATTTATATAGAAAATCAAGTTTTCAAATCAGTGAAATGAAACACTAAATTGTAACGATTTTTATCTCAATTAAAGAAATTGTACATATAAATTCAAATTGTCGAAAATTGTATATTTTACGTGAATATCGAAAATATAAAAGTTATCAGAGAATTGTTTTAAGCGATTACAAAGCACTAGATGTAAATTAATTCGGTTTAATACGGATTCTGCCAGTATACTTGCTTTTCTTTGTGGACTAAAATGTTGGTGTTCCGGATGAAAATCGAATTTACCCAGGAAGCTTAACTGCAACCGAGATGATTCGAGTCGTTTTAACGATTACTTCCTCCGGAATCCAATAACAGTAGATCAATATAGAAAAAAAGGGAAAATACAAAATGTAAAGATTCTCTATTATTACTATTGAAATTTAAGAAATTTGCAATAATTGCAAAATGCAATATTTATGCAATAATCGTAATAAAAGATGCAGTAATAGTATATTTATCTGATCCATAAAAAACTTTCTGAAATAATTGAAAATAACTTCTATAAAGAAACAATCTTATTGGAACCAAGAAATTGATATGTTCTCCATTTCCTGGACGTATTGAGAAAATGGAGAAGCTATGCCCTTGAGCATTTCTATTATTTCTAAGAGAATAAATATCACTCGGAAATTTCTATCTATGCATATAATTTTATCCACGGCAAAAAAAATTTCGAGATATTGAAATCGATTTCGAATTGTGAACATGTAGTTCTCCCAAATTTAGTATCATAGAAAACAATATTACGTAAAATATTGTCAAGTTTCTAGAATATTGGAACAGATATATTTTTTCGTGAATGTGAAATTGTAATCCTTTTTCAGACGAACAATAGAATTCGCGACATTCAAAAATCTACGATAAATCCAAGTGAAATTCGACATTGTTTAAAAAGAATTAAGTAAATTTGAATTTTTGTAAAAATATCTCTTGGATAAAAATTTTTAATCTGTCATATAAACGATACCATTTTTCATTTTAAAAGAAAATTATATTTGTTTGATATTAATCAAACGAGGTAGTATGAAGGAAGTAGACAGAAAATTAAAGAGTAATTCTAAAAATTAAAACGAACACGAAAATTGATATTTAAAAATGTCAGTTGAGATTCATTTATTTCCACGCACATTTATTTCCAATTTTTTTAAAAATAAAAAAATATCTACTGCGTAATTTATTTCGAGACTGGATAAAATTCTATTAAAATTAGGAAAATTTTAAACCGTTATAACTTCAAAGATAATGCTTTTTGATGAACGAGTGAAAGATTATTAGAAGCGCGGATTCTTGCCCTTTGAAATGCTCTTTGATTTATCCGGATACGATTTCCAATTTCCGAGATATCTTATTCGTGTAAAGAAAAGAATAATTTTTAACTATTTATTATTTCTATCCTTATCGCTTATTCGGGTCCCTAGCTCGCACTTCGTCTCACTGACTTATCCCAAACTCCAAACAACGTAATTCCTAGAGAAACGTACGTATTTCCAAGAAAAAATATCTCGGATTCATTCATAATATATATGAAAACTTTAAGTCTTTATATCTCGGCAACGGATTGAGATATCGGGATAAAACAAAATGTGACTTCAAAGGTATAATTGCCTCTAGTTTTTGAATAGGTTTCGATATCAAATTTTTCAATTTTTTGTACGGGAAAAATCGAAGTTTTGTTTGGTCGCAATGGTTTATTGTCGTGAAATAAAATGTAAAAGATATAAAAGATATAATTTATAGTAATATCTTGTACATGATATGGTGTATTATGAATCTTTTATATATTAATTGAATACGTTTTCAGTTATATAAAAAATAATTTAATTTTATAATAATGAAGCGAGATAAAGATAATTATAAAATAGAGTTATAATTATTATATAAATGAGAAGAAAATGATGAATACAAAATGAATAATAAAAAGAATAATGAAATTATATCATATATAATAGGAAAATAGAATATAGTATGAGAAATTTTATCATTATAATTGTACTTATAATATCGTATATTACATTTTCAAATGAATTAGAAAAAGAGTATAATATATAATGATACTATATATAGTCTTATTATTCTTTTTTATTCTTGTTTCTTTCTTGTTTTAATTTCATACAATTTGAATTCGTAGAAATGAATGTAGGAAACCAGTTTTTCAAAAAATATTCTGTAAATAATTATAAAAACATAAATTCAATCGGATTAAAACTTGAAAGTTATAATTAGAATTTTTTTATTTGAAATATATTGGTATAAATATTCGATATATTCATCTTATATAATTTTCAAATTGCTTATAACATAATAAATCTAAAACTTGTTCTAGAATCAACTTTCCTATCGCATGAATATATTAACCATCCTCCATGTCATTCTTTAAAATTTAAAATATTCAAATTATTAAAAAAGAAACAATATTTACAAAATATACTATAAATATTTATTTTATTTAAGGAAAAAAATATAAACGAATAAACGAAATGGATTGACTAAGGAAAGATAAAATAGTCGAAATATCTCGTGAAAAAGATAAATTCGAGTAGATTCGAACATTTATGGATGGAAGCCACGAAAGGAAAGAGGATAAAATTGATTAGATATGTTGATATATGTATATACATTGACAAAATGAAGAAAAAAACAACGTAACGTGATCATCTGCCATTCTTTATTCTAGATTTATATTGCTCGACACAAGGGAAAACGATTGGAATATGTTGATTACAAGGGAACGAGAAAACAGAATATCGTGATAAAAAAAGCATACGTGACAGTATGTGAAAAATTTATTTCCATTTAAGAATTTGCCAATATTATTTATTTTATGTTTTCTCGGTTATTTTTTAATAAAAAATATTCGTGTCTGATACTGAGCAAATAATAATTTTTCAATAGAAATAATTGAAAAGCAAAATGATGAGTTACTACTTTAAATTATCTACTACATTGAATATCTGCTACTTTAATTTACATATTATTCCAATTATTTCAATTTGTTTAAATATCTTATTGGATTTAATTTGAAACATTGAAATAAAGATTTCTTTTATTTTTAAATAATTTTTTTCTTTGAAATGTTATTTCATGATTTTTCCCTCTTCTTAAAAAGAAAAAGCAAGTATTTAAAGTTTTTTAAATCATATTTTTAATCATACTGTCTTAAAAAAAAATATAATATTGTTCGTTTTTAATCATTGCTTCTTTTCTTTCTATTTTTCTTCTTCTTAAAAAGATAAAAGTAAATGAAATAAAAATAATTGATTCATCCAATTGCAAAAGCACAAATATTTTTCCTTTTTTGATAAAATTCTTTACTGTCTAGCTTTATTTAATTAATTTTCATACCGTGAAAATAAATTGCGTTAATAATACTGAAATTTCTTTATTGATCTATGCTTTTAATTTAGGTTACAATTTGAAAAAAATTTTAAGATATTTATTAATCATTATTATTTATCAGTAATATTACATTACAGAATCCCAGGATTAATTGAGTAAAATGTTTGAAATATTTTATAATATTGATAAACATTTAAAGAAAGAAAATTCAACAATAAAATATCGCTTTGTCGATGAAAATGAAAAGGTCAATTAATTTTCTTTTAATTATTATTTGATCCAATGCGTTTTAATAATTTTATCAATTTTTTTATAATTTGTAATAATGAAATATCCTACGATTCTTTTGTTTTCTCTCATGATATATGAAATAATATTTTTGGTAAAGATAAAGTTAAATTATATTTTTGAAAAATGAATAAAAATAATGAATAAAAAAATATATAAAAACTTCGTTATATCAAATAATGAAAATAACAACATAAAATTTTATAAATATTTACACTGAAAGTAAAAAGCTTTAATATTTTTTATTCGCAATAGATATTAAATCATTCGTATTTTGTGTATCTATATGTAGACATCTAAAAATAAATAAATATGTATTAAAATAAAATATAATAAAATTAAAATAAAAAACAAAATGAATTATGTGTAATAAAATAAATATTACATAAAATGTTACAATCATTATAACTAAAAATATTTTTAATGATTTCTCAAATTGTGAATCCGCTATTTCAATACAATCATCATATAGAAAATATCGAAGCAGTAAAAATTAACAAGCAATCATATAATTTATATAGTTGCACTATTTTGTAAAAAAAGTAATTAAAAAAGCAATGGAAATTTCAAACGACGAATCCCAATGGAATTTTTCAACCACTGTCGAACTCGTTATTTTCCAATTCATTGACTGCACAAATATTTGCTAAATAAATTTTCAACGATGTCAATCGAATTATCATACTTTGACAAGATAAAAATGTCAACTGTGTTCTATTATATTTACAGAATATAATCTATTAAATTTACAGAATAAATATATATGTATCTTTTAAATTGGGTGTAAAAAATGATTTGATTTCACGTTTAAACATAAATCAAAAGGAAGAAATAAAAACTAGTTTTAGTTTTATGTGAGATAGCAGTACGACGAAGATATCTCATTTTATCTCTGACTTACTTTATCTGATGCAAACTTAAATTGCTATAACTTAATAAATAAGTCTCAAATTATTTTCCTATATTTATATTTATGAATTAATCTTTCATTCGATATAAAAATGAAATAAACAAAAATCCTTAATTACATTAGAATAAGATGAAGCTTCAGAGATCAAATTTCTGAAATTTCAAGGAGGAAAGATTTAATGAAATATCTTATCCCATTTATGTTATCTGTTTATCATTGATGACAAATTTTGAAATTGATGGATCTATAGAGGATCAATTCAAGAATTTTTCACAAATTTGTCACTTTCTATCATAGCATGGACTTGTTACATAACAAGAAGATTTTTTTCACGAACTAATTATTTAATTTAATTTTCTAATATTTTTTAATATTAATAAGAAAATTTACAATGTATACAAATATAATATAATATAAATATAATTTATATTAATATATTTGATTATATGAAGTTAAATTATTTATTATAAAATATATCAAATATATCAATTAAATTTTTACAATGGGATTAAATGAATTATAGGATTTAAATTCTGATTTAAAAAACGGACATAAAGAAATGTGAAGAATAAATTTGGTGAAGAAGAAAAAAAAAAATATATATATATATATGAATAATAAAACATTTATATGTATAATAAATATTATAATGTAATATTTGTGTTGCAATATTATATAAAATTTGATAATTTTACGTGTTACTCGAATAAAAAGATTTTTTTTAAATTTATTATTAATAAAGAAAGTTATCAGTTACCAGTCAAAATTGTAGAAAGAAGAATTAATAATTAATAAAATGAAAAATTAATAATACTTATGAAATAGAATTACACTAATCGTAATTAATGACCATTTTACTGGAATTTTTCATGTGAAATAAATCCAATATTTTATTTTATGTACGATACAAAATTTAATATAAAAAATAAAAATACGTAGTGTCTGCAGATAACATTTTTTTATCCACGTTTCAAACGCAAATTTTCTATGTCGATTATTTTAGTTTTTTATTTGTAGGGAATAAAAAATTGAAATAAAAGATATAAATATTATTTTACAAATCAATTGAAATAAAAAATATAAATATTATTTTACAAATCAATTTTATTCAATTTCAAGGATGGATGAATTTCTATATAACAAGCGTAAAGATAATTGTAAATTTTAAATCGAATGAAATAAAAGAGGATTGTATTCTAAATATTATTTAAATAAAATATCAATACTTTACACTTTTCAGAGAAATGAGAAATTTATATATATATAGCAAAAAAATAAAGATTGATTTGACAAGTAGATTTCTTCTAAGTAGATTAAGATGAAAAATAAAACTTTTCCTTTATCTTATATTACAAAATTATTGATATTTCAAAATAAATATATAAAACATTCATAAGATAAACGATCAAATGAATAATTCTTGCAAACTGATAATTTCTTTTAATTTCAAATCTATTCCAAATTTCTTTATCCAAAATTATTTAAAATAATTTTTGAATAAATATTAAATATAAAATAAAAATTGTGATTTTTCAACAATATTCAATTATTAAAAGTCTATTACAGACAACTTTCATCCTATATAATATTATCTATATTTGTGTTTATTGTATTATAGTATTATAGTTTCGCAGATATATTCCACAGACATATTTTATTATCTATAATACCTGGAAATCAAAGAAAAATCCTTAAAGAGATAATTAATTCTAAAATCAATTTATAAGGATATATGCACAAGTTCTAGAAATCGAACAACAAATTTGCGATATACGCAAGTCTGTGTCTTAACAAGCGAACTGACAACAAGAAAGATTGAAGTTGAAATGGCCTTATTTCCATGTACCGTGTATCTCCCGCATACTGAAGAACCTTTGACCTTTCCTTTCGAAGACAGGGAGAGCATGCATACAGTATGTTATCTACTATCTTTATGGAGTGATATTTTATCGCAAAATTCATATAACGAATGTTTAAACATTCTTCGATCCATGTGTTTATAACAGAGAATTTTGTTTTCTATCATATATCGGTAATACATTGATGTATTATTCACATTTTGATGACTTTGTTTTATAATAAGTAATTCTTTTATCGAATCAAAATTAATAATATTATATTTTATTAAATATGATAATAGAATTTAAAGAAACAAAAATTGTTGGAAACTTGATAAGGTTAAAATATAATGATTGATTATTAATTTTAACTTCAATAATTTCTAATAATAAAATTTTAAAATATATGTAAATTAATAGTCCAATGATGATCTAACTGGATTTGAGAACCTTTTGAACAATAAAACATTTTAAATGAATAAATAGTATGTGAAACTGACATAAATATCAATCAGTTCCAATGATAATTTGAGCTTTATATTTTTTTCTCAATGTCTAGTACTTAATTGTTGAATTGAGTGATTATCCATAATTGTATTAAATAATAAAATGATAAAAATAAAATTTACATTTATTGTATACTATAATTTTTACGATTTTAGATAGAAAATTAAACCACAAACGAGATATTTTCTATCTATCTATAGGCCGAAGAATTGATCGATTGTTAAACCGGAAGTCAAACACGGATCTTCCAGCTGCCAGATTGCCGCTGTTCTACCGAGTGAAATATTCGGGCCATTAGTCGCTATCTATGGATCTTTCCAAGGCTTAATATTCATAAAGCTATCTATTATATCGAAAAGAAATTGTCAGTTCAGATTTTCCATTTGAATAAAGAATCTTCTCTTCGATGAATAAATTCAACAGACAATCCCATTCTAATTTTTTGAAAGTTAACATTCAAATGAAAAGATGCTTAAAGGATATTAAATAAAATGAACGAACATATAAAAAACATACACCTTACAATTTCTAATAGAACGAACGTTTTAAAAGATTGATTATATCTTGATGATTACACTTTTATGTACGAATACTGGTTTATTATCATTTCAATCGTTCTAGTATAAAAACAGTCCGAGAAGTCTTTGAAAATATCTGTATGATAATCGATCGCAAAAGTATTCATCTAATATGAGTTAATAAGCATAAGTTTTTCAAAAAATCAAAAATAATTCAATATTTCTTAAATACAACTTCATACTAAGATGAATAAAGAATTTTAAACTTATTAAAATATTTAAAGTTTAGTGCTCTATTATCCTATTATAAAAAACATTTCCAATTGAAATTATATATACAATGATAAGAATTGTAAGGTTGATTTCAAAGAGATTTTCAGAATGATATATGTACACAAATTTTCATTAAAATTTGATTTTTCAAGTTAAATTTCAAGTTAAACGGATTTCTTTGAAAACTTTTGTGATTGACTGTATACAAGAAACATAAATGTCACATCAGAATACATTGGCGTTTCTGTTTTTGGATATCTAGGAAAGACAAAGCACTGACCTATCGGATATCACTATCGATAAGCTTATAACCAAGAATCTAGGCTATTGAGAAATATACTAAAAATAAAATAAATCCTTGAATCAAAAATAATCAATGTAAAAATAAATTATTTATTCAATATCGAAATACAGGGAAAAAATCATTGTTAAGGACTTTGGTTTGCATGATACACAATCGAAACAAATATTTTTTTAAAAACAGGATTTGCAGTTAATCCGATACGATTTTAAAATAACATTCACACGATTTCATATCTTCATCAAAGATTTTCTTTTTTTAATCTTTATACTGAATTTAATTTTTTATTCCATACAACAATTTTTATTATATTAATATAATATATAATATATATTAGATTGTACATCATGAAATCGATAATAAATCGATTAATTCATATATTCGAGAGCTTTACATATGACAAATGTTGAATTTTCAATTATTGCCAATTTTAAGAGAAATTAAAGAGTTAATAGTTAGTTAAGAGTATGGAAGATAAATTAAAAGAATGTAGAAAATGCAAATAAACTATGCAATCTCGAAAGTTAAATCGCCATCCATTATTTATTGAACCAGAATACTAGATTTAATTCAAAGTTCAATAAAGAGATTGATTAAGATTAAGGCTTTTCGATGAAAGATGTCTGAATGCATTAAATAAATGGCTATTTGTATACATATGGACAAATACAAATGTATTCAACAGTTTTAATAAAATTTTCAATCAAGTTCAAGAACAAACTTTTAATAACCAGTGGAAAGTTCATGGAAGAAATTCAGAAATAATGCGCATCAAAGATGCAAATACATAATGTGTAAATACAGTCTGTTACGAGATCGAAAATATTATAATACGAAATGAAGTCTTTTATTAAATTATACATATATGAGACACTTATTGCACGCGAAGCGATATTTGTCGCGTTTAAGATAAATTTGGTTTTGAAATCAAATTTGGTGATTATTTGATTCTTCTATAAAGTACGAAAAGATTTAAGTTTTTAAGGAAGAAAATAAAAATATGAAAATAAAATATGATATTGGAGTGAAATACGAAATTGGAATAAATTTTTGTTTAAATAAAATGTTTATTATTATCTTTTATTATATTTTAAATAATTAAATAATTAAACTAAACTGTATTTGAAAACTTAATTATTTTAATATTTGACATTTTATTTAGATATTTAGATATTTATTTTTAATACAAATACATAAAATACTTTCTCTATTTTTATCTTCAAAAAATAATATATTTTATATTTTTTTTTTTTGTTTTTAAATTTAAATTTAAATATCTTATATCTTAATCTGATAAAAAAACTTCTTATATACGAAGAAATTTATAACTTATTAATTTTTACTTTTTATTATTAATTGAAATAATAGAATATTTAATAAATAAATCAAATAAATTGAAAATAATTTATTTCTCAGATAAAATTTCAGAATTAATTTGAAAATAATTTTCTTTTAAAAAAATTTAACTCCGTTCAAAACAATCATAAAAGAAGAATGATATCAAATTTAAGTTACGATAAAAAAAACTTTAAAGTAATTATTTATTTTCTTAATTTGTTAGTTTTATTAAAATAATAAGAAACATCGGATCAATTTCAATCTTCTTGATGAAATTAAAAAATATTTTTCGATAAACGTGACAATATTTATTTTCAATTTAAACTACATTGTTTCTGTAATATTTTTAACCATGCAAGATATTGAATTTTAATTTAACGAATGATATATGCATTTTAAAATCGTAACAATTGATTCTCTTTAAAAAAAGAATTTTTGCTTTCAACAATATAGATTATATATAATTTGATAAAAGTAAATTATATACGTAAAATTTTAAAAACTGTCCTTAACCATTATCACTTTTTCATCCATTGATTTTTTTTCAAATTTACTTTTCAATAGCTATTCTTTTTCCTTTTTTTTTTTATTCATATCCAAATAAATTTCATATTTTTATTTCGAAGAAATTATTTTTTTGTGATTGAATTACTTAAAAAAAAATAAAAAATAATGGCTAATGATGAAATACTTATGTGCATAAGTTATTATATGCATAATAATTGAAAAAAGTGATATTTCAATTATTATGAATAATTATTACGTTTAGTTCACTATTAATATTTATATAAAATTATCATTATAAATTAAGATATAAATAACAAATCAGAAACTAATTAATTATTTATAATACAATAAAATATCATTCTAAATATAATTCTAAATTTAATATACAAACATCAATTTTGTAAGCAATATAGAATTAAATTGATTGAAGTTAATTTTTTAGTTTGTGAAAAGTTATAACATTAATCATACATTTTCGCTTTAAAATTTTTCAAAAAATAAAATTAATCAATTCTGATTTCTTTATAACTCAATTATTATATATTACTATACAATTACTATTATTATTAATAGAAATTATTTTTATTTAAAAAAAAATAAATTTTTAGATCTTCTAATTATTGCATCTATATATTATTTTTATCATGAATACTTTTTATTATTAAATTCGATATTAATATCTATAATATACAATTAACGAATCATTAAATCTTTTCTTTGAACGAATGAAACATTAAAGGAAACCAAATAGCCAATTAAAGTCATCATTGTTATTTTATTAAATGAATACAAGTATATGAAATTAACAAAGAAAGTCTTCAATTAAATTTCCAGAATATAATTTCTAGAATATTAAACGAACATCTTGCATTTTAATTGTAGCTTCGAATTATTCGACCACATAGCAAACCATTCTATTCTATTCACGGATCTCAATTAAAAATGGAATTTCGCTATATCTCCTCTTTTGTTTCCTTTCTCTTCTTCTAATTCGACGCATCAGTAAATGAGATCGCACTAATAAAATCTTATTGACAACAAAAAGCTCTGTTAATCAGGATTTTGTTTGAAAACTGCGTTGAATTTTCACGTAGATACGTGTCGATAAAAAGCGAGCTGAAAAAGACATGCTATTCGATTTTAACACGATAGAAGATGAAAGAGATTTCCACTCAACGTGGAAAATAGTGAAATAATTGAAAATTCGCGTACAATAGTTAATCACGATGGTATACAGCTTTTACCATTCCAATGAAATTGAAAAGAACAGGAGTTTGAACATTCAAATTTAATTAATATTCAATATATTGCTTTTTCCAACCCTTTATGCAAAATATCACGTATATATCGCGATTTTGATTGTATTTTTATATCTTCTAATTTGTTCACCGAAGCGTTGAAAATTTTTGCAAGTTGAATCCCTAAGTGTCAGAAAAAATACAGTATATCTATCTAAGTTCAAGAATTTTCTAATAATTTCAAATTTTAAATTTTAATTAATAATTTGAATATTATATTCATTTTGACTATGATAATCCAACGTATAACGTATAACATGTTCGACATGCTCACGTTCATCGATAGTTCATTAAATTGTTTTTCGAAATAATAAAATAATAAAAAAGATAAATACTTTTAAACGAAACGATAAAATTCGTATTATTCTTATACTTTGAAAACGTGTCGATGCCAGCTACAATATCAAAAGATATGCAAATATATGTAGATTTCAGTTAAAACATTCGGCATTGATCTTAGAAGGCGTGTGAAAGATAAATAATCACGATCTGTTTTTTTAATATTGATTAAGTTAATATCAATTAATTCATGCCTGAAACATTCGTATATTATAATATTTAATATTTCTTTTGCGTTTGAGCTTTGAAAAGAATTCCACGAATATATTAACACTTTATCTTGATATATACACATCGATCAAATAAAAAAAACGTTGTGTCAAGCATCGTTTGGCCTTGACGAGTCTTAAACCATTTCTCTTAGGAAGCGCCTTATATCTTGATTACATACCTAAAGTGAACCTATACCCAACCTATATATAGTAGCAGTTCCAAAACTTTCCAAAAGAGCGGACAATGGCGTAACTCTATAATTCAGATCGAAATTGGTCGTTTCAACTCCTCCCTTTCCGCAAATCGATCCCTAACTTTCCTGTTTTCAGATCAGAATGCAGCACGAGGGATCACGATGAGCATGAACAACGAAACGAATTGCTCGTTGGATGGTCCGGCGGGCTACAAGTTAAATCTTATGAATCCAGACGATTGCAACTACTTTGGATCCCAGGGCATCTTCTCCACAAGCTGGTTTCGCGGTATTATTTATTTCGTGTATAGCACGGTATTCGTGGTCGCGTTAACAGGAAACGGCCTGGTCTGCTACGTGGTGCACAGCAGCCCCCGAATGAAGACCGTCACCAATTTCTTCATCGTGAACCTCGCTCTGGGAGACATTCTGATAGCGTTGTTCTGCGTTCCAACCAGCTCCATCAGTACACTGATACTGCAATATTGGCCGTTTGGTCCGGAACTCTGCCCGACCGTTATTTATTTGCAGGTGCGTTTAATGGCCCGCTCTTGTACGTTGGGGAGAAGACAATGGAGAGAAGAAAGATGATGGAAGCATTATTAAAGAATGAATTGTTGGGAACGATGATTTTTTTTAGAGCAAGAAGAAAAGAGATCTTTTAATGGGATATTTTATTTATTGATTTTTTTTTAAATTATTTTATATTTGATTTATAAAATATTCTTCTTTGTTGTTTTATTATTTGAATGATATTAATTACAATTCTCGATTCCAAAATGCGATTCCATAATTTCTAAAAGAATACTGGATATCTAGCGATATTTTTAATTCGAAACTTGGAGAAACAAGCAAAAATAAATTTCAACAAGCCATAAATTTCTTTCGTCTCTTAAAATTGAAGTTTAGAAAAATTTCGGCTGAAAGTCTTTTCCAGTACCACGATACTAGAAACTAAAAGAATATAGGAAAGTTTCTTAGATAAACCTTCCAGATTGAGTCCTGTTCGAAATTCTTTCGTTTTTACGAGGCAGGGATTGAATCTTTTCTATGAAATATCTTTCGTGAAACTTTTAAATATAAAAATGTTTCGTACATCTCTATTATTTGGTTCCACTGACCAAACAATCAATTTCTAAATCTATCCTTAACAAAGATTAACATCTCTAATATGTTCCATAAATAAAAATTAATCAAAAGCAATGAGCGAAATTAAATCATCATTGAAATAATAGAATTTATAATATAACGAATGAAAATAAATAAAAAATCAAAATTGGAGAATAAAAATTTTTAACGTTTTAAATAAACATTATCCATTTTTCAAAACTAATAACAGTTGAATATAAGTGGAAGTGTAATTATATATAACAAGTGTAATTATTCATTATCAAGAGACAGTAATTATTCATCGTTGAGACTATTCCACTATCAAAAATAATTTGTGAATCTAAATGCAGAATAAAGAATATTTAATTTTTATTTGACAATTTAATGATATTTAAGTTGAGACATAATAATAAATTATATTATTTGTCTACAATTTTCAAAAGAATACTATTGATTCATATAATATCAGGCAATCATCAATGAAATATAATTAAAAGAAATCGAATTTAATAATTGATTTATACGATTGATTTGATTTGTATGAATTTGAATAATTTCTGCGAATTTTGGTGAAATTTTATTAGTCATAGAAATTGATAGATTATTCACAAAATGAAATAGATACTTTTAATTCGTAAGAATTTTTTTCTTTATATATTAAATTTGTTCTATATTCTGTTACTAATAATGAAAAATAAAAATGATCTTTTTTATAAAGGCAGTATAATTTATATCAGATTTTTTTTTTTTTTTTAGATCTTATTAAAGTTTTATAAATACGTCATTCTATCAGATAATATTACGCTAATAACAAAGATTAAAAGAGGTAGAGAATTTATGGGACAATAAAATGATGCGTGCCATTTATATGAAATCGATGTCAAGGTAATGAATCACGATAAATTAATAAATTGAGAGATAACCAAGCGTTTTATATTATTAATTTGAAAAATTCGATCAAATACTAGGAAAGGAAGGTGAAAGTAATTACTTTGATGAATGGAACATGGAAAGATGAATGGAAGAGATAGTTTCGTTTAATAAAATTGAAAATATAGTCAAAATTCATTTAAAAGTTTAAGAGGATTAAGAATGACGTGATATGATATTGAATGAAATGAAAGAAATATTCAAAAATATTTTAATTATTAATTATATTTTAATTTTCAATTGTTATTCCCATCAAGTGTTAAATTAATATTATGAAATTATATTTCTCTTTCAATAAAATACAATATTAATTTTGCCAAAAATATTTTTATGAATTATCAAAAAATATGAAATCTACCATTTTGAGATTTATTTACAGATTTTTAGTTGTTTAATGTTAACAAATTGAAAAATCACAATGACAATTGACTGTCGCCTGTTGCTCGTGTCACTTGTTTGAACATGGTTTATTCGATCTATGCTTATGTAAATACTTTATGAAATTTAATATTATAATATCGTAAAGATCAACAATGAGGAGACATGAGAAAAGAGGTTGAATGAAAGTACATATTTTCGCAAAAAATAAAAAAAAATGATAAATAATAAAATCCTAATTTCATGAATTTTGTACATTTCATATTTTGAAATTTTTGTAAAATAACATTTTCTTATCTTAAAATCTTTTAAATTTTTATATTATGAAATCATTCTATAGTTTATTGACCATCCAAATTCGCTGAATTTAATATTAAGAATTAAGAATTAAGAATAATTAAGAATTCAATATGTAATTTTTATTTGTATATCTGTGCATATATATATGTTTGAAAAACATAGTAAACTATTTAATTAATAAATGCAAATTTAAAAATGGGCTATGAATATAAAACAAATCGAAGTTTTAAATATTTTTTAATTCTTATTCCTATAAAATGAAACAGAAATTCTTATAAAATAAATATTTTTTTTTTTTAAGAATATTTTTTCACGATAAACATTTCATTATTACTATTCAATTCAATGAAAGTAAAATAAATTTATATGTGTAAAGATTATTATATTGATAACAGAATACTGGATAAAAATCCAGTATTCAATATAACTTTGTATACACAAATATATAATATCGAAAGTTTTATTAATATTTCAGAAAATTAATAAATATTCAAAGCTAAAATTTTAGGTACATGATCCATCTCCTCTTCTCTATCATTTGCTCAAATTTCGATCAATATTGCTTTTGGAATTCTGCTAAATAACCAATTTACGATAAATTAACATAAATAATTAGATTTTAAGATAATTCCAATATTTTTAAAATTCATTTAAAATCTATATAATTATATAAAATAACATTGACAAAATATTTCATCTTGAAATATGATGTAAACTGTTTATTATTCTATAAAAATATTACTATATAAAGTAAAAAACATAAATTGTTCGAATACGAAGATTAAAAAAAATTCTTTTCAAAATTCGTCAATATACGTATGTGTGATGTTGATTATGTCCACTTATTTAAAATCGATATTTTATAAATCAAGGAATAAATTTTGTGAATAATTTGGGAAGCAAAAATTGATTACCTTTAAGAATTGTAATTTCCAATTTATCGATTTTAAATTCTCTCAGAAACTTGATTCGAAAATACGTATCTTCGATCGATAAATGCATAAATTTGTTAAAACAACGTTATCGTTCGTGAATTTCGCATTTAGCCATGAATAATAAATAATAAATAAATAAATCTCGCGTCGTTTATGCATCAATTATACATAAAATCAGTCTTATATTTCAAATCATAATTGTATATATATATATTCATGTAACTGCGTAATGCAGAACGAAAATTTTCTTCAATTTCGAAATTTTATCGGTTCTATTTTTTGATTTCCACTCGAATTCCGTCAAGATATGTGACAAAGCTTCGTCAAACAAAAGGATATCCCGTTATTGATATTGTTGACTCTCTCAAATCCTTTCAATAATGGAAATCGAGTATTGAAATTTGCAAAATTTCTGATGATCTCTTTTTTTTTAACAATAGATCTTTAATAATATTGAAACGTATAAAATTAATAAAATTCATTTTCTCGAATAAATATGTGCAATATAAGTTGTATATCTGTATATTGAATCAAAATAATTTCTTCGTGTGATTTTTCCAATAATCATCTATGATTTTATTATTTCAAATTTGTAAGAATAATTAAAAAAAAAAAAATCTTTGATACAATTTGTCACGATTTCTGTTAAACGATTTTTGTTATTGCATTTTTGTTGTAAAAAATCGTTTTAAGTAAAATAGAATACGATTATGATATATTCTGGAATATCATTTATATTTATCTTTGCAACACTTTTCTTATAATATCAGAAAATTTCATTTTTATTATCAAATATACGAGATAGCAAATCTTTTCTTTAATATAATTAGATCATATTATCTTATTTAAACTTCAAAGACTCAAAAATTAAATATACACCAATTTAACTAGTAAAAATAAAAATAATTCATTTAATTAATTAATTTTCTTAATATTTATATATATATATATTACATTTGATAATAATTTAACAATTAATTATCCCACTCTCGTGCGTTTTAGAATAAAACATAATTCTTTTATAATATTCAGATTTCTTTTTGAAAGAATAGTGGAGGAGAAAAAATAATTAATAATCATATTTTCAGGCAGTATCAGTTCTAGTGAGTGCTTACACGCTCGTTGCAATTAGTATAGATCGTTACATAGCTATTATGTGGCCTTTGAAACCAAGGTTGAGCAAACGGCAAGCTCAACTTCTAATTCTCGCTGTTTGGATGCTGGCTATGGTAATATCGCTCCCTATCGCTATTGTTTCAAAACTCTTCCAACCATCGAACCAATATAAAAGATGCAATCAATATATCTGCATTGAAGATTGGCCATCGTTGGAAAATAGGTAATTATCAATGCACATTTACATCTTGTATCTTTATCAAATGATTATATGATTAAAATTATGATAATAAATTGTATATTAAGAATTATAGAATATTTATTATATATATATTTAAATACTATATCAATGAATTAAAATATTCACCAGAAATTCAAAATCAAAAACTTATAAATTGGGAGATTTGTAAAAGAAAGTCAAATTATTATAATAATTAGAATTTTAATAATGTCCATTGTACATTTACAAATAATTCTTCATTAATCTAAATATAACACTGTTTGACAAAGTATTTTTTTATCCTTCTGAAAAAATTGATAAATATTACAGGGAAAAGAATCATCGAAATTAAATATGCGAATAAATAAAAATATCTAAATTTTAAATCTTAAATCGGTTAAATCCCATATTTATCATTTTATGTTAATTCGCTGTTTAAAATTCCTTCGACTTTCCTTATTCTAATCGAAATAAATTTAAAGTTTCGAGAACATAGGAAGGAAACTTTGTAACTTTCTCATTTCTCTCGAATTCACCACCTATTAATATCTTATCGAACTTAGGAAAGGATAATAACTTCTGACAATCGATTTTATATTCACTTTGCGCGTTTCACTTGTTGCAGATATTATTACTCGATCGCGTTGTTGGTTCTTCAATATGTGATACCAATAACAGTATTAGTATTCACTTATACCAGCATCGCTATTATGGTTTGGGGTAAACGACCGCCAGGAGAAGCTGAAAATATCAGGGATCAGAGAATGGCACGTTCAAAGAGGAAGGTAAGATTGAGAAACGAATTTGTTTTTTCTTCTTATTTTTTCGATCGGTATCTTTATTTCTTCTTTCATCATCTGAAATCACTCTGAATGTTTGTTTATTTATTTAAATGGGAGAAACGAGAAACATTGAACGAATATGAATCGTATTGGATTACCATCTTTAATTCTTAAATATAAATAACAATTTGTAATAATACGAATTAATTCATTTAATCGATTAATTAATTTAATTTGAAAATCTCTCAATTAAAATTATTAAACAGAGATATTCAATCTATTTTTACTTGAAGATATTAAAAATATCGAGACAAAAATTATACTTTATGAAACGTATTCATCGTGACAATGTCATTAATAAAATATTTATCTGAAATTTTGTTATATTTTCTTTCGCCACTAATTATATCAAATTTTTTATTTTAATTAAATCAAGATAGACTAGATCAAATTTGTAAGGATAGAGATGGATGAATGAAAGAGAGAAAAATGATTTAATATCTAGTAAAATATGTAAAAATGTTTAATTTATTATCTTATTTATGGATCGATCTTAATCGATACTATGCATTATAAAATTGTATAAAATTGTATAAAATTAGCAACGAAAATTAAAATAATCATTTTACGTTAAAATAATCCTTGCAATAGTAAGTATCATAAATAAAATATTCGTCTGATCTGTATGCAGGATTTATTGCAATCTCTTGTATAATTTAATATATGCAATTGAAATATTTCCTTAAATATTAATGGAAATGTATAATTCTCATATAAAACATATGTTCTTTCAAAATATTCCATGAAGAAACAATTGCTCCTTCTATTGATCGAGTAGACTTTATGCATTTTTTAAAAGAAAATAATCATTTGATTTTTAATCGAAAATTATTTTTACTTTTAGCAGAAGTATAATCATCAATAATAATTTCATTATTAAATTATTTGTTATATCAAAGCTAAAAATTTTTCGAAAATATGTTAACGATCATATAATAATTATTATCATTACTATAATTATAATGATTAATAGACAATTTATGTTAATCATATTAACCATTGACATAAACAATTCATATAAGTTATAATTTATTTAATATTATGTACTTAGCTTATTTACAATAATTATACATTTTACATATAACAATATATAATTATTTATTTATATTAATAATTTTTGAATAAATAATAAAAGATTGAAAATAATAAATAATAAAGAAAAATCGTAAGTAATAAAAGACTAATCTTAAATTAATTTTTTTCAAATAAAGCTTCAATGATTTTGAGAGAATGATTACTTTTGTTGTAATTACTTTTTTCATGGATAAATATTTCATAGAGATCACATGAAGATCAATTTTATTTTTTTCTTAAAGAAAATTGTACTCTTTTCATAATTTTATTTATTTAATAATAATAGAAATTTAATTTCGTTTTTTGAAATAATGATTAAACAATCCATAAGACAAAAAACGATGAATCAATCATCAAAACTGTATTGCCCCATTGATTGTAAATAAAAACGAAATAAATAATTTGATTCGTTTCAATACGTCAAGTTTATCAGAAATCTATGAAATGTAGCAAGAATATTTATAATCCGTACAATCATTTTCAGTAATCCTAATTTATTTCACGACTACGTGAAAATATTGCAACGAGTACGATAATTGAACGATTCGTTTCAGAAGCATTCGTTTTTATCGGAGTGTATTCGAACGTAAAGAGAATGGCATCTGAAAAGCAAGCAGAAGAGCAAACATCGATTAAGAAAATAGAAAAAGGATGAAAAGAAAAGTAATAGTAGAAATAATCGAAAAACTCGAATTGGTAGCTGTAACATTTGTATTTAATTTCTTTTATGTGCGTATTTGAAAATAATAATTATTCTATAAAAATAAGGATATTTATATATTTTTTGTTGGCAAAAAAGAATAACGATAAACATGAGGAATTATACGATCAGCACTTCTCTTTAAAAATGCGTATTATTGAAATCAAAATTTCAAAGTTCCAATAATCGTATTAAATTTAAGATTTTAGAAATTTAAAAACTAATGAATCTATTATTTTCTTCTCTTTAATTACTTATTCTAAAATGTTTGTTGCACATTTAAAATATCTTCATTAATTATCTTCATTATTGAGAAAATAACTTGTGACAGTTTATTGTTAATAATAGAAACAAATTTGTATATAATATATTGCGAAAATTATTAACATAGGTAATTAGTATCTAGTTAATTCTCGTAATTAGTTGAGAATTACTATGATAAATTTTTTTTTATTTTTTGCTTAATTTTAATATATTTCACGATTATTTCGTCATATATGCTTATGTGAAAAACAAATGATGCAAAAAATAGAAGAAAGAATAATAAAAGAATATATAAAATATCCTATCTATTAAAAATAATATGCAGAAAATGTAAAAAGAAACAAAGATAAAAAATATGAAAAAGAATTTTAAAATAGAAAATATTACAGTAACATAGAAAATCTAGTTAAAAAAAGAAATAAAAGAAAATGTATAGAAAAAGCAGGGATTGTAAATTCGGATTTATCTAATGCATAAACATTTGTTATATAAAAATGAAATGATCGAAAATCCTATAAAAATACGAGATGAATAATCCAGTCCAAAATGAAAAGCCTATTACTTTGAAAGTGATCTCTGATTTTGATAGAATTATTGAAATTATTATTTCAATTATTATTTCAATGGTATTATTGAAATTATACCGAAAATGAAATTTATTTAATGTTATATAATTTCTCATCGTGAAAAAAATAAATTTCTAATTTTTAAAATTCATATGAGAAACAAAAATGAATTAATCACAATACATTATAGTAAGAGAAAGTCGTTTATATCACATATATAACATCACAGTGAAATAAACAGACAACTCTAAGATATTAGCTAACATGTTTTTCTTATAATCTGAACCTTGAATTTTAGAATTTCAAAACATACCATAAAATTCTGAAGAAAATTATCAGGAATAATAAAAAAACTATTAATTTTTTTTTTAACGATTCTAAATTGTTTTGATTTCATCTAATTAAAATTTTAAATTATAAATATAAGCATAAATTTATGGTATAAATGTGTTATTTATATAAAATCATTATATAAATGTATCATAAAAAATATCAATTGTACATTTATTTCAGATGGTGAAAATGATGGTGACAGTTGTAATAGTATTCACTGTTTGTTGGCTTCCATTCAATATATTGAACGTAAGTAACAATAATTCTTATTTTTCTACTCTAACAAAATGTTACAAAAAGAAGCAATTACAATAATATATATTTCATTTTACAAAGAGATTATAAAAAAATTCTTTAATTTTTAATCACATTAATTTTTCAGAAAATCAAAGTAACATAACATTACGTTGTTATGTTACATATTGAATAATTATATTTTAAAAAATAATTATACTTTCAAAATATATTTTTAAAAATGTTATAAAACATTTTAGCTAATAATGGATAATAACGAAACTCTTGGAAGTTGGACCTGGTTTCCTTTTGTATGGATGATTCTCCATTGGTTGGCTATGTCTCATTCCTGTTACAATCCGATAATTTATTGCTGGATGAACGCGAGGTTTCGAACTGGTTTCATAACAGCAATTGGCCATTTACCTGGCACAAATCGAATTCTTCGCAGAGAGAGACGTGATAATTATAATGCTAGTTTGGATATTCCCTTAACAGGTTCTAATATTTAATATTACAAAACATTGAATATAATTTAACGAAATGAATTAGAAATATAATTTTCAAAAAAATATACTTAATTAGATTTCTAAAAGTTTGAATGAATTAAATTTAAATTTAAATTTAATTCACATGATAATATGATTCTGATATCCATTGATTTGAGATAATAAAAATCGAAAAATTCTAACATTTTTTTAAATATTAAGAAAATAAAATGAAGTTTTTAACTATGATATTTTATAAGTTTTTAACAGTATATTAGTTCATTAAAATTATTTACAAATTTTCTTCTATATCTTAAATTTTAACCAGTCTTCTTTTAACAAAATATATCGATATACAAAGAGAAATAACAAGCTGTATTGAAAATTATATAATCCTATTTAAAATAGATACGATTATTTACATAAAATCTAATAATATCAAAATAAAATTACAACTTTTATCTGAAACATTTTTTAATAATCAAGTTATTTAATTTATCCTATGTATTTTTTATTTTAACACAATACTTGTAATTTGTTCAATTACAGGTTTCAATGATTCTAATCATTCTGTCCTTCGACGTATGAACACATGCACAACATATATCAGTGTTCGTCGCAAAGCAAATGGGAATCACACTGCACCTGCAAGAAGTGCAAGCTTCCGGAATGATTCTTTCCGGCCAATGGCACAACAATTACAACGACAATTCACTTATCTCGAATCTCATTCAGAGGAGCAATTGTAAAGAATTTTTGTAATTAAATTAACGATTAAGTGTTAAATGAAGGTAAATATGAGATTAATGAATATATAGAAAATTTGAGTGGTGTAAAAATTTGCAAAAAAAGATAGCGTATGGAGATCGTGAAAAAACAATGAATTAAAAAAGATTTACAAATATTACAACGATATTGTGTGAAAATTAACGTTGATTTTAAAAATACAAGTACATATAACCTGAAAAGGAAAGAAGAAAATTTTTTAATCAATGTAATAATAAATTTTGTCGTTTTTTGTAATTAAACATACCAAACATTTTGTACAAAATATTTGTGTAACAATGAACAATGTGATTAGACAAGTGATCTATGTAGATATATTTTTATGTTTTATTGAATATCTATTTTTTTTATTTATATTTATTTCAATTTATTTATATTACATTAAGAAGGAAGAATATAAAAATAAGTTTTCTTACATTTTCTTATATTTAAATTTTAGCTAAAATTAAAATATAAAAAAACATGATTCTACAAATAATGGCAAAAAGTAAATATATATATATCCATTAAAATTATTCATGATGTTATTTATAACAATAATCATAATCGAAATAAAATTCTTAATATTTTTTTAATATTCATTTTTTTAATACAAGAGATAAATCATATCTAATTTTGTTAAAATTCTAATGAAATATTAAATTGCTATATTTTTATCTATTCTTTTATACAAATAGTATTATAGCAAGATTAACAAGGATTTAATAATTGAAATTCAGAAATGTATCATATTGTAAACAAAACTGTTAAACGATAAGAGATTTATAATATATATCTTACAAATATCAATCACCATCTTTATCTTTCCTTTTCCTAAATCATAGATATGATACAAACTATCTTATATGGAATGCTATATTTATATATTTATTTGAATAAAAATAAAAATTTATACAGATCAATTAATATTGATTATTATGATTGATCAAGAAAATCAGATCAGATTTTTCAATTTGTTCACAAAAATAATATATTTTTAATCATTTTTTCGTTTATATATGATTTGATGTTATCTCAGATATACACATAAATTTTATCAAGATTATCAATACAAGATTAATACAAAATTGATAATAAAAACAAAATATGTGTATTTAATTTGTGATTATTTATTTATGATATGGTGTTGAACATATAATAATTATTATATTAAACTGCAGATATTTATGCAAATTTTTTTAAAAACATGATTTAAAGAATGGAATTCGAAAATTTCATTTCCAATATAAAATAATATTATAATATAAATATAATCAGTTTAAATAGATAGATATTTTAAAAAGCATTGATAGCTCCATCCACACCTCGACCATACGGACTATTTTCATTTGTTAAAAGATTATAGCTACCCGTCCTAGAATCATTAAAATAATCTATTATAGATAAAAAAAAAATGTTAATACAAATACAATAAGAAGAATTTTAAAAAATTCCTTTTCTTTTTTATGAAGAGAAATTATATAAGAATTAATTAGTGAAAATAAAATACTAACGCATTGCTCGGTGTACTGTATCCCATTGAAACAAATGGAACACCATCACAACCCCAAACTTGGAAATTTGTACACTTGCCAATAAAGGCGGTATTGTTTCTAACTGATTCCGCATAGAGTTCGAAAGATCTTCGATGACTACAAAGATCTGTAACACGTGTAAACGAAAAACATTGAGAAAGTTTTTAGACTCGATTTCTATTTTATTCAATTTTTTTCTATTAAATGATAAAAAATATTTTATAATAATAGAAGTTTGATAATAAAGTAAACTTCATCATAATAATTCATTGAAATGAGCCATAAGAAAAGAAATATCTTTTCTCGTTATCTTATCATTATATCAAAAAATTTCTTAGAAAAAATTTATAATACTTATTAATATTATATCGCATATAAATACAAAAACAAAAACTTTTAAGATCAATTTTTTGATATTTTTTTAAAAGCAGCACTATGTGCTTAATATTCGAAATGAATTGATCATCCGATTATACTATGATCTTGAAATTGAACTGAGAAAATGTTTATCGAAAATTTCAAGAAACGAGTTAAAAAATAAAAAAAGAAAAATTAAAAATTGTGCAAATCTTGTATACAAAACCTTTTGGCGACAGTAGTAAACCGAATGACGGACAACCTGGTTGCGGTCTGTGGCCATAATTAGGATAAAAGTCCACATGACCAATTTTCAGAGCCGTTCCATAGCCACCTTTATCAGTATGTATAACATCTACGAAGACAGCATCAGAGGTACTCAATCGATCATTAAGAAGGTAGAAAAGAGGACCAGCAGGATCTAAACCTGTAAAAGAAATGTTAAATGCATTCAAACATCTTAAAGTCTGGTAATTAAATAGAATCTAAGATACAGGAAAGTTTCAGTCATCGAATAAAAAATTGTACAACACAGAGAAAATTATTTTTTGTATCATTAAGTAATCATTAAACCATTTGATTGAATATTTTTTTTAAATTCTTTAAGATATTACGTTGCGATAAGTTTTTGATTCTCTATCTAATGAAGAAATAAAATGTTCATCACCTGTTATCCTAGAAATTCTGAAGATCGTCTGACGACCGATTCTCCCTGCAATTTGTGCACCAAGTGAATATCCAATTACATGTATCTTTTCTGGATCCACACCGCCCTTCACTAAGCTGTTCAGAGCATCGGCCACAAGTGTGCTGAGTTTTTTCATTGTTATCACGGAAATTGGATAAAGTTGAGCAGCAATATCCCGGTAATCGAGTGCCAAAATATTATCCTCTGTATTCTTTAAATATGCTGCAATAATTCAGGAAAAAATTAATTATTCTTCGAATGACATTGCAATGCAATAGAATATATTATAAAATGAAAATGAAAAGTGAATATTTCATAATTCGATAGTTCTTTTTTTTATTTCATTTATGAGGTATAAGATATTTTTGAAATATTTTAACTTTATTTTAAATTTAGATTTTAAAAGTCATAACAAATAAATAAAAATATGAATTGACGTTTATCTTGATGAAACGATAAAGAGAATTTCATTTCTGAATATATTAATATTTTCATAATACTTCATTTCTGAATATATTAATATTTCATTTATGAATATATTAGCATTTGATACATGTATATTATCTTGCTTATTATATCTATTATAGTACTATAGTTATATAAACATTGCAATTTTTATAAATTACAATATTTTATAAAGCTGTAATAACAATATAATGTAATAACAATAAACCATCATTTAATGTAGCATGAAATAATCAAAAGATTATGTCATCATTACCATTATATTTTTTATATAAGATTTTTTATATAAGATGTATTCGAAAGATTGAAAATCATTTAAGATACATTTTAACCCTGATTTATTTTTCCAATAATTAAAAATTTTTATAATTTTATATTAGACGAATGATCATTTATCGTCAAAGGAATTATTAATATATTTTGTAAATTGGCAAAATGATAATTAATTACTAATAATTCTATAATATTCAATAATTCAATAATCATAATAAAAAGATATGAAAATCAAGTTAATGTTAACTTGATGTGCGAACAGCTGCATTATTGCTGACTTAAAGTGAAGATAACCTTGTGGGAATAACCCTGTTTGATTAAATAAGTGCAAGAAAAATCGCATCAGCTGAATGTAAGTATATTTAGTTTAACTTTTATTACATACACAAGTGAAAACGAGAAATGTAGAAAAAATGTAAAAATATTATTAAATTGTTGATGGAATTTCCATGCATAACTTACCATTCGTTATCATTTTTACATTGTCAGAATTGATGTCATGTCTGTAGCCAGTTATATAGAATGCTAAACTATTATTCTTTTGTATGTGAGATAATAATTGATCAGCATTCCTTACATTTTTATCAATATGAGAACCATCTCTAAAAGAGATAATTATTTCATGATGAATTTTAAGTAAGTAAATTATCGTAGAATTAATTTTTTTTTATAGAATTCGTAAAATTTATGTTGCTTGTAAATAATTACCTTTTATACAAACGTAGGAAAACATTTTTAGTTATGTCTAAATTTTTATTAGTTACATTCGTAGCATCTGTGAACAAAATTGTTAATAACAATTTGTATTACGTTATATTTAAATTTTACCTTAAAATTAAAAAGCTAAAAAAAAAAAGAAAATTTTAAAGTAAAAAATCATGTTTATATAATTCTAATAAATAAATTAAATTAAAATAAATTAAAACGATTTTCTTAAACTGATATTCTTGGATTAATGGACAATAAGATAATTAATAAAAATTCATTAATATGTAATTCCTTAAAATAAAATAATTATATTCTATATGATCATTATTTGTATGAATATGATTTGTACGATTTATCTCAGAATATTTTTTCATCTAAAAATCTATTTTTGACTGAATTTTGAAATATTTTGTGATAAAACTTTTTTTATACGAAATACATTCGTATTTCAGAATTTCAATTTATTGTGAATTTTCCAAATTTAGGACTTTCTTATGATTGTATGATTTGCTAAATTTATTAATAATAATTAAAATAATAATTTCTTCACTTTTTAGTTATTAATTTGTATTTAAATATATAAAAATAAAATTTATTAAGAACTTACCAGTCAATATTAAAGTAAGAAACGCTAAAAAAAAACAGAAATGTATGTTGCCCATGTTCACAGGCGAGTTCAAGACTTTTGATTGCTCATGCAAACTATAAAATTAATTTATTTGAATCCTGAAAATTACGTTTAGTTTATTTTTTAATTTTATTCTTCTAAAATTTCGCGTAAGTATATTATTTCAAAAATATTATTATTATTTAAATGATTCCTGATACTTTCATGAAACAAATTAATCTAATTCTTTCATGAAACAGATTAATCTAACATAGTACTTACGTATTTTTAAAATCAATTATATATTAATTTTTTTTAATTAATCATTAAAAATATAAATAATTAAACAAAAATGGTTGAAATTATTGTTTTCAATCAATTGCTTGTTTACCAGAAACTGATCGATTTTCTTTTTTTCGAGACTTAAATATCATATTCTTAATCATTTTCCTGTTATATAATTCATTCTTATCTGAGATCTTATTAATTTTATCTTAATTATCAGTACGAACTTCTTTCGATATTTAAAAATGTATTCCATCAATATTGCACTTAATTATATTATTTTTCATAAATTATAGTTCGGAATTGAAGTAATAGTTGATGATTCATTCATTCGAATCGTTTGGATATTATGATTTTTCAATACAAAATTTGCAAAAAATATTTAATTTAACAATGTCTTGATGGATTTGCAGCATTAAAAAAATAGATGCACTTATTTTCTATTTTCATAAGGAAAACAAAAATTATTAAAAATTCTTAAGAATTTTTATTTTACACCAATAATAATTATTTATTTTACACCAATAGATAAAGCATACCAATAATATGATGTCTATTTCAAAATTTTATATTTACATATTTTAAAAAGGAAACATTTTCAAGAAAAATATTAAATTCAAAAGTTTGAAAAGAGAATAATATTTATCCTATTTATTTTTTATTCATTTTCAAAGTTTGTTCGAATAATGATTTATTTAAAGATCAAGTCCCATTTCTTAATACTACAAATATTTATCTTATGAAAAAAGAAAAGAATGAAAAATAATTCTTGTATTTAGCATTTTTTCTGAAAATTTCTTCTTATAATATTTAAATGTAAATTTTTCCAATGAATATCTCGTGAATAATGAAAGATATGATAAATGATAGTATTGATGAATCAAATTCGTTTGATCTTTCGAAAGTTGAAGAGAGTGATTAAAATTATCGGTGATTCACGAAAATGTGGATATACAATTCCAAACTGTTATCAAAAAGGGAAAAAATAATAACGATATCGATACAAGTGAGAAATATATTTTTATGATAAAGTATAAATATGAATTCTGAGTATTTACGTGAAGATTTTGAATGGATTATACGTGTAAAGTGATTAAAAAAGAGAGAATAATAATTTAAAAGAAAAAAAAAAATAGAAACATTATACATTTATATTATATTATAAATAATAAAGACAAATTTACAAAATTAATCAATTTATTTTATCTAAATCTAAATATTTAACACATACACGTAATAACATTTATGCAAATCATGTAATAAATATAATCACTTTTGATAAATAAAATATCCTATTCATCATCGATTCTCCACTCCACTGTAGCCTCGACCATAGGGACTATGTGCATTTGTTACGAGATCATAATTACCTTTTCTAAAAGTATGATAATCAAATCAGAAGATAATACAATTAAAAAAGAGGAAAATATGTAAATTTTCCTCGTCTTTCGTATAATTCCTTTTTAAGATATATAAGAATCTTCGTAGTATCAAAGAATCGTAAAACGTATAAAGAACAACGTGGATCATTAAACACAATTAAAAATTAATGAAGAAATTATACTAACGCGTTTTTAGGTGTAGCGTATCCCATTGGAATAAACGAATCGTCACAATCACTTCTGCACTTGCCAATGAAAGCGTTATTATCTGTAACCGATTCCGCATAAAACTCGATAGCTCTACTGTGGCTACAAGTATCTGTAACATGTGTAAATAATGAACGTTTGACGCTCAAATAAGAAAGAAAAAAAAAAAGCACGTTTATTCAATTTTGTGAAATTATGTGAAAATGTTTCGTTAATAACTAATAAAAAAAAAATTTCATACTAATTCACATATATTTATATACATATATATTTGTATATAATATTATGGCTACATAATAATCGGTTCTGTTTCTTTCTACATCTCGAACATCTCGATCCATTTGTCTGATAACAGGCAACTTATTCAATTTGTCCATGACTCTCGTTCTATTTGTCTGACCACTCTAATCCATGATCAATTTATTCCATTTGTCATGACAAATGTCTTGTTTGTATAAAGTATGCGCAAGATATTTGAATATCTTTTCTTACCATTGTAAAAAAAAAACTATTTTTCCTATTTTTCATTTTCTCTTTGTAAATAACATTATTGTACATTTTATTACACAAAAACTTACGTCAAAATGAATTTAACCAATTTATGCTACGATCTCGAAATTATATGGTTTATAGAAAATTCAAAGTATTTGCTCGAAAAATAAGAAGATTAAATATTTTCTACATACTGAAAAATAACGTAGAGATAAGCGGACAGCCCGGTTGCGGTCTACGGCCATTATTTGGATAGAAATCCACATGACCAAGTTGTTTAGGCAATCCAAGGATATACGAATCAGTGTGTATAACATCTACGAAATTAGCATCGAAAGAGTTCAACCGAGAGCTGAAAGCGTAGAATAAAGGACCAGCAGGATCTAAAGCTGTAAAAGAAACTTCGTTCGCATTTAAAAGAACCGCATAGAAAAGAAAAATTTTCAAAAAAAAAAAATACAGGACAGGAAAGGTTATAGTAATTATGCACTATAAAGTAAATAGCATCGATCACCTTGATCTTCGTGTTATCTGTCTAAGTAACTTTTATTGCTTAATTGTCGAGCTCTTATCGAGAAATTTGCAAAAAAAAAAAAAAAATATTGCAGGCGTGTATATATACGCATAGATAGATGCATACATACGATAGCGTGTATGTGTTCCTGTTATCTGTTGCTTTCATAAACACACTGCAATTGACCGGTGTTCAAAATGTATTACGAAGGATTAAAAAATTATTTTCCCTTATGAATTTTAAATTTCTTCGAATGCGAAAATAAATTATAAAATAATCTTTGGACGATCAAAATTATAATAAACGAAATTTTAATCAAATTAGCGATAAGCATTATAGATACTAACATAAGTGTGATGACATAAATTTATACATATCGTTTTAAGCATAACTCTTAAATTATCACAATAGCATGTTAATGTACACATTATCACTCACATATAAGCGAAGTTCTATATATACAAACGTAGCAATCTTCCTAGCAAATATTCTCGAAAATTATAAGAATTCGATGAGATTAGATTCTAAGTTACTTGTCAAGATCAACGTGACCTATAATGAATAATTGAATCGTTAATTATTAAATTAAAAATTATTTTTCATTAAATAGCTTTTCAAAGGATGTCGAGTCAATGAACAGCCTCTTATTCTGCATTTGTTTATAATAATTTGAAGAAGTAAAATGTTAAATAAGTAATAACCTGTTATTCTTGGAATTTTGAATTTCGTTCTACGACCAATTTTCCCTGCAAGATGCGCACCTAGCGAATGTCCAATTAGATGTATCTTTTTTTCGTTCACATCGCCGTCTATCAACGTGTTCAAGGCATTGGCAACAATCGTGCCGAGTTCATTGATTGCCAGCACGGAAATTGGATAAAGATGTTGTGTAATATCCCGATAATCGAGTGCTAAAATATTATCTTGCGTGTTATTTAAATACGCTGCAAAAATTAAAAAAGGAAAAACTAAATATTTTCAAATAACATTGCATAATAATAACAATATAATCGTTTGAATAAACATCGTATAAACATTAAAAACATCGTATCGATTAATCGATTAATTATTTAGATAATAATGAAAAGGAGAAAAATGTGAGATGGAAATATTATTAAACTATCGATCGAATTTCCATTCATAACTTTACCATTAATTATCAGTTTCACGTTGCCAGAATCGATGTTACTCGTGTAACCAGTTATATAGATTACTAAATTATTATCCTTTTGTATGTAAGGTAACAATTCATCGGTATTCTTTACATTTTTATCAATATGAGATCCATCCCTGAAGAGAACAATCACTTAAAGGTGAATTTTAAACGTGCATGTAAATCGATTTTTTTGTTTCGTTCAATTCATTAATTTCACGTTGCTTGTAAATAATTACCTGTTATACAAACGCAAGAAAACATTTTTAGTTGTGAATGTACCATCTGTGAACAAAGTTAATCCCAATATTATTTAAAACTTATATTATTGTTATCTTAATACTGCTAAAAAAAAAAAAGAAAAGAAAAGAAAAGAAACTCTTAAAATTAAAAATCGTGAAAAATAAAACCTATCAAAAACTTACTTATCGATAGAAAGGTGGGAAACAGTAGAAAAAGAGAGAAATGAATGTTGCCCATGTTCAAAGTGAATCAAATCTTATTATGCTTATGCGATACGTAGATTAATTTATTTAATTACGTAGATTAATTTTTAAAGTTGCATTCACTATATTTTTTTTAACTTCAATTATTACATCGTTTTAAATTTTTTTGCACCATTAAATATGTAAATATTAACGTTAAAAATATGAATAATTTGCAATTATGTACGATTAAACTATTTCCGCTTGCTTCTTATAAAATGATCAATTTCCCTGTTTACTGAGACTTAAATATCATATTCTTCATCATTCTCTCATTATATAATTCAATCTTACTTCTGACCTTGTTAAATTTATCTCAATTATTGTTTTTTCTTTTTTATTTGAAAACGTATGCATATGTATATGATATTTATTGTATTTTGTGTTTCATTGTAGCATGTTTATATCGATTATAATGCATCGTTCGAAATAAAAATAATAGTTGGTAATATATTTTTCGGAATATATGTGTATATGCACACGTTATTTAATTATTAAAATTACGTTAGAATTCTCGTAATGGAACGAGGAAAATACGAGATTCAAAAAAAATATAATTGAAAAATTTTAATTCAGCAAGATCGAATAAGTTTTGCAATTGGAATATTGATTTATCATTACAATAATAATCATTGACAAAGAAGCGTTAAAAATATCGATCATTAAAATATTTTCTTAAACTCAGCCAATTAAATCTCTTGAATTGAAAAATATTTTCATCATCTTATTAATTAAATGAGAAGTTGCGTATATACGGAAGATTCGCAAACAAATTTTGCATATTGCTTTCGTCATTCATTTTATACTCAGAATTCTTTATAAAATTAAATTCACTTCACTTGCATGTACAAAAAAATATACAAAATTAATACATATTATAATTATTTTGCAATACATATACAATATAATTTTTAATATATAATACTTTTATGTATCTATTATAATAATAAATATGATAAATAGAATCAATTTATACATAAGTAGATACAATGTGCTACACATCATTGATTATGATACGAGTCCCATCGTAACCTCGACCATAGGGAGTTTGTGCATTTGTGAAAACATCATAATTACCCTTTCTAAAAAAAAAATATATAATAATCATGATTTAAAGTTATCAGGAAATAATACAATTTAAGGAAAGAGAAAATATATAAATTTTCTTTTTTTTTAAATGAAAATTTTACTAACACGTTGCTAGGTGTAGCGTATCCCATTGGAGCAAATACATTGTTACAATGATTTCTGCATTTGCCTATGAAGGCGTTATTGACTCTAATCGATTCCGCATAATACTCGATAGATCTTTTGTGGCTACAAATATCTATAATATACAATGATGAAATAAGCAAAACTATATTATGAATTATTGAACTTAAAAATTGATTAATCGAAAGTAACGAATCATTTAAAAACTAAAAAAAATTAAGAGCCATGTGTGTTGTACAAACCTATCAACAATAATATCAGATTAGTTGACGTACAGCCTGGCTGCGGTCTGATACCATAATTAACATAAAAATCTACGTGGCCAATTTCTTTAGCGAGTCCCAAGATACCCATATCGGTGTGTATAACGTCTACGAATTTAGCATCAGAATTTCTCAAATGAGAATTGAGAATGTAGAATAAAGGACCAGCAGGATCTAAAGCTGTAAGAAGAAAAGAGTTCGTTTGCATTTATCGAAAACTGATAAGGAAAAAAGACGAATAGAGAAGTAAAAGTTACGAATCATCGAATGTATTTCGAAAAATCGTTTAAAAAACAAAAAAGATTATTTTTCATTGATTAACTTCTTTGAAAAATAAATGATACCTGTTATCCTGGGAATTTTGAATTTCGTTTTACGACCAATTTTTGCTGCAAGCTGTGCACCTAATGAGTGTCCGATTATATGTATCTTTTCTGGATCCACACCTTTGTCTACTATGCTGTTCAAAGCATTGGCCACAAATTCACCAAGTACGTTGATTGCAATCGTAGAAATTAAATAAGCCTGATATGTAATATTCCGATAATCAAGTGCTAGGATATTATCCTGCGTATTATTTAAATATGCTGCAATAATTTGGAGAGGTCTATATTAGATAGAAATTTTCAAATAATGCATCGTATGTAATGCAATTTTCACGTATGTATTACGTGAAAATTAACTGATAAATAATAAATAATTTTATTAAAAGGCTGTCACTGATATTGATTCTTTAATCAATTAATTCTAGAAATAAATGAATTATAATTATAATATATTTAATATTTAATGTTTAATCAGTTAATAATCTAGTTAATATTTAATATTTAAAAATTTCTTGTCTGTTCCGATAAATAAATTTCAAGTTTCATTAGCGTTAAATAATTCGATAAAGTTTCAAGGAATTTGTACTTTTTTAAACGTTTTACACAGAAAACCGATAGAAAATTTTATTTTATTTTATTTTGATCTTGATAAATTTATCGTTAAATAAGAATTTGTATACAATAATGCATAATCTGTTATTGAAGATATTATTTAATATATTTTAAATTACTAATATATTTTACATCAAATAGCAAAATAGTAATTTAATCTTTTAATATTACAAAATAAAAAAAATGTTATTGATTTATAATATAGCTGCAAATCATGTAAGATAATTTTAAGACAAAGACTTATACAAATTATATAAACTTATTAATTAGCATTTTGTTTAATTTCTATTGCATGTATAAATAATGAGGAAAAAAAATATAAAAATATATAACTAAAAATAAATAAAATTAAATTGATTTATATTTATAATAATTTACCATTCGTAATTAGTTTCACGTCATCACAATCAATGTCACACCAATAACCAGGTATATAAAACACTATACTATTATTCTTTTGTATGTAAAATAACAATTGATCAATATTTTTTAGATTTTTATCAATATAAAATCCATTCCTAAAAAAAGGAAACAATTACTTGATAAAATTTAGATATGCAAGTAAATTAAATTAGAATTAATTTTTTTTTCATTCAATTCATTAATTTTATATTAATTAAATTAAATACTAATACCTGTTATATAAACGCAAGAAAACATTTTTAACTATATGTAAATTGTTAGTCGCTGCATCTATGAACAATTTCAAAATTAATTCATATTATAATTAACAATTTATTATACATATAAAACTAAAAAGGAAATTTTTAAAAAATCAAAAATCGTGTTTACATATTTTTGATAAATAATTTTAAATAAAATGAAATAATTTTTAAACAAATAATGAATTTTGATTATTTTAAAAATATTTAAAATATTTTATTTGATAATAAAATTTTATACGTGTAAGGAATGTATTCTAAACTTGAAAAATTCAAATTTTTCTGAATTTCTCAGTTTCAAAAATTTTCCTATTATTTCCAATAATTATCGGATTTATTAATAACAATTATGCAATGATAATTAATTTCCTTTTTAAGTTTTTAACTTTGTTTTTAAATATCTAAAAATAAAATCTATCAAAAACTTACCTGATAGAAAAATAAAGAATACTAGCAAAAAATAAATCTTGATCATGTTCATAGTTTAATTGCTCTACAAATAAAATCACTTTATTTAAGACAAATCAAAATTATTACATTTTTTTAGCTCTATTTTTTTAACATGTCAAATAAGTATAGTATTTAAAAATACTATTAATAATACTATTAATATTATTATATATGAATTTTTTTCAAATAACTATTTACTTATATATCACATGATACAATATGACAATGGGTGAGATTGACAAATCAGAATGATTTGAACTTTTGGAAATTGAAAAGAATGATTAAAATTATCGGTAATTCACAAAAATATGGACATAAAATTCTGAATTGTTATCAGAATAAAATGATATTAGAATGACATAGGAATATTTATAATTTTTTATATTTTACGAAGTAGAAAGTAAATTTTTATAATAAAATATAAATGTTATTAAATCTTAAGAATCTAAAAACAATCCTAAAAATACGTAAGAATGTTTACGTAAGGACTTTGAATGGATTGCATTACATAACTTAAGCTTTATTATAATTTTTTTAGTAAATGCATAAAATATTTTTAACATTTAAATTATTTTCGATGTAATACGCGGAGAATATGACGATACTCTTAGAAATTTAAATATAATGCCATGTCCAATGGAAATACTTTTATTAAATCGATATTATTAATATATTTCTTTTTAATCAATCATCTCATATTTACAACAATTGTACAATCATAAAATATTTTCAATTTTTAATAATTGTGATGATTATATTGAAATAAATTATAATATTATTATGATATATATTATATATTATTAAAATGATAATTATGATATCATTATATGTTATTAAAATGTATTTACCTTTAAAAGAAACTGCAAAATCGTTGTAAATACGATTAATTGTAATTTAATAACACGAAACTCATTTCTATCTGGTTTGCAAATAATCACAAGTCAATTGTTGCATATAATCTTATATATCTTGTATATAATTCTTCTCTGAAGATAGAACGTGCAAGGATTCTCTCACAACTAAATTATTTGCAGATTTCTATGTATGATAATGATATCTTTATGATGAGGAAAAAAACTGGTAAAAGAGAATTATAAAAAATAATGTATATAGTTCTACATATAAAAACTGAAATGCACGAAAAATAAAAGAAAAAGTGATCAAGATATATAAGATATATAAGATATATAAGTGATCAAGGTATAAAACAAAAGAGGAAATAGATATTTAAAAATATCAGATATAAAAATATATGATGATAAATTTTAAGATAAAAATTATTATTAGAATAGAGAGCAGAAATTTAACTAAAGAGTTGCGTTATACGATGTTTTTCAATTTTTTTCTAGCTGGAATTGGCACATTATGCATTATATGAAAGATTGGGGAAGAAATTTTGCACACATGACTTCATTCGTTACTTTATATTTATATAGAATTATTATTTACAGAAGAAAATTGATACACAACAACTTGATTGATAACAAATACTAAAACCTATAATATCATATATTTCATAATAAAACTTATTGTTAATCATTTAGATCTTAATATAAATATTTAAAGATGAAATAAAATTTTTGTCTGTGAGATACAATAAATATAATCAATTTAAATACAGATAAATATCCTGTGTTCTATGAAATATTGAATATTCCTTTTAAGCCTCGGCCATATGGACTACGTTCATTTGTTAAGAGGTTATAGTTACCTCTCCTGAAAGTATAATAATGATTATCTAAATTTTCCTTTTCCTTTTCCATTTTCGCCCCCCTCCTTCCCCTCCTGCCCAAATTCAAAGAGAGGTATACGAAAAAAAAATTCTTATATATAAAATCTTAAAGTACAGAAGAAACAGAATGAGTGGTTAAAAAAATTGTTGAAAATTAATGAAAATTATACTAACGCGTTGCTAGGTGTAGAATATCCCATTGGAATAAATGAAGTATCCTTACAATTTCTACACTTAGCGATGAAGGCATTATTGTTTTTAACTGATTCCGCATAATACTCGAAAGATCTACTGTGACTACAAAAATCTGTAACATATGAGGTGAAATAATCGAATTATATTACGAATCGTTGAACTGTTGAAATTAAAAATTGTTTATCAAAAAAATTCCAAATGACAAATCGAAATTCGAAAAAATAAAGAAATTAAAAACCATACATGCATCGTACAAACCTTCTACCGACAATAATGGGCCAATTATTTTACAACCTGGTTGCGGTCTATAACCATAATTAGGAAAGAAGTCTACATGTCCAACTTTTATAGCCAATCCATATAAACCCATATCAGTGTGTATAACATCCACAAATTTAGCATCGGAGGAAGTTATATGAGAATCGACAAAATAATATAAAGGACCAGCAGGATCTAAGGCTGTAAAAAAAAATTTAAACATCCTATTTAAACAATGTATTAATAAGATAATAATTGATAGGATAATAAATAAAAAGTTCTAAATTATTTTCTATCATGAGTATCAAATTTCAATTCAAAAAATGTTATTTTTTAATTCTTTAAAAGATTAATCGAATTAATAGAACTTTTTTCTCTGCATTTAATTATGTTATTTAAGAAAAAATATTCATAAATGACCTGTTATCCTTGGAATTTTGAAGTTCGTTTTACGACCTATTCTCGCTGCAAGTTGCGCACCTAATGAATGTCCAATTAAATGTATCTTTTCTGGGTTTATGCCATTATTCACTAAACTGTTCAGAGCATTGGCTATAAATGTGCTCAGTTGATTAATTGTTATCACGGAAATTAGATAAATTTGATTTGTAATTTCCCGATAATCGAGTGCTAAAATATTATCTTGCGTATTATATAAATATGCTGCAACGAATCAAAGAAAAATTGAGAATTAATTGTTTATCAAATAACAATTAAGAAAGACATAAAATCATCATTAAATGTAATATCATATTTTAATGAGAATAGTTTAATAAAAAAGAAAAAACATGATATTACGAAATATGTTGATATTAACGAATTTTCCACTTACCATTCGTTATCATTTTCACATTGTCAGAATCGATGTCATACGTATAACCAGTTAAATAGAATACTAAATTGTTATCCTTTTGTATGTAAGGTAATAATTCATTAGTATTCCTTATATTTTTATCAATATGAGAGCCATTTCTAAAAAAGATAATCACTTGATGAAATTTAAATATACATATAACTGTAAAATTTTTTTATTTCATTAATTTTAATTGTAATTACCTATTATATAAACGCAAAAAAACATTTTTAGTTAAATATAAATTGTCAGTCATATTCACAGCATCTGTGAACAAAATTAATTTTCAAAATTATTAACTGTGTATTACATTACAGTGGTAAAAAGGAAAACTAAAATAAAAAATTTTATATCTATATACTTTTGATAAATAAATTGAATGATTCTTAAATAAAAAATGAATTTCAATCATTTTATCAATAAAACTTTGTACATGTATGGAACATATTCTACAAATATTTCTAAATTTCACAGTTTCAAAACTTTTACTAATAATTATTTATTGATATAATAATTTATTCATTTTTTTTTTATTATTTTCAAATATGAAGAAATAAAATGTAAAATCAAGCATTTACCTGCCGAAAAAAAAGTAAAAAATACTAGGAAAATACAGAAACAAACATTAATCATATTCAGATAGATGAATTAAATCTTGTGATCACTATAAATTATAAATTAATTTATTTAATTTATTAATTATTTAATAAATTTTTATAATTGAATTCACTTTTCTTCACTATTCTTTTATCTTTATTTTTTCTTTTCTATATTATTATATTTCAATGTGTGCTGTAAATATTTGAAAACAAAACAAAAAATTCTTAATTTACAATTCAGTATTTTTGAAGAATTGATTCCAAGATTTTTGATGAATAACATTGAATGTTATTTTATTTATCTATATGCATATTCGTATATGTGTTACACGCAATGTTTTTCTATATGAGATTACACTTTCAATCACTTTGATCACTAATTGTACAACAAGAATAATATTATTATAATTATATTCGCAAAATTATAAAAAATTTATTTTAAATTGTACACTTGAACGCAAATTTTTTAAATCAAAAATAAATGATTATTATTGCTATGAAAATGCTATTGTTTTATATTAATTTTATAAACACTTTAGCAACAATATTTTTATAAATTTTATATATTATACACGATACTTGATCTAATTATCACCAATATTTTTTACAGAATATTGTAGAAGATCGTGTGATGGATGAACAAATTACACTGACTTTTGTAAAAGTATCTTTTCGTAAAAGTATTATAGATCAACAAACGCAGACTTATATACACGAATGAATGTTTCATACTATGACTAAATCTAATCAAAACTGGAACTGAAAACGCTATACTAACGTCTAGTAAACTAAAAACTGGTTACGCTATACACTAACTTTAGTAAGTAAAATCTTTCACAGAATCCGCAAATTTACATTGTGATCTTGAATACCTTGAAATGTTCTGAAGGTCAGAACACATTCAAATATAACTTTTTAAATTAGATTGAAATTAATTCTAAAAAAAATTCTAATTCATTAATTCTAATGATGATATAAATGATAATATAATTGATAATAATAAACAATAATCTATAATCTATAATCTATTATACATACAATAGTAACAATAGTAAATAAGTAAATAATAAATAAGTTAAATAATAAGTTAAATAAATAATAAGTTAAATAGTAAAATTGAATAATAAGTTAAATTTACTTTCGATAAATATCTATGCATTTAATTATAATTGATGTCTTTTTTTGTTCACCAATGGTTATTAAAGTTTATATTATACTTTTAAATATTTGTCCCATTGATATAAATAAAACTTATTCATTATTTATTCATTAACTTATGCAAATTTTATTTAAAGTTTCATTATTTAAGTACTATTTCACACTTACATAATAAATTAAATTACATAATAGAATACACAATAAATTGATAGATATAAATGTAATAGAAATTAATATTATTATAATAATATTAATTATTATATTATAATAATAGTAGTATCAATATAGTTATAATAATTTTAATTGCTTTTCGATTGTGACATTTTTAATAGCAATTCAATCAAGTGATAAGTGAATGAAAAAAATTTTTTCATTTTTATTATTCCATTTTTTTTTAATCATTTGAATAATATTATTATTATTAAAGATACATTGAGAACATATCGCTATTATTTATATTCTTTTAATTACATTTTTAATTATATTCTTGTATTAGATTATATTAATTTTTCTTTTTCTTCACGCACTAACTTCATAATCAAAATTAAAAAACTACTATTTTGATCGAAAAATTATCAATCTTTAAATTGCAACTATAATTAACTGTAATGTAAAAAATTTACAGAGTTCATTTTAAAGCTTGAAGTTTCGAGCCTGCTACTAAATATGAATTTTCAAATTCAATTTTCTGAAAGTTTTTTTCTATATCATAAAAACATTAAGAAAGATTAAGATATTTTTTTCAAAAATATTTTATACTTATGTGACACCAGTGAATAAAAAAAAAATGTTATTAAAATATTTATTAATTATTATTTACATTTTTTGTTATAAAGATTAATGTCAATGTATGACATAGCATATATTATTTATGATATACTAATTTTTAATTAAAGATGAATATTGCAACAAAAGAATTATTTCATACATTTCAAGAGAATATGAAAATAGAGATTTATAAAAAATAAATGCAAGCAAGAAAAACGTTTATTTCTTTTTCTTTCAACATAGCATTTATATACATACATTTATTGTGCAATTTGATATTAATTTTTTAACAATAATGTTATAATAAATATAATAAATATTATATCAATTTGCAACAGGAATAGGAATGATTTTCAATGGATCAAAAGTTGCTCCTGCTAAACCTCGGCCGAACGGACTCTCTGCATTCGTTAGAAGGTAATAGGTACCAGTCCTAAAAATATTAAAATGATTAAAAGAATAAGTTAGCTCGAGCAATAAAAAAAGAACTAATTTCAAGATATTTTTTTTCTTTTGTTATTCATTTTATTAAAGAAGAACTAAATTCTTTGTGTTTTAAAAATAAATTAAAAATTAATAAAAATTATACTAACGAATTGACAGATGTAGCATATCCCATTGGAATATATTCAACGCCGCCGCATTCATTTAATGAATAACACTTTGCAATGAAGGCAGTATGATTTCTAACCGATTCCGCATAGAACTCGAAAGATCTACTGTGACTACAAAGATCTATGTGAAAACAAAAAACAACGAGAAAGAAAATAACAAGAAAGAAAAAAGGTAAGTATAAGTTTTATTTTTCATTTAAAAAATTAAAAAAATCAAGACCCAGAGATCTTGTACGAACCCATTTGCGATAATAATGGACCAATTAATGGACAATTGGGTTGAGGTCTATGACCATAATTGGGAAAGAAGTCCACATCACCAGTTTTCAATGCTAGGCCATAACCACCTATATCAGCGTGTATAATACCCACAAACCTAGCATCAGAAGATTTCAAATGAGAGTTGAGGAAATAAAACAAAGGACCGGCAGGATCTAAACCTGTAAAAAGAATTTTATTTACGTTTAAATATTCGAAAAATATTTTGACTCAATAACAAAAGATATAGAAGATTTAATTCGTTAAATTTTATATCACAATCAAAAAAATTGCTATATATTATTTATCGAATAAGGATCACTTTTTATTAAATTATTAAATATATAGCTTCTTCAAGAAAGTCGCTAGATAGTCACTAAACTTAATGATTAAAAATATAAATATTCATCATAAAGAATACCTGTTATTCTAGGTATTACAAAGTTCAGATTACGAGCAATTCTTGCTGCAAGTTGTGCACCCAATGAATGTCCAATTATATGTATCATTTCGGAATTCACGCCACCATTTACCAATGTATTTAAAGCATCAGCAACAAGTTTGCCGAGATCGTTAATCGCATATACAGCAGTTAAATAATTCGCTCGTGTGATATTTCGATAATCAAGAGCTAGGATATTATGCTGCGTGTAGTTTAAATACACTGTAATTATTAAAAAATAACTGCATTAATTATTTTCAGATAACATATAATGCAATATATGATTTATAATACCATGATATATAATATAATAAGTAAAATTTCTTATTTAAATGATAAAAAATAGTTTTATAAAACTTATTATATCGATTTGAATCAGTTTATTCTAAAAATAGATCTATTTTTTATTATCTTTTAAGTTAATTATTTAATAAATTTCTTATTTTTGTAATTAACAATTCTTAAACTTTTTGATTTTTGATTTTATTACAATTTTTGTGACAAAATTTATATTATTTAAAATCATCACATATAGGACAAATTAAATTGTTATTTTATTATATTCTTATCTAATTAAAAATTTAAAAAATTATTATTATTATTTTAAACCTAAAATTTATCTTTACATAATTTAAGGAAAGAAATTCATTGTACGAATGTATTAAAATAAAATGCTTTTCTTAACAAATCTAGATTATTTAGCTATTATATAAATGATGAGAATGACAAATATAAAGATAGAAAAATTTCTAAATTGTGAATCGAATTTTTATTAACTTACCACCCGTTATGAGTTTAACATTCTCAGAATCGATGTCATATGTGTAACCAGTGATATAAAGTACTAATAAACTATCATTCTTTTCTATATAAGGTAATAATACATTAGCGTTTTTAACATTTGTATCAATATAAGTACCATTTCTAAAAAATTATTTAATTGTGAATTTTAAACATATAAATAAATTAGATTGATATAAATTTCTTTTATTAAATTATTTTGCAGGTATACCTATTATATAAACGGAAAAAAGAAGAGTCAATCAAATTATAATCAGAAACAGCATCTGTGAACAAAGTTGGTATCAAAATTATTATTATTAACTTATTATATTTAGATTTATGTGCTTTGAAATTGTTAAAAAAAAAAAAAGAAAAAGCTTAAAATAAAAAATCATATTTATATAATTCTAATAAATAAAATTATATACGTTAAAATAATTTTTTTAATTTAAATTAATATCCTCTACTTATTTCGCATGCACTTACATCATGTATGTGTGTATTTTTTTTTATTTTTTTCATTTTTAGAAAATTTCTCCAATGGATTTTGATTATTTTAAAAAATTTTGTATATACACATATGATAATAAAAAGCTTTAAATGACCATTATCAAAAAGTGAAACGCAAGTAAGATAGAGATACATTTTAAGAAAAAATGTTTTAAAAAATATTCTTTACGATAATATACAATGTAAACTATTAAAAAACAAGATTGAATCTAATTCTTCCTTATAATATCTTCTATAATTTCTTAAATATTACAAAAGATTACAAAAGACATAAAAATATTTTGAAAAGTGTTTCATTATAAATCATATATCTCTCAAAACAAAAGATAATTTCATTATTAATACCATCTGAATTAAATTTTTACAAATTTCTCTGTATACTTTCAAATTGCTAAATTTTTTTGTAAATATTAATCATGAATATAATAAAAAATAATTAATAATAATATTGCAATGAAACTTATATTCGTTTGATATTTTATTTATTATATATATAATGTATAAAAAAAATCAGACTCACCTGTCAACAAAAAATTGAGAAATGCGACAAAAAAACAGAAACGATTCTTGATCATATCGAAAAATGAATCAAACTTTTCAATTATTTATACAATCTGTAAATTTTTTTTCTAAATTTTTATTATTTTTTTAATGATTTAAATATTCACCTTCTAATGATATTATTAATTTAAATACATATATTTAGATATAGATGATATTTAAAAATGAAATAAGTTTTACATAAAATTAAAATTACAATTCAATATTAAATATATTAATATTAATAATAATATATTAACAATTAATATATAATAATATATTATATTAATATAAATAATAAAAAAAATGTAAATATGATTGAAAACTTGAGATGTGTTTTATATGTTTTACTGATCTTTTTAAGACTAAAATGTTACATTTTTTAAACATTATTCTCATTTTATAGTCCAATTTTACCTGAAACAATTATTAAGTTTATCTTACTACAATATATTTAAACAAAATATATCATATCATTGTTGTGTAATAGATGTGATAATAGATTAAGTTGATGTAGATAATAACAAGCAATTAAGTTTTTAACCAAATAATTTAAAAGTATACAGATAAATATTGACATATAAGAAAAAAACTTAATACTTAATATTTTTCAGTATTAAGAAATTTCGTTTTTAATAATAATATCATTTCTTTTTATTCTATTCTTCTAGCATCCTTTACACATCGCTAAAAATGTATGCAGTTAAAGGAATTTTCTATTGCTATTATTTATTACATTCTTATACGATTATGAATTAAGCATTTTTTTTCCATTTCATCATGTTATATTATTTTATTATCTTTTTATTTTTAATTACATTATATTATATTATATTATATTAATGCGATATGTACAGAACAATAATATATTTAAATCTTTTATTTTTTACAAATTAAAGAATTAAATTTATTAAATTACAAATTTAATTATTTTATTATCAATCTATATTATTGTATCATTTATATTGTACTTTGCTTATAAAATAAATCTGCTTATAAATAAACATAAAATAAACCTTTGCGTTTATTTTAACTTGTAGAATCGATTTTTTAAAAAATATGATGAATATATTAATATTCTGTATTAATATCTAAATTCGAAGTAATTCTAAATATTTTAAATCCAACATTGTCTCTGAATTATTCTCTATTTTGTGATATGGTATAAAATATGAGAAACTTGAATTGATTATCTTTATTCTATTCACGAGGATATAATGTATTCATCGCTATAACTTTATTAAGATTTCAAATTTTAAAAAATCTTTGATACAATATTCTATGTAGATCTATGTATTCTATGTAAATTATAAAATAATTCGATTTTTCTTCACGGTGATTCTTATAAAATTTTAATTCTTAATTTTAGTGAATTCTTAATGAAATCTTAATGAAATTTTTTGATAAATTTTAGAAAGAATGAAGAAAAAATTTGAAGGAAATTTATACTATATTTATTTTTTCAATACAAACAATGAATTGATCACTTATTTTTTAAAAATAAATATAATTTGATTATAATTAACCAAATATAACCAATTTATGCTCAGGTATAATTAGATGTGGATTAAATGTTGCTCCTGGTAAACCTCGGCCGAAAGGACTCTTTGCATTTGTTAGAAGATAATAATTACCAGTCCTAAAAGCATTAAAATGATCAAAAAAATTTTAATTCACGCAATAAAAAAGAAATTAATTTTAAGATATTTTTTCTTTTGTTATTCATTTTATTAAAGAAGAACTAAATTCTTTGTGTTTTAAAAATTAATTAAAAATCAATAAAAATTATACTAACGCATTACTAGGTGTAGCATATCCCATTGGAATATATTCAACGCCGCCGCATTCATTTAATGAATGACATTTTCCAATGAAGGCAGTATGATTTCTAACCGATTCCGCATAGAACTCGAAAGATCTACTGTGACTGCAAAGATCTATAACACGAAACATAAATGAAAAACGATGAAAAAGAAAAGAAGAAAGTAGAAAAAAGGAAAATTCTTGACATCTGATAATTTTCACTTTGCTTAATGTGACAATAGAATATTGTTTCTTACGCTATTTTAAAAATAAGTGGTAAAAAATATTTCAGATATAATCAGAATAATAATAAGAAAAAAAAGTTTTCATACATATTCATAATTAATTCAAAATATATATTAATAACCCTCATATAGAATATATATATATATAAAATAAATCACACGAAAGAAGATATATAAATATCATTGTATCAAAAAATTTCTCAAAAGAAAGTTACTTGTAACATAAAAATAAAAATTTTTAGAATCATTTTTTTTTTTTTTAAAAAAGACCTCAAGATCATCGATATTTTCTTTAAAAAGCACTATACATATATATGTATATACGATTTTGAATTGATGCTAAATTTTCTCCATCAAAACTCCATCAAAAATTTTAAATTTTAATTTTTTCACTTGGAATGTGCAAAAATTAATATCTAGAAATCATGTACGGACCTTCTTTTGACAGAAATGGAGCGATCGTCGCGCAACCAGCTTGTGGTCTATGGCCATAATTAGGGAAAAAATCCACATTACCAATTTTTATTGCCAAACCATAGATATCCATATCAACGTGTATAATATCTACGAACTTAGCATCGGAAGATGTCAAATGAGAATTGAGAAAATAAAACGCAGGACCAGCAGGATCTAAACCTATAAAAAAATTTTTATTTAAATAAATAAAATTTATTTAAAAAAATTTAATAAAATTTCGAAAAATATTTTAACTTAACAAAACTTAAAAGATTCAATTCGTTAAATTTTATATCATGATCAATATATATTGATCAAACTGTTAAAATATATTATTTGTCAAATAAAGATCACTTTTTATTAAATTATTAAATATAAAGCTTCTTCAAAAAAGTCACTAGATAGTCCCTAAACTTAATGGACATTAGAAATATAAAGATTCATTATAAAAAATACCTGTTATTCTAGGTATTACAAAGTTCACATTACGAGCAATTCTTGCTGCAAGTTGTGCACCTAATGAGTGTCCAATTATATGTATCTTTTCCGAATTCACACCACTATTTACAAATATATTTAAAGCATCAGCAACAAGTTTGCCAAGACCATTAATCGCATGTGCAGCAGTTAAATAATTCGCATGCGTGATATTCCGATAATCAAGAGCTAGGACATTATCCTCCGTGTAGTTTAAATACACTGTAATTATTCGAAAATAACTGATTAATTATTTTAATTAATTAATTATTTTAGATAACATACAATGCAATGTATGTTTTATGGTACCATGATATATTATGTGATAAGGAAAATTTTTTATTTAAATGATAAAAAATAGTTTTATAGAACTTATTATATCGATTTGAATCAGTTTATTCTAAAAATAGATCTATTTGTTATTATCTTTTAAGTTAATTGTTTAATAAATTTCTTAACAAATCTAAATTATTTAGCTATTATATAAATGATGAGAATGATAAATACAAAGATAGAAAAATTTCTAAATTATGAATGGAATTTTTATTAACTTACCACCCGTCATGAGTTTAACATCCTCAGAATCGATGTCATATGTATAACCAGTGATATAAAGTACTAAACTATTATCCTTTTCTAAGTAAGGTAGCAATTCACTAGCGTTTTTAACATTTGCATCAACATAACTGCCATTTCTAAAAAATTATTTAATTGTGAATTTTAAACATGTAAATAAATTAGTATGATATAAATTTTTTTTATTAAATTATTTTGCATAACAGATATACCTATTATATAAACGGAAAAAAGAAGAGTTAATCAAATTGTAATCAGAAACAGCATCTGTGAACAAAATTATTATTGATATCAAAATTATTATTAACTTATTAGATTTATGTGCTTTGAAATTGTTAAAAAAAATGGAAAAGCTTAAAATAAGAAATCATATTTATATAATTCTGATAAATAAAGTTATATACGTTAAAATAATTTTTTTAATTTAAATTAATATTCACCTATTTACTTCGCATACACTTACACATGCATGTGTATATTTTTTTTTATTTTTTTCATTTTTAGAAATAATAAAGATACATCACATGTGTGTAATTTATTGCAGAACATTTTCTAAAATGGATTTTGACTATTTTAAAAAATTTTGCATATACATATATGATAATAAAAAGCTTTAAATAACCATTATCAAAAAATACAAGTGAGATAGGGATACATTTTGAAAAAAAATGTTTTAAAAAATTTTTTACGGTAATGTATAATGTAAACTACAAAAAACAAAATTGAATCTAAATCTTTTTTCTAATTAAATAATTAATTAAATAATATCTTCTTAAATAATAATTTCTTAAATATTAAAAAAGACATAAAAATGTTTTGAAAGATGTTTCATTATAAATCATATATTTCTCAAAACAAAAGATAATTTCATTATTAATACCATCTGAATTAAATTTTTGCAAACTTCTTTTCTTTCTGTATTTTCGAGCTAAATTTTTTTGTAGTTATTAGAACGTAATAAAAAATAATTAATAATAATATTACAATGAAACTTATTTGCTCGGCACTTTATTTGTTATATATGCAATGTATGAAAAACTCACCTGTTAACAAAAAATTGAGAAATGCGACGAAAAGGCAGAAATGATTCTTGATCATATCGAAAAATGAATCAAACTTTTCAATTATCTATATAATTTGTAAATCCTTCCACTCATCTAAATCCTTACTCTTTTTTAATAATTTCAATAACCATTTTATAGTGATAATATTTCAAATATTTACATATTTAACAGGTGTTTATATTTAATAGATAACATTAAAATGAAATAATATTTACATAAATTAAAAATTACAATACAATGTTAATATTAAATATATTAATATTAATATATACATAATAAAAATTATAAATGAACGATATTAAACATTTAATATGTGTTTTATACTTATCACATATTAATTCGTTTAAAATAAAAATGTTTTTATAGTTCAATTTTATCTAAGAATATTAAGTTTATTTTATTACAAATTTTTCCTATATTTAAAATAGTTAATTACATACAATTAAAATATTTAATTATATACAATTAAAATATTTAAAAACATAACAAACAAAATATATTATAGTTATATACTATGAGAATTGATTTCATATCAGATGAAATAATGATTTCAATTCCAATCAAGCAAAAAAATTAATTAGACAATTTAGAAGTATAATAAATAATGTAATAAATAAATATTAAAATATATAAGAAAAAAAACTTAATATTTAATATTTTTAAAAATTTGATTTCATTAATAATATTATTTCTTTTTATTCCATTTTTTTTTTTTAGGATCCTTTCGCTAGTGTCGCATCGCTAAAAATTCATGCAATGAAGTGAATTTTCTATTTCTATTACTTATTACATTCTTGTACAATATTAACCATTCATTCTTTTTCCATTTCATCATATCATATTATCTTTATTATCTTTTCATTTTTAATTTGCATTATATTATATTAATGCGATATGTACAGAATGATAATATATTCAAGAGAATCTTTCATTTTTTACAAACGAAACCAAATACAAAAATGAGATTTATTTATTAAATACACACACAATTTAAATTTACAATTCAAATTTGAATTAGATAAAACGAGTTAGCAACAGAATATCTTGCTACTTTGTGCGAAAATGGAATAATTTTATTCTATCTTTTTTTTAAACTAATACAAACTTTAATTATTTTATTATTAATCGATATTATTATATCGTTTATATATTATATTAACGTTTTTGTTTATTTTGATTTGTAGAATCAATTTTTTAAAAAATTGCAATAAATAACACTCTATACTAATTGATTTCAAATTTGAAAGCATTTCAAATTCAATATTACTTCTGAATCATTCTCTATTTTATTGCATGGCATAAAATATGAGAAATTTCATTTAATAAAAATTGAAAATATATTTTTTTGTGGAAAAAAAAATTATCTTCAAACGATATTTTTATTCTATTCGCAGAGACATTTTAAATAACATAACATATTTTCATATTCATATTCATATTCATTATTATAAGTTTGTTAAGATTTAACGAAATCGCTTTGATACAATATTTTACATATTTACAGATTCTATAAAATTATAAAAAAAAATTATATTTTTTTTTTTAATACATCATAGTAGTCATTTTAAAATTTTAATTGTTTAATCTTTGGAAACGAATAAAATTTTTTAGTAAATCTTATTACAAAGAAACAATAAGAAAGAATTAAAAACAATAAGAAAAGAAAAAAAAATTATTCATATTTATTTATTTTTATATATTTTTTCAATAGAAATAAAATATTAATCATTTATTTTATATATTAAATATATGAAAAATTATATAATTCTTATATAATTTCTTATGCAATTTATTTTATATATCATTCACAATATCATTCTTATATAAATTACATTAAATGTAATTAATTTATAGTATAGGTGTAACTAATAATGGATTAAAAGTTGCTCCTGCCAATTCTCGGCCATAAGGACTCTTTGAGTTTGTTATGAGAAAATAGTTACCCGTTCTAGAAATGTTAAAGTAATCATTAAAATGAATGATAGATAAAAAATTGTTTATATAAGTAAAAAAAAAAATAAAAACCAAAAAAGAAGAAGTTTAGAGTTTTTTGTAGAAAAAAATTTTGTAGAAATGTTCTATTACTATTCTTTTTGCATTGAAAAAGAATTACGGAAATTCTTATGTAAAAATGATATAAATAATTTGAAACAATATACATTAAAAAATATCTAAAACTAAGAAAACTTATACTTACGCATTACTTGGTGTCGCATATCCCATTGGAATATATTTAGCTCCGTTGCATTTATTTAATGAATAACATTTTCCAATAAAAGCTCCATGGTTTCTAATCGATTCCGTGTAAAATTCGTAAGCTCTAGCGTGACTGCAAGAACTTGTAAGTTCTATAAATATAAAAATAATAAATGTTCTTTAGTGTATAAAATAAAACGAAAAGCAAGGAAAGAGGAAATATCATTGACTTTCCTTTGTTTTATCTATAATCTATAAATTATTACTTTACTTTAATCTATAAATTTAATCAAAACTAATCTTATGGAAAAGTTCGAATAATTTGTAAATATTATTATTAATATCATATCCTGCCGATATTTATTAGTATCGTTAGATGGTTAATCATGAATCATGATTAAATTTATAAAAAATGAAGAAACCGCTATGATCGATTGATTCAATACTTACTACTGCCACTAGATGGCTTTAAACGCCATTACGATTCTCGTTAATATTATTTATGAAATATTTACATATAATCATGAGATTCGATGAAATAGATAATAAGAATTAGTACCGACTGATACCGAATTAATTAATAGAGATTTAGTTTATAATGATGGATAATAATTAACAATGATCATATTCTTAAGCATGGTGTTATATAAAATGGTAATTATTATATAAGTGATTTTTTTTTTATTTTTAATACCATTTTTAATACCATTTTTTATTTTTATACCATAAATAATTTAAAGTAAAATGAAATTACGGCATAATAAAAATTCCATTAATTAAAATTGATTCGTTTCACTATGATTCTCCATATGTTTTATTTAAAAAATGATTTAAACAATGATATTCTATAATGAAAAATGAAATTTGCGATTTGGACGAATTTGCGGCAATAATGTTTTTTGTTTTAAAAAATTATCTTATATCTTATTATTAATAATAATTTCTAGAGGTATTTGATGATGATCGTCATATAAATCTATAATAATAATGAATCATAGACCATTTGTAATTTCATTATATTATAAAACATTATCTTATTTAATTAATTTAATAATTTAATACATATTTATATTACATTCTGTAATTTGAAAATACAGATCAAAAAATAATGTTTAAAACATTTAAAAAAACAAATAATATATTTATATAAAAAATATTATAATAAAAAAGTAAAAAATAAAAAATAAAGAAATATGAGTTTTATACTAACCTATTGAACAACCTGGTTGCGGTCTACGACCATAATTCGGAAAAAAATTGACAGTACCAATTCTTAAAGCCAATCCCGCGAAACCCATATCAGTATGAATAACATCTACGAAATCAGCATCGGAAATGCTCAAATGATTATTCAGAAGGTAGTAGAAAGGACCAGCAGGATCCAAACCTAAAAGAAACTTCGCTTGTTTATTTAAATATTGCGAATTATTACAAGCCATTAATTAAAAATAAATCTCAAAAGTTCACAAATCATCGAATATTTTATAGATTCCTTGTTCGCCAAGAAAAAAATTTTTTTTTTTCAAAAACTTTTTTAAAAAAAAACATTTTTGAACACATTGTAATTTTATTTTATTTTATTGTAATTCTGTAATATATAATTTATAATTCTAATTTAAAGTTATTTAAAACATACAAAGAAATGAAATATTTATAAATGATACCTGTTATTCTGCCAATTCTGAATTTCATTTGGCGTCCTATGCTACCCCCAAGCTCAGCTCCCAATGAGTGCCCAATTATATGTATCTTTTTTGGGTTTACACCATTTTCTATCATAATGTTCAAAGCGTCAGCTACACATTTGCCGACAGTAGGTATGTCTGCCACGGCAAATGGATAAAATTGGGTAGTAATATTGCGATAATCAAGGGCAAAAACATTATCCTGCGTCGTATCTAAATATGCTATAATTAGAAAATAATTTGAACTAATTATTTTTGCGTAATATATTATATTTTGGCAAATTTGAATTTTAAATATTACCAAAATTATTTAATCGAAAAATGAAAAATAATTTTTTTTAAATATATTTAATATTATAATCAAATATCGCGAAGAAAAATTTAAAAATAAACTGTAATATTAAATGATTAATTTATCATAAACGGAATTAAATTATTTATTCAATCATAACTTACCACTTGTTATTAATTTATCACTTAAAGAATTTATGTCATTAGTGAAACCATTAATAAAAATTATTAAAAAGTTATTCTTTTGTATATGAGGAAGAAACAGACTAGCGTTTCTTATATTTTCATCAATATATGAGCCATTCCTAGAAAAAGAGTAATTATTTAATTGCGAGTTTGAAATATGGAAACAAATTATTATTAGAAATGTCGCGAAGAAAAATCTAAAGATAAATTGTAATATTAAATGATTACGAATTAGTGATTGTGTTTTATACTTAAACATACCTGTTATATAAACGTAAAAAAACATTTTGCGTCACATCAGCAGTAACTGTGAATAAATTTGGTTCCAAAATTATTAACAACTCGTTATAAATACATTAAATTAATGCATACATAAAATTTATATTATCTGGATTTAACATTCATATTTAATATCATAACAAAATGAAGCGATTCTATCTTCATTATATTTACATTTTCATTTTCCTTCATCCAATGACTAGTTCAAAGTTAAATTTTTCAAAACATGAAAAATATATTTCAATGAATATTTTTGAATATAAGTTTTTTTTTATCTCTTTTAAGAGTTAAATATTAAATATTCTTCTTACTTTGTATGAACATCATGTATAAAAATAATAATTCTCACTTACCTGTCAACAAGAAGTTGAAAAAAACGAAGAAAAAATAAAAATAAATGTTGAACATGTTGAAAGATGATTCTCTGTTCGTGTAAACTGTAAATTTAAATCTTTAAAAACTTAAGATTGAGGATATTTCTTTAACTCCGTTTTGATAATCTTATTATTTCAAGTTTTATTTATATTTATATGGAATATATGTACACTTAAAAATAAAATTTTCAATTCTCGAAAAAAAACAATTTAATTTATATGATTTTAAAATTAAAATATTAAATATATTAATTTTATAATATAATAATATTTAATGTTCAAGACATATATTAATATAAATGTAATTTATGTAATACATGTATATAAATATATAATATAATTTACGTAAATATAATTTGTAAATATGCTTTAGAATTGTTGCTTACCAGAAAATAATTCAAATTCTCAGTTTTCAAATTTAAATAATACTCATCACTACATTCTGTTTATATAGCTTGATATTATCTAAGTCAATTAGTATAAATTATTTTTGTCATTTAGATCCATTAAATGATAATATTTGAAAAATAATATACGTATTTGCATTATACTCCATTGGATGTCCATTATAAATAACCTCCATTGTGGCAACTATAGATAAATAGTATAACAATAAATAAAAATGCAAAAGAAGATAATTATATTTTAATCATATATATAATATATTCTAATATATTTCATTCTAATAATAATGCTGGATATATAATCAGTAAAAAATATTGCAAATAATTTAAAATTATCTTTTTGAAATTTGAATAAAAAATAAAAAAACTAATGATGAAAATAAAGCAATACAATAAAGTAAATGGGAGAGGAATAATTGAATAAATATTAAATAATATAACATTTCAGAAAAATATTATTTATATCATTTTATCAATAATGGAATGAAATGAAATATTAATTTTAAATGATTTCGATATAGACAAAATCAGATTAATGTATCATAAAAATATTTTTTTAATAAAGTTCAATACAAAATTAATATATATGTAATAGATGATATTTTTAAAAAACAATGATATAGTTAAAATATATTGAAATATATTCAATGACTTTTGGTCATTATCAACATTTTGTATATGAGAACAGAAGAGATTTATGAAAAATAAACACAAATAAGTGAAATGAATATACCAATTATAATACAGGGACGATTTTTAGTGGATTAAAAGTTGCTCCTGCTAAACCTCGGCCGAAAGGACTCTTTGCATTCGTTATGAGATAATAGTTACCAGTCCTATAAGAATTATAGAAAATAATCTACTGTAAAAGAATATTAACAAAAGTAATAAAAAAATTAATTTGAAAGTTTTTTCTTTTATGCTATTCATTTGATGTTGAATAAAAAAAAAAACTAAAATTTTTGAAATAAAAAATTAATAAAAGTTATACTAACGCATTATTGGGTGTAGCATATCCCATTGGAATATATTCAATGTTGCATTCATTTAAATGATAAAATTCGCATTTTCCAATGAACGCGGTATAGTTTTTAATTGACTCTATATAGAACTCGATAGATTTACCGTGATTGCAAAATTGTGTAATATCTGTAAATAAAAAAGTAACGAATATTTGATTTTGAGGAAAAGAATGGAAAAGAAAAGATACATCTTCATTTGAAGATATCATAAAGATATTAATATCTTATTCTATTTAAATGAACGACAGAAAATGTTTCTTAAAATGATAGAAAAACTTTCATAATAATTGACATATATATATTCAGATATGTAATAAATAAATATAAGAAATAAATAATTTAAATATCTTTGTTCGTTATTAAATCATCAAAAAAATTATCAGAAAAATTAAAAGTTTTTAAAAAAGTTTAACAAAAATTCTTAAAATTATTCTTTTTTTTTTTAATTCAGATTTCAATCATCGATACTTTTAAATGCTATCATATACTTTTTATTATATTAAGTTTTAACTAATGTCAAGATGAATTCATCGATTTATTCAACGATGAATTATTCCAATTGTGATGATTATTCCAATTTAAAAATTGATTATTAGATAAAAATTTACTCTTCATATATAGATCTTATTATGATTTAAAAAATAAAAAAATTAAGAGGTACATATTTTATACAAACCATTCTCTGATATTGAGCAACCTGGTTGCGGTCTGTGGCCATAATTAGGATAAAAGTCCACATGACCAATTTTCAAAGCTAGACCAAAGACACCCATATCAGTATGAATAACATCTACGAATTCGGCATCGAAGACATTCAAATGAGCATTAAAAATGTAATATCCAGGACCGACAGGATCCAAGCCTATAAAAAAAATTTCACTTGCATTTAAATAATATGACAAATAAAAATATATAGCATTTGTTTAATAAAGCATTTTGTTTTCATATTCATCTCATATAAATTTCTTATAATTTATTAAATAAAGATACGATTATCGTAATATATTTGAAATAAAACTCTTGAAAGCATATTTTATTGAATGTTGAAGAATAATTTTAACTTTAAATGTAGAAATCAACTTGCGAAAAATAACTTTTGAAAGGAATTCGCGAGAATTTTATTTTCTAATACATTTGCATTTTAAATCTCTGATATTTTTGTATATTATTTTTGTGATTGTTTCAATCGATATTTTAAAGACGTTCTACTCTCTATGTATGTCAATTTATATCTTATATAAAGTTCTGATTAAGATCAAAACTTAAACTGTGATAATTGCTTTTCATCTTTTTTAACATTGAAAATATTTGAAAAAAGTATGTAATTTATAGGTAATACCTGTTATCCTGCCAATTTTATAGTTCATGTTGCGTCCAATAATCCCCGCAAGCTCAGCTCCCAATGAGACTCCAATTATATGTATTTTTTTAAAGTTCACGCCATTTTCTATCATATCGTCCAAAACTTTAGCCATATATTCACCGAGTTTATTTACGTCTTGTTTAGCAAATGAATAAAGTTCTTTACTAACATTCCGATAATCGAGTGCAAGAACATTGTGTTGCGTATTCTCCAGATATGCTGTAATATTTTAAAGGGAATTTAATTAGTTATAATTTAGATAAAATAGATAATTATGATTATATATGTATAATTTAATGTATACAGGATATTAGTGGCATATCTTCGAAGGATTTATTTCAATATAAAAAAAAATATAAAAGTTAATACAATAATAATAAAAATGTTATTACGAATCCATTAAATAATTCTTAATATCTGAATTGTTCATTGAAAATAACTTACCATTCGACATTAATCTTATATCAAGAGAATTTATATCTTCAGTGAAACCATGAATAAGGATTATAAATAATTTATTTTTTTGTATGTACGGAAGAAATAGACTAGCATTTCTTATATTTTCATCAATATATGAGCCATTCCTAAAAAAGAATAATTTTATTACGAATTTCAAAAGTTCAAAAAAGTTGAAATGATTATAAATATATAATTAGGAATTAGTTAATTGTATCTTAAACATACCTGTTATATAAACGTAAAAAAATATTTTGCATATCAACAGCAACTATGAACAAAATTCGTTTTAAAATTATTAACAATTCATTGTACATATATTTGAAATTTATATTATCTATATTTAACATCAATATAAAATAATATAAAATAATATTATTAAAATAAAATGATTCTATCTTCGTTACTACTCATTTTTTTCATCTGATTAGTGAATTGAAAATTAAATTGAAAATCATCAAAATATGAAAAATATAATTTAATAAATATTTTTGCATATAAATTTTTTTATTTATCTTAATCTCTATAATACTTCTACAGTCTCTCTAGAATCATTCGTTAAATTTACTTCATATGAACATTTTATATAAAAATAAGAAAACATTCAAATATTTACCTGTTAACAAGAAGTTGAAAAATGCGAAGAAACAATAGAAATAAATATTGATCATATTGAGAGGCAAATTAAATTCTTTGACTTGATATAAACTGTAAATTAATTTATTTAAATAAGTTTACAATCTCAATATTTCAATTGATATATTTATACATATATAATAATATATATACATATACATTTAAAGATGAAATGTGAAATTCTTAATTCTCGAAAAAAACAATTTAATCCAATTGAATTTATATGATTTTAAAATTACTAATTTTTTTAATATTAAATGTATTAATAATATAATGTTCAAAGCATATTTAATATGTAATGTAATATTTGTAAATATAATTGTACTTATAAATTAAAAATAGTCGTTTACCAAAAATCGAATGATCGAATTTATAATAACGTAAGTTTCAAAATTTAAATATTACGCGTCACTTGTATTTATATAGTTTGATATTATCTAAGTTAATTTTATGGTAATAAGTTATATTATAATTTAGATGATATTTATAATTTAAATGATAATATTCAAAAAAACTGTAATTGTTTTAAAAACTATATGATATATAACATATAGATATTTATATCATAAATCTATAGATATTTATATTATAGATGCTCACTGTAGATGATTCCCATTATGACAACTTAACTAGCAGACAATATAGCAATAAATACATCAATGTTATAAAATAAAAGAGAATAATTATATGAAGATTTATGAAAAATAAATAACAAATGATTATTGCATGATTATTCACTTTTCTTTTCAATATATCAAAATAAAATATTAATTTCAATAATCATTGATTCATAATAATTAAAATAATCATTTATTTTGCAACATGAATATTGAGATACAAAATATTTGAAATTACAGAATTTTTAATGAAATTACAATAAACAGTCAATTTATAATACAGGGACAATTCTTAATGGATTAAAAGTTGCTCCTGTTAAACCTTGGCCGAAAGGACTCTTTGCATTCGTTATGAGATAATAATTACCAGTCCTACAAATGTAAAAAATAATCTATTATAAAAAAATATTAACACAAGTAGTAAAAAAAACTAATTTAAAAATGTTCTCTCTCTTATGCTTATTTTATGTTAAATAAGGAGAATTAGAACTTTCATGTTAAAAAATTAATTAAAAATTACTAACGTATTGCTGGGTGTAGCATATCCCATTGGAATATATTTAACGCCATTACATTGATTTAATGAATGACACTTTCCAATGAAAGCATTAGGGTTTCTAACTGATTCCGCATAAAATTTATAGGATCTGTGATGACTGCAAAAATCTGTAAAGGAATAAATATTTATTATGAAAAAAAAAAAAATAAAAAGAAATAATAAGAAAAATCTATATTTCTTATTATATATATTTTAGATATTATATATATTTTATTCTATTTTTATTTAAATGATAGAAAATATTTCTTAAAATAATAGAAAAATTTTCATAATAATTGACATATATATACATATTCAAATTATGTGAAAAATAAATACAAGATATAGAAAATTTAAATATCTTTGTTATTTATCAAAAAAACTTTTCAAAATGTAAAATATATTTTATTATTTAAAAAAGTTGAATAACAAAAATTGTTATTATTTTTTTAATTCAGACTTCAATGTCATCAGTATTTTTAAATGACATTATATATTTTTCATTATATTAAATTAATGAAAATTATTATATTAATAAAAAATGACTTATTATTCAATGATTTTGACGATTATTCTAATTTAGAAATTGATTATTAAATGTTTACTTTTCATATATAAATAATTTCATCAGTATCATTCAAAAAATAAAAAATTTAAGAGCGATATATTTTATACAAACCATCCTTAGATAATAGGCAACCTGGTTGCGATCTATAGCCATAATTAGGAAAGAAATCCACATGACCAATTTTCAGAGCTAGACCAAAGAAACCCATATCAGTGTGAATAACGTCTACGAATTCGGCATCGGAGGCACTCAAATGAGTATTGAGAATGTAATATCCGGGACCGGCAGGATCCAAGCCTATAAAAAAAATTTTACTTACATTTAAATAATGTGACAAATATAAAGCATTTTGTTTTCGTATTCAACTAATATAAATTTCTTATAATTTATTAAATAAAGATACGATTATCATAATATATTTGAAATTAAACTCTTGAAAGAATATTTTATTGAATGTTGAAAAATAATTTTGATTTTTGAAAGGAATTCGCGAGAATTTTATTTTCTATTTGCATTTGCATTTTAAATCTATTTTATATAAAGTTCTGATTAAGATAATTGTGATAATTGCTTTTCATCCTTTTTAACATTGAAAATATTTGAAAAAAGTATGTAATTTATAGGTAATACCTGTTATCCTGCCAATTTTATAGTTCATGTTGCGCCCTATAATCCCCGCAAGCTCAGCTCCCAATGAGTGTCCAATTATATGTATATTTTTCGAATTTATGCCATTTTCTATCATATTGTTCAAAGCGGCAGCCACAGATTTGCCAACTTCATATACGTGTTGTACAGCAAATAGATAAAATTCTTTACTAACATTCCGATAATCGAGTGCAAGAACATTATCTTGTGTACTTTCCAAATATGCTGTAATATTTTAAAGGGAATTTAATTAATTATAGTTTAGATAAAATAGATCGCATAATTATGATGCAAATTATATATGTACATAATTTAATGTATACAAAATATTAATGGCATATCTTCGAAGGATTTATTTCAATGTAAAAAAAATATAAAAGTTAATAATGATAAAAATATTACGAATCTGAAAGATTCTATATCATACATTGAATAATTCTTAATATTAGCATCTGAATTGTTGATTGAAAATTATAATTTACCACTCGTTATTAATTGGTCATCTTCAAAATTTATTTCTTCATTCCAACCATTAATGAAGATTATTATTTTGTTATTCTTTTCTATGTGAGATACCAATAGATTAGCATTTCTTATATTTTCATCAATATATGAGCCATTCCTAAAAAAAAACCATTTGATTGCAATTCAAATTTGCAAATAAGTTACAATAGAAATGATTACAATATAGATGTGCAATTCGTGATTAATTAACTATATTTTATAAGTACAAATAATTAAGTACCTTTCATACAAACGCAGAAAAACATTTTCAGTTAAGTCTGAAGCAAAAACTGTGAACAAAATTAATTCCAAAATTATTAACAACTTGTTCTACATTATATATGTTTTTATTTTCTTAAAAAATTGATATTTTAAAATAAAATAATAAAATGATTGACACAATGTTATTTAAACATAACTTTGTATTGAAAATCTTATAAGCGCTGTTCATATTTATAAAATTATACGATATATATATTGTATGATATTCTGGAATACACTTATTATAATAAAAATTAAAATCTGACAAAACATACATTATGTTTTGTTTTTAAATAAGAATGTATGTTCGATTTATATTAAACTTACAAGACATCTTTTTATTTATCAAAAAAAAAAAAAAAAATACATATAGAACAAGATTCATATAAATTTGAAAATATATTTTAACAATAATATTTTACGTAATATACATCATTCATATGATATATCATTCATATATTTTTTTTAATCTTTCAATTCAATATAATTTCGTAAATATTCTTCGAGCATATTAAAAGTAATAGATGATCATCTTTTTTTCTAAATCGTTTTAAGTTTGTTAGTAATATCATTTAAATTGCTTTTATAAAGTTTTAAAGTTTTGTGAATTTTTAAATTGCTAAGTTTTTTTTGAAATTTCTATAGTAATAAATTCATTATTACACGTAATAAAATTTTTATTTTTTTCTTAAATTTGTTTTTAAATATACATACAAAATAAAATGTTTGAATAACTTACCTGTTGACGAAAAGTAAAGAAATGCAATGAAAAGACAAAAACGATCCTTTATCATATTGAAGAAAGAATCAAATTTCTTGATTACCTATACAAACTATAAAATAATTTAATTAAATTCCCAATCATTATAGTTTTATTATTTTTTTAATATTTGAAGTGTTAGCAAGTAAATATATTATTTAAAAACAAAATAAAATATTCATCATCGTTCAAAAAAATTTTAAACAAAATATTTATATTATTTATAGTTAATAAAATAATCAAAAACAAAATTTATATATTCTTAATAATAAAAAAAAAAATATATCAATATATTAATAATAATATTTATGTATATTAAATATATATATATAAATTGTATTAATAATATATTTTAATATTTAATATTAAAAACATATTAACGAATAATTTACTGTTATAATTAAACAATTAAATTGTATTGACTGATATCAAGGACTGATCGATTTTAAAGACTTCACACTCTTAAATACTTTTCTTACATATATTGACGTTATATAAAATTATCTTTATCCTATTTAAAATTTTTTTATTGTTTAGAAGTTTAATTATTCTTTGTGAAAGACATTATAATTATTTCCTCTAAATTTAAAAAATAATAGTTTGCACATGTCAAATGATGTTCACATCGATAATTTAAGAGACAATATAGACAATATAGAAACACATTAAAATGAATATTACGAAACATTTCGTTTTTGATAATAATAATTCAAAAAATTTTATATAATAATGCAGAATATAAATGTTTTTAAAATCATGCAATTTTTTCAATATCAAATATATAAATTGCATTAATAATATATAATATATAATATAATATATAATATAATATAATATATTCAAAATATACTTTGAAAAAGTATAAATGTAATTATTATTCAATATAATTCGTAAATAAAATGGTTATTTACTAAGAAATTCAAATTCTTTAATAGAACTTAAACTTTATTATGCATTCTTGAAATTTTTCTGTTTATATATATTATATAGTATGATAGTATAGAGTATAGAGTATGATAGTATAGAGTTTATATAATATGATATTATCTGAACTGATTAACTTTATCTCAATTACTTTTTTTAAACGAAACATTAAATGATAGATATTAATTAACAATTTAGAGAATATTATGCTTTGTATTTTATTTTTTAATAACAATGCAATGTAAATTTTAAATAACTTCTATAATGACTACTCAATTAAGTCAAAAGATAACGTAGTGATGAATGAACATAATAAAATGAAAAAAAAAAATAAACTTAAGCATTAAACATTTCATTACTGTTTATAACAAGCATTTTATTTTTTATACTAATATTAATCGATTAATATTAATTGATTAAGTTTCACTAATATTAAATTAATCTGATAAATATATCCTATAATAAGATTTTTTTTTAAGATACGATTTTAAGATTTTTTTTAAGATTGAATAAGCAAAATAATAGAAATTTTAGAAATTTAAGATATTCACATTACATACAAGCAGACTTTATAAAAAATATAGATATATTAAAATATATATTAAATACAGTAAAAATTATAACTGATAATATTGATTAATTTATAGTGATAAAACTATAACAGTAAAATTAAAATATATAATATATATTATAATATATATATTTGAATACTCACATATTTTTCTTTATAATATATACAATAAAAGTTGTTTGCAATCTAAATATTTTTTATAAATAGAGATTGTATTGAATACAATTCCAGCATTGAATACCTGCTTCTAATATACCTGAATCTCTGCTATATCAAATAATGTAAAATACATATTGTTATATATTTATAAATGAATTATATAAAGTTATCAACGATATTGTATTGAAAACAAAAAAATAATAATTTTTAAATAAACATATAAATGTAATAGTGGCAATAATAAAATAGAAATTATAATAAATTAGAATAAAACTTTCATTTTATACTAAAGGAGTTGCAATTCTGTAGCTCTTATGAACGAATTCTTATGTCAGCTGTTAATTTTAAATCGTTTATAATTAGTTTTGTGCAATTGGCTAATTATTTTAAATTTAATTTACTTGTACATTTGACCTTATCTTCTATTCATTATGCAGTAAACATGAGATGTTTTCTATGTACATATATATACAAGTAAATTAAGTTTAATAAAATAATTAGCCAACTACGTAATATAATGTAATTTTAATAGTTTTTTTAATAAAATAATAAATTTAATTATTAATTAAAGAATTTATTTATATAATATGAAGAAATAAAAGTAATTATTAACAAAAAGTTACATATATATATTAATGTTTTAATGTTCTTGAAATATATTATCACAAAGAACATTTTAAATAATTTTTCTCTAATAAACATAACTATTGTCTCTTCTTAATTTCCATACTAGCAAAAAATATCTTTAAAATTATATATAATTATATGATTTAAAAAAATTCAATTTTAATAATTTATTCTCTTAAAATATTTCTATAAAAAAAAGTTATATTCATACATTTATACATTTACATATTCATTTTTAATAATAATATTAGATTAAATATATAGAACTATGATCTAATCAATTATATGTATCTTTTTGTTAAAACTAAAGTAAATAAATGTATAAAATATATAAAAGAAATATAAAAGAGATATAATTTAATTATTAATTATAAAATTTCAGTTAATATCAGTTTTCTCTTCCTTTTTTTAAAACTGATTTAAGAAACAGATATAAGAAATGATATACAAAATTAAGGATTATTTAAAATTATGAAGTATATAAATATTAGTGACAAAAATGAATTTAAAGATTTCATTTTATGTTGTTAAGAATGATAAATCGACTCATTGTTAATATATATTTTAAAATATTATTATTGAATGTTAATAAGCAAAAATCATTTATATCAACAAAGAAAAATCTAGCATAAATACATTTAATTAACAATTTAAAAACTCCAAATATTTGATCTTTTATATTTTTTTTATAATTTCATGATATTATAATAATTCAATAACGTCATAAATAAAAAATCATAATAAATTCTAATAATGAAAAATAAAATAATAATAAAAAATTTTCAAAAACTTGAAAATTGATTATTATATCAAAAATTAAATTATTTTTATGATCAACATGAAATTTACTACGTAAAATTATTGAAATTTATCGAATCAAATAAGATTTGTTTTTAAATGTTCAGAATAATAAATAAATATATAAATATTTTCATATTGTATACATTATATAAAAAAATGTGAATTAAATTTCTTTTTTTCAAATGTAATATATACTTGTTAATATATTACTTGTTAATGTTAAATTTAAATAGTTTTAAATTCTAATAAATATATGGAATAAAGAAAAAATTAATAATAGATAATATATATTACAAATAAATGAAATATTCAGAATTTTAACAAATAAATAAAAGACCGTAAGTGAAACATAAACCATTTTTATTATATTTATCTTTGATATTATATAACATTTTTGACAATGTGTATAATTTTAAATAACAATTTCATATTTATTATTTTTGATTTATATTAACATTAATTACATTTAGAACAATAAATAACAAATGATTAAAATAGACAAATAAAATAATTTCTTTTTTTATATAATTATTTTGTTTTAAGTACCATTACTAGTACTTAATAATTCTATCTTTTAACATTTACATATTATGTTTATTTACAAAATATATTTATACTAAAAAATATTGTGTGCAAATTTCAATTTTTTCAATTTTTTAATAAAATTGTATTCGTTCAATTATTATACGAAAATATTTACTTCAAAATAATTAAAAATAATTTCTTTTTAAATTAATCTACTTACAATCACAGATGAATGACTTTATTTTTGAATTATTAAAATTAAATTAAATTAAATTGAATAAAATATTCATAAATATATTTAATATTTATATATAATATATAAAATATATAATAAAAATATATTTTATATTTAATTACTTTAAAAATTATTAATTTTAATAATTAAGTTATATACGAAATATTTTTTAAATATTACATAATAATTTAAAATAGTAAAAAATTAAAAATAAAAAAATCAAAATTTTATATAAGTAGAATTTACATTTATATAAGTAAAATTGCATATAAATGTAGCAGAAATAATTTTTTTTTAACAACTTCACAATACTTAGATAATAAGATAAATATGTAACATAATACTACAATATTATTATTTGCACAAAATCGATTTTAATGTTTGTAAAATTTCAAAATTTCGATATGCTATCAAACCATTGTTATTCGAAAAATTGGTGGACGTAGATAAATATTTTATGTCTATATGATCAGAATCGGAATTATTTATAAAACTTTGGAATTCAATAATACCTCCATGTAAAGAACGCAAAAGAGCTTGTGGACCACAAGTATCCCACTTATATGTGGAACTTTTAGATAAAATATAAGCATCAACTTGTCCAAGAGCAACGCTTAATATTTTATAACCTGCGCCAGCTGCTTCCACTAAAATAAAACCCGCATCTAAAAGTTTTGATTTTATATTTTCATCTTCAACTCTACTCAGAATAATTATCCTTTTATTATTATGTTCTTTCATTATAGAACATTTTCCAATATCATTTTCTACAAATCCCCAGTAGCAATTACCTTTCCATCTATTAAATAAAATTTAGTTAAGTTAAATATTGATATTTTTATAAGTATATAAGTTGTTAATATATTCGTGAGATATACGTGAGAGAATCGATTCTAGAAACCAAATAAAAGATCAAGTTTCATTGCCTCTTTCTTACTTTATATTTAAATAATAAAAAAAAACTTAAATTCCTTAATTTAATTTAACCTATAATAAGTCTCAAGTAATTTTTGTATATCAATTTATTTATTTTGGCCTCTTTAATTGATTCTATAAATTTTTCACGAATATACAAAATATTGATATCAATAATCAAACAGGAAATAATTCTATGTGAAAAAATAAATTAAAAATATAAAATAAAATTTTTGAATCAATTTCAGATTCATTTTGAGATTTTGTTTTTGATTACACAAACAACATATAATAAACAAATTCAAAAAATTTTCAAGCACAACTATTTTCCGATTAGATATGAATAAATTTTCGATAATTAATTACTTTACATAAGAAAACAAGAAAAAATAAAGAAACAAAGAATTAGAAAAAATAAATTTTTTTTATTTAAAAATTAATTTCCGAGAAAACTGAATTTAGACATTCATCAATTACATGATTCTTTAACTATATTTAATCTTGATTTTAAAATAAGAACTTAAGCAATAAAATTTTATTCTCTTTTATTTTTTGCTTATTTTCATAGATTAACTACCTTGATAGTTCATTCATATTTAATTAGAAAATATTCAATTTTACTTGTATTTGAAAATTTTAAAAATTTGTTTTATTTGAAAATAAAATCTCGAATAAAAAACATTTATTTTATATTTTCAATATTTTTTCATTTTCCGTTCAGTTATATCATCAATTATAGGACTCTGTATTAATATTCTGTTAATTTTGCTTTATTTACCGCAAATCTACATTTGTATAGAAAGGTTGATTAATTACTCCCAAAATTGGTATGCCTGTACTTTTCATATACACTCCAATTAAGACAGTAACACATCGTAAACCACTCATATGTACACCAGTGGTATGATCGACTTTTTCACCTCCATTTATATAATCTGCAGTTGAATCTACAAAAGTTCCACGAATTGCTCCTCAGGCATGTTTTATTAAACTACAAAACAAATAGAGGACTTAACAAATAACCTGTCTAATTTTATCTAATAACATAAAAAAATATCATTTAAAAAAAATAAAAAATAAATAAATAAAAGACAAAAAAGAAATTTAAATAAAAGAAAAGTTGTTATTGATATTATTTATTCAAAATTTGAAATAGTAAAAAATAAATTATAAAAATAGAGATATTTACCATATAATTTTTCCAGACATCGTTTTAATACACATAGCAATATATTAATATTATATTGTATCTACATGTATATATATTATAATAAATTGTTATTTAAGAGCATTCAAATTATAGTATTACATTTCTTACCAATTGGATCTATCCATATACCAAGATCATTAATATCAGCATCAAAATCAACAGGTAGCTTTGCTATCATTGGAATATCTAAGAATTGAACATCTTTATGGACTTCAGTAGCTAATAATTCAGCAGTTGCAATATCACTACCCATTACTTTGGCTAATAATTGAGTAGTTTCTTCACTAGTAGGGCATATTCCAACTACTATAGATTCACCCATAGCATTGCTGAATGTATTAGTTTCTTCTCCTTGTACTACTTTAGCCAATTCTGGAAACTAATATTTTATAAGTGGTATTATATTTAATTTATATTTCTTATTTATATTTTTTATATTAGCTTTAATTTTGTTTGCCTCTTTTTCTTTTTCTTTTTAATATAAAAAATATAAAATAATACATGAAAATATTCAATATAAAATATTTAATTATTTTCATTAATCTATTATTGATAAATGAATTCTTTATTCAAACACATTAATTATATAATATTTTTTATTAACTTACCTCTAATCCTATGTCATGTTTAATTGTCTCTTGAATAAGAACATCTGCCAAAGTTTTAAAATCTTGAAAGAAGCGTGGATTTTTTTCTTCCTCTGATTTTTCTTGTACAAGTAATTTAAATAATGCATCGTTCTGTCTACAAGCTCTTGCTATATTTGCTGCTTTTTCTGAAACTCTCAGAAGAATTGACAACAATCTGCTTCCGTCTTTCATTGCAATGATGAAATGATTCCAAATTTGATAACTATGATATTAATAATTTGTTAATAAAATAAAATAAAAATAAAATAAAATCTTTAAGAAAAAAATTTACGAAATTTGAATAAAAATTTTAAAGAAATATTTTAAAAAGTATGAAAAAATATACGTTACACTGAATATCAATATAGTTTGGCGGGAATCCGTGTAAATTCTATTATATAATTACAGAATATTGACTATATAATGTCTCGCATTTAAAAAATAAAAATAATGGCACAAACGTTTTGCACTTCTAAGAATATCTGAATATTAAAATAATCATTCATGCATCATAATTTGAATGACGCAAACAGACATTTCCATTTTTATCTAATAAATTCAATACACTGTCATTAATGTAAAATAACTTCTATATAAATAAATATATTTAATAAAATTGATTATAATAAATAAGTTTATTATTTAATTATTTCATTAAATTTATAAATGATTAACAATTTCCAAAAAATTTAGTTAAATTATTCAATCTATATATATGTATATGATATATGTATATGATATATATGAAGTAGTAATATAAAATTTAATAAAGTATTTAAAAACAATAAACATATGGAATTGAAAAGTTTATATACAATTTTTATTTTTTAATAGAAAGTCACTTTTTTACATTTACATAAGTTTTTACTTCATATACAATAGTTCTATTTGTTTCCAAATAAATATAACCTATCTTTCTTTTTCTTGAATATAAAATACGCTAATATAACTAAATTTAATTAACATTAAGAGCATTTTTAATATTTCAATTTACTTTATTTATTTTAAAATTTTTATTTTTTTAATGAATTTATCAATAATAATTTTTAAAAAATAAATTAAATAATATTCATTACATAAAATTACTGGATATTACTAATTTGAAAAAAATAATTGATTGGTAAAAAGAAAAATATAATCATTTTTAATTTATTTTATGAAACATAATAATTGTATTAATAAGCATATTATTCAATTTTATTCATATATATATTTTATTTAAAATAAATATTTAAAATTAATATTTATTTATTAATATAACAAAATAATAAAAAATGACAGCAATATTAGGTGCTGGTATATCAGGCTTATCAGCTGCATATTATGCACTTGGGAATACAAGAATGGCTCCATTAGTTATATTAGAAGCTTCAAATCGTGTAGGTGGATGGATACGTTCCATAAAACAATCTGATGGAACGATTTTTGAAACAGGTCCACGAGTTATAAGAGCCAATACATATAATGTATTAAATTTAATAGAAGAATTAGGATTATCATCAAAAATCATTCCTATTAAAGCTAATCATCCTGCTGCTAAAAATAGATATATTTATGCAGATAATGTATTACATTGTTTACCTAATAATTTAAAAGGAATTATAACAAAAAATACATTATTAAATCGTTCTTTAACTAGTATTTTGTGGAATGACTTCAAAGCAAAGAAAATTCTTACAGATGATGAAAGCATATATAGTTTTGTAGAAAGAAGATTTGGCAAAGATGTATCTGAAAAAATGATTGCCCCAATATTATGTGGAATTTGTGGTGGTGATATACATAAATTAAGTGCAAGATCATGCATGACAAATTTATTTGAAATTGAACAGAAATATGGTTCTGTATTTATGGGTTTTATACAAAAAAAATTTTCAAATATATTAAATAACAAAAACAAGAATGAAATTGAATTGAAAAATACAAATGATGCTCATACAATATTAAAAATACATAACACACCTTCAATTTTAGCACAAAGAGCTAAAAGAGAAGCATGGAGCACATGGGGTCTTGAAGGAGGTTTTGAACAATTACCTCAAACACTAGCAGAAAATATAATGAAACGTGGAGTAAATATAAAAATAAAACATAAGTGTGAAAAAATTACATTTAATAAAGACTGTGTAGAATTAATTATAAATGGAAAAGTTGAAAAATATTCTAATATTATATCAAGTTTATCTGCTAAATGTTTAGCTAATTTAATACAAGAACAACATCCAAAACTATCTAAAGAATTACATAGTATACCTACAGTAACAATAGCTGTAGTTAATTTTCAATTTTCTAAAAATATTTTACCTATTGAAGCTTTTGGAGTTCTTATTCCACCAAAAGAAGAAATTCCAATTCTGGGTATAATATTTGATTCATGTGCCCTTCCTCAAAACTCCAAAATGACAGTATGTATAAACACAGTGCTTAGTTAAATTTGATTAAATTTACACAATTCATTGTTAATAGCTTATTAATTTACAGTGTTTTAATAGAAATAAAAAGAAAATAGATAAAACAATAACAAAAAATATAATAATAAGAGATATCTTACTTTATTGAATTATGCTTAAATCAAATTCTGATAAAAAGTATATAATTTTGTAAATTTAATTTTAAGAATTTAACTATTGGGTCCCAAACTTAGTTAAATTTAATTGAATATTGTTGTATAAATATTTATTATCTATTTTTTTTCTATTACAATTTCAATATTTATTACATAAATTTATTATTTGTCATAATGAATTTAAAAAAATTCTAGCAATAATACAAAATGATCTTAAAATTTAAACAAATTTTTACAAATATGTAATGGACTAGAAATACTTGTTGAATATGTACATCTTTTTTTAATCCAGGTACTGACAGTAATGATGGGTGGAGCATGGTTTGAAAAATACTTTGGTAAATGTTCATCTGAAGAACATTTAAAAATGGTAGCAATTAAATATGTAAATAAACTTTTATGCATTAATGAAGATCCCAAGATATGTAATGTTTCCATTCTGAAAGACTGTATTCCACAATATGTAATTGGTCACGCACAACGGTTAACTCGTATCCACGATTACATCTCCGCGCATAAAATACCTTTGGGGCTGTGTGGTTCTTCATACCACGGTGTAGGAGTCTCTCATGTTATTCTGTCAGCAAAAGAAGCTGTTTCTAGTATTAATCAATATATGATATAACTTTATAAGATTCAAATTCAAACTTGACAACAAGCTTGTCCAATCAAATATATTATAATGCTTTCTTTTGATTTAAAAACAAAATAATATACGTGCAAAAAAATAATAAAATAGTAATGATAAATAAACCAAGATAATCTTTTTTTTTAAATAAATTGCAATTTAATTTTAAACATGCATTATTCATGCTGCATAATAAAAATACAAAGTACAATTCTTATATTAAAATGAAAATAATAAATAAAGGGAAATAAAATATTAAAATTGAAAAATGATATAAAAAGGATATTAAAAAGGAATTTGGAATAATTATTCCAAATTAGCATTTAAAAAAATCATTAGAGTAATATTTTATACTTATTAAAATAAAACATATGTAAGTATGTATTTTTATTACAAAATGTAAACTATTGTTCATAAAATAAAACATAAAATATATAAAGAAGATATAAGTATTTGTTTATATATTCTATTTTTATATACATAAATGTAATACTACTAATACTACAAAACAAAAAGTAATAGAATTATAATATAAAATAATTATTACAATTTAATATTATTATTTATAAAATATATATATATATATTATTTATAAAAATCCAAAAATATTAATTTTATATATATATTTCTTTTTGTATAACAAAAAGAAATGAGTGATCTTAAATATATCATAATATTTTTAATTATGTAGATAAGCAAGCATGAAGTATCATAAAAATGCAGCACACAAGCATTCCATATTTGTAAATAAATCAAAACTATTCTAATGCTTTATTTATATTTAAATAATAGTATATCCAATAACAAATTTTAAATAATTTGCTTATAGTCAAATTTTATTTAAACTTTTTTAATAAAGATTAAAGAATAAAAATAATTCTTTTAAGAAGACTACACTAATACAGAAAGAATAATAAAGAATTCAATATAATTCTCTCTAAAATAATAAATTCAAGCACGACAAAAATATTTTGTTATATGATTTGATATCAACAAATGAAATCTACTGACTAACAGTACCTGCATATTTAACTTCATCGAATGCTTTTCTAGCTTTCTTTAATTCTTCATTCATTGTTAGAAGATCTTTAACTCTTGCATATTTCCTTGGATCTTTTCTAACTATAAAACAAAATTTAATAAATTGACTTAAAATTTATTTATAAAAAATATTATATCATAAATAATTAATAAACTTATATTAAAATGTTTAACATGATGTATAAATAAATTATAATATTAATATTACCTAAAAATACAATATCCTCTACTTGAACACGACCAGTACGACCAATTTCCATAGCTCTGTGTGTCATCTCAGTAATAAATTCAATAACAAGATCTTCTAATAAATCTACACTTTCTGTATAAGGATTTTGATCATCACCAAAACCATACATCATACAGCGTAGTTCTTTCGAAAATAATCGTTTTCTACCACCAGGTAAAGTTCCGCCAATTGGAATTTCGGCCTCCTCATCTTCAAACTATGATAATTTTTATTTTTTTTCATTGATAATTTTAATTTAAATGTTTAATTTTCCAAAAATATATATTATTAAATCAGTTAATACTTTGTTAAGGTTAGGCTCATAAATAATATTAAATATCAACATATATTAAAATAAGAAAATGAAATAAAATATTTATTAAAAACCTGTTCAAAACCTTCTTCTGTGGTCATAATTTAATATTTGCAAAAATTTGGTAAAAATTCAAAAAAAATATTTCACACAGTGAAAAAATACAAACTCGCTATCACATAAAACGTAACGTTGTTAATGTAGTATTGAAATTTATTTTGAAATAGTTCGTGTTTAAAGTTTTTAGAAGATTTTAGAAGAATTGTGAGTAATTATGTTTTTTAATATTTGAAAAGAAAAAGTATAAAATTATGTCACCAGCAATTCCTACACCAAAAACTTGGAAAGAAACCAATCGTGTGCATAAAGAACAACGAAAAAGATGGAAGGAAGAGAGGTTAGCCAAAAAATTCGAAAAAGAAGAAATTAAAAAAAAATTACAGAAAGAAGTAGTTAAACCCATTGAGAAACATTTTGAAAAAAAAGATATTTCGACAATCAGTATTGCAGTTCCTGGATCAATTTTAGACAATGCTCAATCTCCGGAATTACGAACATATTTAGCAGGACAAATAGCACGTGCAGCATGTGTTTATAAAATAAATGAAATTATTGTTTTTGATGATAAAGGAGAAATAATTGAAAGTGAAAAGAAAAAAATAAGAAACGACGAAGTATTAGGTGAAAGACGAATTGGATGTTTGCAGTTAGCTAGAATATTACAATATCTTGAATGTCCGCAATATTTAAGGAAATATTTTTTTCCTATTCATAAAGATTTGCAATATGCTGGAATATTAAATCCTGTAGATGCTCCACATCATTTACGTCAGCAAGATATATCTTTATATCGAGAAGGAGTAGTTACAAATAAACCAGTTAAATCTGGTAAAGGTTCTCATGTGAATGTAGGATTATTAAATGATGTTTGTGTGGATAAGATATTAACTGCTGGATTAAGAGTTACAGTTAAAATACCTGAAGAGCAATCAAATCTAAAAAAATTAAAAGGATTTATTGTTCCACCTGATATTCCTAGATCAGATACTGGTATATATTGGGGATATACTGTGAGATTAGCAAATAATCTCACAGAGGTATTAACACAATGCCCTTATAAAAGTGGATATGATTTAACCATTGGTACTTCAGATAAAGGAAAATCAATTGATGATATAGAATCAAAAGGCATTGAATACCATCATGCTTTAATAGTATTTGGAGGATTATCTGGATTAGAAGCTGCAGTAGATTGCGATCCTAATTTGGATGTGGATGATGCTTCTTTGGTATTTCATCAATACTTGAATACTTGTCCTCAACAAGGATCAAGAACTATTAGAACGGAAGAAGCTATTTTAATTACATTAGCAGAATTAAGAACAAAATTGTTTCCTAAAATTCCTCCATTACCAAATACTCAATTTTAAAGTTTTGTAAATAATTGAACTATTATTAAATATAAATAACTGTAAGTAGTAATATAAATATATAAACATTTTTGCTTTTTATTTTTATTTTTTATGAAAATTGTATATAAAATTATACATTTTCAAAACTTTTAATATAAGTACATGTATGTATAAGCATATAATTTTATACTAGAAAATGTTTTTTTTTCTTTTATTGTTTAATTATTTTGTAATGCACAATTTACTGTATCTCTTAAAGTTTTAATAACTTTTGCTTGATCAGAAGAACCTATGACGGCTGTTCCAGAGACAATCATGTTTGCACCAGCCTAAAAAATGTATACATGTAATTTATTTTTTTGTTATAAAATGAAATTAATGAAATTATATATACCTTTGCACATGAATCAATAGTTTCTGGCCCAACACCACCATCTACTTCTATATCTAATGTAGGATAATTTTTTCTAAGCCATGATACTTTTTTCATCATTGGTTCCATGAATTTTTGACCACCAAAACCTGGTTCTACAGTCATAATTAATACCATATCTGCTAAATCAATATATTCTACAACTACATCTACTGGAGTCCCTGGCTTAAGTGCAATTCCAACCTTTCATTTAAAAAATATGAATATAATAAACAATTTTTTAATTAAGCAAGTTTAATTTAAAAATATTATATATAAAATAAGTACATACTTTCATTCCTGCTTCTTTTACTTTTCTACAAGTTAATGAAACATTTTTTACTGGTTCAACATGAAATGTATATTGATTAACACCAGCATCAGCCATAGGTTCTATCCACTAAAATAAAGAAAAAAAATATTGTATAATGCTTTTTAAATGAAATTTACTTAATAAATAAATATATAGAAATATTAATTTTTTTTTTAATTAAAAAATCATTTTTAAGTATAAAATAAAATAAAACATACTTGATCAGGATTAGAGACCATCATATGTGTTTCAAAAAAAGCATCTTTTATTTTATGTCGAAGACATTTTACTAATGGGTGACCAAAAGTGAGGTTAGGTACAAAGTGTCCATCCATAACATCCAAATGTAAATAATCAGCACCATTATTAATTAATTGTTGTGATTCTTCCGAAAGTTGTGCCAAATTAGCGTTTAGAATCGAAGGTCCAATTTTTGCAGTCAGTTTTTTTGCCATTTTTTTTTTTTAAGTGAAAAATGTTACAGAAAAATGAAATACGTGTTTTCAATAAAAATATTAATGCATTATCGAATGATCTTTCATACAAGGTCATTTCTTTAAATTTTTCTTTAAACTTCTTACATTAATTAATAAATACAATGAATTAAATTTTAATTTAAAAATTAAATAATAGGAAATAAATATAATACAAATTTATAAACACTGTACGAAATGAAATACATTTATTTATACATAAAAATATAGCAGTTTACAATAGATAGTTTAAAATAGATAATAGATTATGATAATTTTTCAGATGAAAGATTAAAATAGATAAAAATATTAATTAATAATAATAAGCGAAATAGGAATCGAGGTCAAAGAATCGATATGTTTTTTTCATCGAGCATAAAATTACATAGAATTTAGAAATTAATCTTATTATATCATATTAAACGAAATCTTTTATTATATCTACTTATTAAATCGATATATAAAATAAATAAATAATTTGTTTAAACTAGATGAATCCTCATTCAAGAGGTATCGCAACATAGATAATAATTAAATATTGAAATATATAGCTTAATTTGCTATTTTAAACTTGCTAAAGTCATTATCATAATCGAATATAAAACTCTTTGGCACCTTAAAATCTATTATAAAACTTTTAAGTAAAATAATGGCTGCGTTTTAATTAATAATAATTAAACGAAGCGTTGTTGATTCTTGAACGCATTGTCATGTTTTCAGTACCAAAATATAATCTCGCTGCATAGAATTATGCATAATGCTCATACTTAAAAATAATACCATATGACCACTAACGAACACCGAAATTTTGCGCAAGAAGATTATGGCATATCGTACAATAGTAGAAAGAGATCAATCCGGATTTATTTTTTCATAATTTATTTAATTAACCGTCCGAGACACTTCTTTTTCAGGCTGAAAAATAATAGACATTTATTTAAACTTTTTCTTTGAGAAAATTTTGTTCATAAATTAAACGATTTTATTTATAAAATTGCCAAAAACTTAAATATCTTTTGTATAATATATTGTATAATATATTTTGTATAAAGTTAAATATTGAATTAAATAGATTAAAAAATATTAAATTTAAATAAAAATATAGAAACTTACGCGCAAAGGATAAAGGAATGTACTGACGACTTGTTGACGATTTCCAGACTTCGCTTGACAAGTATAACCACCCATATCTTCCCATAAGAGTTCCTCTATCATTAGATCACCGCTGTCTAATACTCTATGTCGCAAATTAGTTGATAAACTTAGAGGTATGTTATAATTATTCACCCAAGTAATTTGCGGTGTTGGTTTGCCACTTGCCCTGCATGGCAACACCACAGTTACTCCTATATTTGCTACTAATGTAGGAGAATAAAGAGTGATTATTGGATCACTTTCAGAACTGCAATTATTTAAACCACGTTCATCTGTAACAAAAAAATAATTGTTGAATAAGATTTTAAATGATAATTTAAATTTAATTTAAATTAAAATTTCTTAATATTTAAGGTTTTATCAATATTGTAATTAATTAAAGAATTGAACCAATAATTTTAAAATATTGAAATATTTCTCTTATACAGAATTTACTATATATTCCAAATATAATTCAAAGACACTAATATTAGTTTTAGTCTGCCATGACAAAATCATGTTAACAGGTGTCTATTTCGTTTGAATCTGTTGCAGAGAGTAATACTAATATTAATTTTTAATAAAAAATCTTAAATACAAACGTTACAATTATGTAATTATTTGTATGATATTGTTTTTGAGTTAATTAGTGATTATTTTACATAAAAAAGAAATATATATAAAAATATATATTTTTCAGAAATCTTTCTCAAATACTCATCAATAATACGTTAACACCGATTTGATGTAAATCGAAATCATTATAATCATTTATTTTAAAAAAATAATAAGACAACTGATATTGTGTTCAATTGTAAATAATGCATGGGAAAAGATCCAGAGTTTTATGAATCACTTATTAGAGAAATATGCGAATGCATTATATAAAATAAGAGGGTTGCGTGACAGTTGGTCAAAGCTTCATGTTAATATAATTTTAGATTGTTAATATTCCACTTACTGTTAACCAACAGCACCGTAGGAGTGGAGATCTTCACCTCTCTCGCAGAAACCGACGCACAGTAGATTAATCCAGCATCATCCGGAGTAACGCATTCTATCACGAGCTTTGAATTAATTCTGGCCACTCCTTTCCACTCCTCGGATGGATCGTACAAGGAATGTGTACTGGCTTTCACATATTCGATAAGCTACGGCAAAAAAGATATTACGAATTAATATCTTTCTTCTTTCTCTTGCTCACAATGTACAATGTAAAATTGCATTTGTCCGTGATATTCACTTGTTCGTTGCTACCACTTCCTGTAAACCACAGAATTTCCGGCGGAGGACTACCGCTAGCTTTGCATTCTAATTCCACTCTGCTTCTGCAATAAAAAAAAGCACAATATTATCGATATTACTTTTGCGTTTTCATTTATTTTAATATGTCATATTTACCCCATAGTAGTTTCGATACCGTTTACTGGATTCTGAGTGATAGTAGTCCATGGTTCTACTGGCTGCATAAAATCAAAACGTTAACAACATTAGATCAAATTGCAAATTCTTTTCAAATCTCTCTTCGAAATTAGATCTTTATCAGTCTCAACTTTATATTTCTTTTCAGATTAAATTCATTTCTTAAGTTTATCGATTAAGGAGATATTTGATTAAGGAAATATAAGATAAAAAGAAATTGATTGTTACTTTTGATTCAGAACGTGTTCCATATTCCGATAACGGCGTCAGGAAATTAGAGTTGTGTTCTATCATTTGCCTGCTTATGCTCCTACGTTCTGCAGCTCGTTCGACGGCATGTCGTGGTAGGAACGAAAAGGGGTGTCCCGAAACCGTGTACACGGCAATAACGAAAATAATGGTAATAACAAAAACGAAATTGATCAGCATCTGAAACATAAAAAATCAAAATCGTGAATAAAAAATAAAAGAAGATTAGCATCTTTAACAATTAACCGGAACATCGGGATAACAATGTTAAATCAAAGTGAACGTGATTTGATGAATGTGAAAGAAAATTGTGCAATGATTGAATCAGAATGATGTTGAGGAACACTAACGTCACGCTCTTTTCGCAAAAGTTGCTCCGATTGAATATAACAATGCGGATTTAATTGTCGGGTTAGGTGCGCGAGATTTATAGTATCGATTCATTCAACTTTCCTTCGGGGATACGAATAAACACAATTGGCAACAATGAAATTCAACAATGAAACTTTTGAGAACGGGACGATAATTAAATATATATAAATAATAATAAAGGGAGGACATATCACATCTCATTCTTTCTCTTTTCTGCTTACCCCTTTATCGAATCGTATCATAATTTCGTTTAATAATTTCACCGACAACGCGCCGATAATATTACGATCTAATTACTACGATTTTACCGCGTTTTTCACGTGAATTTAACACACTTTCTTCGATCCGACACGTTTTACGAGGATCGATTTGTTCAGGTGTCACCGTTAACTAGAACCACTCAAGGATTTTTTTAAAAACGGAACTTATATCGTGGAAATGATAATCAATTTCGAAACTGAAGATATTATAATCAAGTTTCACACAACGGGAATCTCGAGACGATCTCAGGTGGGATTATTTCATAGGTCGTGCGGTTGAATCTATCGCATTGCCTGCTCGTTAACGTGAGCATCGAAATCACCAAATTAAAGAGATTTCCTTTATATATCGTGTTTTATTCTCTTCGTACAAAGCACGACACTCGATACCTTCGCCCTGTATCCTTCCGACGTTATACCGACAACGTGCCGCGCGAGGAATACCCGATTTCCGAATGACATTGTACATGTATCTCTCTTCGACTTAAATCGGTGTGTCTCTCTCACGGTTCCTCCACCTCGACACGTCCGTTTAGGATTTTAGAATGCGTGAACGTGCTGGCCGCGTCGTTCACCGTGACTTTGAGGCGTTCCCTCGCCTTTGGGATCGGTCCTTCTCAACCAAGTTCACGAATAAAATTTAGATGCTACCGCATCATTTTATCTTTGGCGTCTTCTCGTCTCGGCTTTCTCTTGCTCCCCCTTTTCCTTCCCGTGACGGTCGTTACAGAGCGTTACTGAGCGAGAGGAGGAAGGAAGGTCACGCGTACCGTTTAAAGGAGATTAAGTAACTTGGGCTGTTAACGAGGCAAGATGTTTGGAAATGAATTCGCGCGCGGAGCGTTAATGAACACACATGCGGTGCAAAAAAATAAGGGAGAATCTGGAGGCGATACACGATGCGACGTGTTGGTGTGCGTAACTTTTTTTTGCTGCAAACACTTGCATGCAGCGTGTCCCCGAGGAGGAGTTAAAAGTGGCTAAAACTTCCGAGATATTGGACGGTTTATCGTCTCGGAATAAGACGAATAAGCAATTCCTTCGATATTTCGATTTGGGGGGTATAGATCACAGTGGTGTTTAAATGCAAATGAGACAGTGGTGTTTCGTTTAATTTATCTGGAAAATAATTAGTTGCGTAAGCAAAAAGTATTATATAAATCTAAGCGGCAAGGTATTAACGTGAACAATGTTATCCGAAACATTTAATGAATGTAGATATATTTTGAATGTGAATGGGAGAAATATTCTTTAAGCACGTTTTGCTATTAAATGTGTTTTGTAGAACAGCTTGTGCGTATTCTTTTGAAAAATTAGAAATTGAATACAATCTAATAATTTTATTACGTTATTGAATATATAATTATATGTAAATATTCTGGATGTAAATTTTAATTCTTCGTATCTTGTAATTGAATACACGTGTAAAGAATAATAATAATAATTTATATTCTAAAATAAAATAATTATCTAAGATCGAGGGATATTATAATTTGATTCAATTTTCACCGAGCGACCGAAAGGATTAATAATATATTGCGTTAATATAATTCTGCGGTATAAAAATTACGACACAGCTGGAATGTAATCGAAAAAACTGATACGAGACCAGGTGAGATGATGTTATCGCGAAGCAATGTTTAAACATCTCTAAACCTCTATGAGTACAGCATGATGAAATTAATCGAAAAGTGTCAACCGATTAGAAAATAAGAGAAATCGGACAGTCTGTGAAAATGAGGAAAGTTGGTCGAAATTTTGCTTGTTAAAATATATGCAACTAAAAATAGAATGCAGTTCTTCGTACGTTATCTGCTTTCGAGGAACTAAGAAGTAATATAAACTTCTCAAAAATCTATATTTATATGTATCTAAAATTTCGTCCGCCTTGTCATTTCTTACGATTATCTCTGCTACGATTATCTTTAACAAATCTCACCTCACCGTCCCTATTATCTCTCTTTTCACATAAAAATCTATTTGCACGTGGTCACGTACCTTTTTAATATTTAATATTACGCGGGGCGTTAATATTCTATTCTGAAAATTCGAATCGATCCTTACCTTTGAACTCGTGAATCACGACGGGTAATTGTCACACGTAGATAACGTCCGCAAAAATATCGAATCTGGTACTGCTACGAGATAGAACTTTCGATAAAGATACTCGCGCCGGAGATGCTTTCTAGGAGCGCACATCACGGGAGGAGGTTTCGAACCGAATGATGCAACTTCTTATACAATCTTCGCATCTTCCCTATGATCTCGCGCCCTCTTTCCGCGGAGCCCTTTAACGCATCGTAATCTAGAGATGATATCAGGGAGACCGTAAACCGCGATAAGGAAATATGCAGTATAAAACACGAAAGAAATATGAATGAAATATGAATGAAAATTTTTTACTCTCCTCTTATTTCTAGATGTATGTATGCAAGAATATAACATTAATTTATTCTTTTTGAAAAAGTAAAAAAAAAAAAAAAAAAAAAAAAAAAAAAAAAAAAAAAGGAAAGAAAAAGAAATTCTTTCTTTTCTTTTCTCAAAAGAATAGATAGGATATATAGGATATTTGTATTGTTATTAAAAAAAATAATAAAAAAAGGGGGGAAAGAAATATTTCTTTCTCATATATTTTTCTTCTTTATTTTAATTCTTGTCCTTCTTTTTTTGAAAGAAATTTTTAAGTATATATATTAAAAAGAAAAAAAAAAAAAAGAAAATGGAAGAAAAAATTTTTTCTTCCTTTCTTTAAACTAAAAATTATTAAAAATTCTTTTATCTATTTGTTTCTTTTTTGTTTTTTATATTCATGATATCTATACATAGAAATATATATATATATATTTTTAAGAATTTAAAAAAAAAATGAAATTTCAAATAGAAAGGATTTCTCCTTTCTATTTGAAAGAAAAAACAACGTATAAAAAAGTAAAGAAAAAGAAATAATATTTTAACTAGAAAATGTTCTAATTAACCACGGTTTATTGACAGACTGGCCAATTCGAATTTTTATCGTCTGTCAATCGTGTAACGAACGTAAACATCGTAAAAGAGGGTAAAAAAAAGTATCTATAAAACAACAAATCCTAGGAACTCCGTTGAAAAATCAAACTTACCATTTCTTCGTCGACTTTCTCTCGATCTTGGAATACGATGGTTCACTATTTAATAGTCAGTTTGGCAGGAATAAAAATACTGACTGAGCGTCGAGGAACAGATATTGACACATTTATATATTTCGAATGTGGCGACGGGCGTCCTTGCTTACTCCTGATTGGACGATATATGAAGGAGTAGGAGTAATAAAAACCATACCAAACAATTGAATTCATTATCCGTGCGTTTGTGCACACGTAATAGTCGTACCCAATTTATTTCCACCCTCTATACTCATCATCGATTTTTACTTCGAAAGAGACCGCCGCGATAATTATTTTTATTGAAACTGATCATACCAGGAAGGAGGTGGTCACAATTACCCCCAACTAGCATCGTCTCGATCGGACTCAACTGGAATTTCGGCTGTCGAAATTTTTCTAGAGATAACCCTTCAATTGATCGAAATGTAACGTAAAATATGTGAACCAACTGCGAATGATGAAAAATAATTACTGATTTCGATAAATTGAAAGAATATATCGTAATGAGAATTGATCTTATTCAATTGTGGATTATGCCTCTAACTTAACGACGATGGATCGTGCAAGTTCTAAAACATGAACTTCTTTTCAAAATAATTAAACAACTTTTGAACTTTCATTAATGGAATTATTATCGTGTATTATTATTATAATATTGTATAATATATTTATAGATTATTTTAATTTTAATTATTATTTTTGTAATGTATATTAATAATATTAATATTATGGATATTTTTTTTTTATAACATATCAATTTTCGAAAACGGATATATTTTTAACATAAACATGAAATATTAATTTTATAAAATATATGTATATTATTTTTATTATTTTATTATTTTTTATTATTAATATATAAGAATTTGCTGTTATTTTTAACTTTTTCTTGATAAAACGATGTTGCAAAATTTAGTATCTTATTTCTTTTGGTTTATCATAAATATATCATAAATTAACTCGTTATGTCATTCGTATTTTTTGATTTCAAATAAAATAATTTTAAAGTAAAATATTTTAAAACTATAAAAAATATTCAGTGATTTTTATATAAATTAGAAAATTTGAAATATATATTATTACAATAAATTTATATTATTTCGAATAGAAAAATAAAAATTTTTTAGTAAATAATGTCAGATATTTAATACTTTTATAATTTTTATATTTTATAAATTATATGAAATAATAATAAATTACATGTTATATTAATTTAATTTAAATTAAATTAAAATACAAAATTGATGTAAAAATATACGTCTTCAAAATTAAAAGAAAAATATATGACATGATTTTAATATATTTATTATTATTATTATATTAATGTTAAATTACTCATTATTAAAATAAATAAAAGAAATTAATGAATTTTGAAAAACAATGAAGAAATTATTAAAAATAAATGTGTTAAAAAATAAAAAATAAAATTATATTATTACTTCATTAAATAAGTTAATTTTTTTTTTAATTTTATTTTGATATAATATGCGTGTTTTTCTCAATAGATCGTATATTTTTCAATTTTTATTCATTATATTCATTAGTTTATGTTCGGTCGATTTGATTACCTACTGCGATAATCCAAAATCGTGAATTACAATCAGTGGATATTTTATCATCAGAGATGATCAAAAAAAGAAGTGGCAATATTATCGATCTATTGCGTTATGTTAGAGGAATTATTTTAAATACACACAAATTTTAAATAATTATAAAGATTAATAGAAATTAAATTTTATGAATTAAATATTTTTTAACACCATATATATTAAAAATTAGAAAAAATTTTATTTATTTTGGATTTTTCATTGTACATTATTTAATACTAATATAAAAAAATAATTAAATTTCATTTGATTTTATTTCAATTGCGTTAAGCAATTTAGCTGTATTTATGATGTCTCCTTCTATATCTTTTAAGTTTTTATCAACATCATTTACACCTTTCAATACATCTTGTAAAATCTGTAAAGAAAAAGAAATTATGTCGTATATTGAAATCAAATGATTAAAATAAAAAAATTATAAAATAAATGTGATTTTTATAAAATTAAATAACAGTATTATTTGGCATATTATAAACAAAGGTAATAAAATACAATACAAAAAAATAAATGTATTTAAAACGTACAAATTTTTTTTATATGTAAATATAACCTCTAACCATTTTTATGTTTTGATAAAGTAACATAGTATTTTCTTCTTTATATTGTGAAGAAGATTCATAAAAAGATGCTGAAGATGTTGATTGATTATCCATTTTAATATATTATTTTATTTTTTTCAATTTTCTTAAATTTATTCAATATTGTTAAATACTGTTTAGGTATTATTCAATTTAAATCCCCTAGTTAACTTTCGATAAATATCTGACATTTAATGTATTGTGTAAATGAGCCTTAAATATTTGTTGCTTTATATTATAGCCAACTGTAATAAATTTGTAAAATCTCTATGATAGTATAAAAAAAGATATATAGAAATTATTAATTATATTTAATATTTTAATTTATTTATTATAAAGAGTTTTATATTATATTATATTAAATATGTTTATATACAGTATTTTATGTACAATTATATATAATAGTTTTGTGAAAATTATTTGTAAGATTTCTCATTTAATTTTTGTTAGTTTATGATATTGATTTTATATAGTTTCAAGTAAATTTAAAAGAGTGCGCTGATAGTTGAACATATTTTATATTCATCTTGTCTATCTAATATATGATAAGTTTGACTTGTTATTATGCTTGTAATTATTATAAAGAAAGGCTAAAATAAATTTAAAATGATATTAAATATAATATATTATAACATATTATTATATGTAGAAGTAATTTATTAAAATGAAAATGTATGTGTTAATATGACGTATGTAATATACAAATAATATAAAATGACGATGTAAGTTAAAATTTGTACAATTTCTTATTATTTTTAATTAATAGTAAATGATATAATTAAGAAAAAATCCTAAATTTTATTACTTAAAATATTATTTTAAATATATTTAAAAAATAAAATTAAAGATATTTATATATATGATACTGTGTTTTATTTGGCATTTAAGAATATTTTTTTTAGATGTTGTTTTGATTGTTACTTATGTATAAAATGTTATTTTACATAAAAATACTCAATTATAATCACATTATTGAAGTTATAACTTTTCTTAATGTTGATATAGAGAACATATTTTAAAATATTTTTGAAATAATTATGATGGAAGCACAAACAGATATTTCTGTTTTGCGACCACCAGTTAATTTAAGAAATATAAATACTGGCAATGTTTTTTACACACCTTTAACTTCATTTGCTGGTATGTACATATTTATGAAAGTTATTCTTCATTATTTTAAATTTTATATAAATATTTAAATATCTCTTTCGATATCTATAACTTTTGCAGAAATGTGGTATCAAATATTTTTATGGGCCCTATTTTCTTCTATTTTTGTTCATACTATAGCTGGTGCAATTTGTTTTGCTACATTAAGACAACATAAATATGGAAAGTACGTATAAATTTATTAATAATATACATAAATTTATAATATAATATTATATTAATGTTCATATATATTAAAAGTATAAATAATAATAATTATGAACAAATTTAAGAATAAATATACAAAATATTAAAATTTTTTCTATGTATGATATTTTTAGAATATAAAATAATAATATAAATGAACTTTTATTTAAAGATTCTTCCCATTGTTGATTATAATAATGGGTGTAATATTACCACTAACATCAGGAGTTCTTAGCTCTGCTGCTGTTGCTTTTGTATACAGAGCATCTCGATATCCACTGCCACCATTATATGCATTATTTTGGGGTATTGGTCAAACTGTTGTAGCAGGATGTGTTGGGTTTACAAGAATATTAGCAACTTTATAATATAAATTAAAATTTGTATATGAATGATGCACAAAATATTGTTATTCAGAAATGTTATATGTAATATATTATGAGAATTTTCAAAATTTGAAGAACAAATGAATAGCATTTTATTAGTATTAGCTATTATATATAATATATATAATTAGTATATATTAACATTATAGATAGTAGAGTAATAAAATTTGTATATATATATAAAATAATATGTAAATGTATTGAAAATTAGGATTAAAATAATTATAAGATTTTTAAATTAAAATATTAAAAAATATTATTTGCTATTTATATATAAAAATGGATAATGTTATTAATTCCAATTATTCTTTTTTTAATTTTTTTAATAATTTATTGCAATTTATTGCAAATTTCATAATTTGCAAAACAATATAAAACTTTTTGAGTATATTTTTATACAAATTAATAATATTTATATTTATATACAATTATGTGTTTTTATTCACTGTTCTTGTAGTTTATCATTTTTTAAATGTTGTTTATAATTAATTGCAATATTTTTTATTTCCATCAATCCAAGTTCTAGATCTTTCTGAATAGCAAGTTTTATTTCTTCATCTGAAGAAGTTAAATTTTTTAATACCATATCTGTAATATAAATATAAGTATTACACAAATAAATATATATATTAATAATATTAATAATAATATATTGCACATAAATTTATAGAATATTTAAACTATAAAATATTTCATACCATGATATTTAAATAATATTTTCATTGTTGGAAGTTGTAATTGTGTTTGAAGAAATGAAAGTACTGTAGATACATGTCTTCCAGACATATGTAAAACACTTTGGGTTGCTGCAGTAAACAGTATACTTGTAACTAGATGTAATGCCAATGCAGGATCTTGGGTACCATTAAGCTCTTCTAATAAGGCTTCTCTATGGCCTAAAATAAATGGTCTTTCTTTCTTTTTATCATATTTTTTTAATACCAAACAGCAAGTTGCCATTGCTGCATCTACAAAATTTAAAAAATCATCTATAGAATTTCCAGTGATAGATTTGTGTATATTATTTAAGGGTTCTTTCACATCTTCTGGTAAGTCAAGTAATATTTTTTGTCTTATTTCGGTAGTAATATTTTCAGGAAATTGAAGCATATTTTGTTGCGCGGCTAATTTAAATAATTCGTTTATAAAATCAGTTACAAGAGATTTTAATAAATATTTTGTTAAAGCAGGTTGATCTGTTTTATCCATATGTTTAATGCCTTTATCAAATATTTTAATATTTGTTATTAAAATATTTAAACGTTCCTCAATTTCACTTAAATTAGTAGTTTTATTGTTTTGTGCTAGTTGATCTGCAATGGATATAGCATAGTTATTTATTTTTTGTTCTAAATATAATGCTAATTCATCTACTAAATCATCAATTATCGTTAAATTATCATCTTTTGCAATTTCATTTTTAATATCGTCTAAATAGACTAATTTAAGTTCAATTTTTGTTGAAGCAACTTTTATATTTTCATCATCGGATTCATTGTCACGAATTTTTCCTTGTAAATATTTCTTTTTAGTAGATTTGGTTTTTGTCTCTCTTCCTTGATTACCACCACCCGCTTTACCAGTTGCAGCCCTTTTTCGACGTTCTTCTTTTTTGTTTCCTTTATTTTCAAATATTAAATCTGCTGATTTAGATTTAATTTTATTTTCTGCTATTGTTTGAAACCATTGTCCACTAGCTACTGCTTCTCTAGCTTTTGCTTCTGCCATTGCTTCGAATGATTTATTTAAAGATTGTAGGAATACATCAGACATAATTACAGTTTTTGCAAATACATATGTATTGTTGTTTATTTTTTTCTCTGCAATTTTAAGAAGCATTTCCATATCTTTGTCAGAAAATACAGATGGTAAAAGAGGACTTATATCAACAAAAGATCCAGTTGCAATAGCTTCTTCAATATTTGAATCTATTTGATCTCTAATACTTGTACCCACAGCAACAGAATCTAAGAAAATTATATTTTCATTTGGAAAATGACGTTTAATAAAATTTGGTGGATCTGATATTCCAAGACGAATAAGAGCATCATATTCTGAAAGATCATATTTACATTTTAAATATGTTATTATCATATCATTAGTTATTTTTATATTATAAAATGAAGCACAGACCTAAATAACCATTTTGTTTGTAAAAATTATCTACCCATTCATTTTGACTCTTTGAATATATGGTTGGTATATAAAGACTATTTGTTCCTTGTTTTCCTGCTACAATACCAGGAATTTGTTTCATTTCTTGTAAACTATCTAGAATTGCTGTAAATATAAACATAATAATGCTCAAAATATAAACATATTATTATATATTAGTATATTTTATTTATATATGCAATTTATATTATACTCACAAAAGAATATTCTTTCAGAAACAGAACATTGTCCCAAAATTGCTGATAATGGTGTAGGCTTTGTAATTGCAGATAAGGCACCTCTTATTTTTGCTCTATTTCTTGCTATAAAACTTTCTGTATAAAAAACTCTTGAATCTTGAGTATCTTGTTTGCCATATATAGTTTTTCCTAATTCTTTTTCAATTATCGATTGTAAAAAATCAGCTGGTAAATCATAATGAATTGTCAACTCTGACACATTAATAAATCCATGTTGGATTAATTTGTCATTGATTTCCTCAGCAATTTTATTTGTATAAGTTTTATCAATAAGTTGTCCAAGTATTATTTTTAATCCTTTATTATGTCTTTCTAAATCATTTGCTACTTTAGATATTTGAGACAAATTAACATTAAGAATTTGTGATAAATCAACTAAATTGATTCTTCCACCATGAATATACAATTCATCTTTAATTTCCTTGCCAAGATATTGAGGTGTAACATATTCTTTACCATCATTAGTAAATATTACATCTAACAATTTATTCTCAATTAATTTTGTTACAATTTCTACACAATTGCGTTCTGATAACCTGTTAGAAAAAATATTATAAAAAAATATAGAACAAAAATTATGATAAAATATGTTAGATTAAATTATTATTTTTGAAAAAAATTATTGCAAATAGAATTTTTTTCAGAACTATACCAAATAGTTTTTTTAATATGAACTAAATTTATTTTATCTATAAAAGAAAATATAATTTCATTCTACAGCTGTTTAAAATTAATTTGTTATAAATTTTATTATAATAATGTAGAATTATTAAAAAAAGAGAAATATATGTTATGAAAATAAATTATACTTTTGTAGTGTAGAACTTAATTGTGCTTTTTGAAAATCAGCTGCTAATCTTTTAATTTCATCCCAGTCAACAGAAGTCATTTTAAATCCTTATAATTGAGCTGCCAGGTTGTACAATTAAACACTTGACATTTTTCATCATTGATTATAAAGTTGATAGAAGAATATAGGTAAATCAATTTGACATTTTGTTATGACATCTAGCGTTGAGAATGAAGAATTACAGAGTAAATTAAATAGTTTTTAAACGCCAATCTTTTTAGAAAGTCTTAAAAATTTCATTTTAATATAAATAAATAAAAATAAAGAAAAAAGAAATATGTTTTCGGAATAATTTAAAATAATTATAACAGTGTTTTCTAAATATCAAATATAAATATAAATTAAAGAAAATATGTATTCAAATAAAAATTCTTTCATATTTTCTATAATGTAAAATAAATTATTTATGAAATAAAACAAATATATTAAATCATTTATAAGTAATAAATTTAAATGTAATATTAATAAAATATATTTTGTATCTAGACAATATTAGGGATTTTTAGTAAGAAGTGTTTTTAGATTAATTTAATAATAGGTTTTGTTTATGAACGTATTTAAATATATTATTACTATTATATTATATTCTAGATTAGTTAAGCAAAATAATAAATTGTAATTTTTTATAATAAAAAATTTCTTTCAAAAATTATTTTCTTAAAAACTATATTGTGACAATATTACAAAATATAAGGTTAGACAGTGCATGTCCTTTATCGATTAGATTTTTTAGTCGTATTTGATGTATTATTATTTTGTTGAAAGACATTATGTGATTAATAATTTGCAATCAATGAAATTAATAAGTTCTTATTACAAAGTTTTTGAAAGTGTATTATTACTGAATGAATTGTTTATATAATCGCACAAAATTTTACTTATTGTTAATTTGTTGCAAAATATCATGGTGAGATAAAATGAATTATATTCAATTGTATTTAGATACATATGATTGAATATTGTGGCCTCAATAAAAGTGTTTTTTATTAATTATTATATATCAAGTGAATCATTCTAATTTTTTTAATTTTCACTTATATGCAGCTTTTGTGGTATTATATTTTATAATATTCATTTTTTATATAATATATTGTATTTTTAATATAAAAAACATTTAATAAAAGTAACTTATTTTGTTGAAAAATTAGTGAATTTTAATTTAAAATCACAAAAAATTAAAATCTCATTATTGATATTATATATTTATTATTCATTCTTTTTTAATTTATCATCATATGTGATAAAAAAGAATAGTTCAAACATAAAATTATATTATTGAATAGATTACATTAATTTTTTAAAAAGTTAAAGGATTTAAGATTTTTAGCATTAACAATTATGTTACTGCAATATTTTTATAACGACATAATTATGTGATAAAATTTATTGTACATATATATATGATTTTAATAATGCATATGTCTAAATTAATATTTGTTTGAATATTGCATATATCTAAATTGATATATATATGATATATGTATGAATGTATAAATAAAATTAATTAAAGTTAAATTATATTTTATAATTATTATTTTATATATATATATATATCTTATTTAAAATTATATATAAAATTGTTATTATAATATATAAAATATAATAAAAAAGTAAAAATAATTATAAATTTCATATTTAAACACATTCTTATTTATATAGATTTATAATTTTTTAATATTTTTTAATATTTAGTAAAATTATATTATGAATTAAATTTATTTTGTCTTATTAATAATCTTGTATTATTTATGAATTCATTATGCACTTATTATATTTTAATTTATTTGTTTATTGAGGCCTCAAATCTCTTTTTATTTGCAAGAATTTATAAAAATAACTACATTTTGTTCTTAGAAGTATTATTTCAAATATTGCATTACAAATTTACAATAAATTTTGTATTATAATTATAATGAGCCATAATAAAGTCAAAGTCTTCAAGTTGTTGAAAATAAGATGAAAAAAATAAATCAGGTATATAATAATTATTTATATATTAGATTAATATTTTTTTAAATATATTTTGTATTTTCAGAACAAAACAGCACTACAATAATTTAATTAATACTAAGAAATTTTGATAAATATTAAATTGAACTATTTTATAATTTAAATTATAATATAAAAATATATTATATTATATTTTTCAGTTTTGAATAGATACAATTTTTGTGATATTTAAAAAAAATTGCATATTAAAATGCAATTAAATTATAATAGAACATAAGTTATTTATTCAAAATAAAATATAATAAGATTTATTTAAACGTTTTTATTTAAATAATAAAATCCTTCATAGACGAAAAAAAGATATTTTTAAGTTTCTTAATAATAAATATTATAAATTTAAATATGAAAATACAAATAAAATATAGGTTATATGTAATAAAATATATTATCATATGTATGTCACATTTATTTTTTTCAAATTTCACTTCATTACATGTAAAAATTTTATGTATCACATGTTGTCTCACAATGTTTTTTTACTTAGAATTTAAAAGTATCAATTATTGAAATAAATTTTTAATAAGCGTGCTTTTAATTAGCTTATAAATTTTGCTTATCGCATATTTATGTTTGCTTTATGCTTTTTGAATTTTGAAATAATCAAATTATAATGAAAATAAAAAGAAAAAAAAATAAGATAATTTTGATTTAAATTTTTTGATTTGCTTTGATTTAAATAATTATTGAATTTTTTCAATTTTTTTTTACTTTTATTATAATTTATGATAGATTAATTAATCGAGATATTTATATCAAGACAAACTAGAAAAATTTTCATACAATAAAAATATATAAATGATATTTTCTTTTATAAAACTATTATTATTAAAATTATTATTATATAGATACAATATTACTATTAAATAACAAAATTAACTCATGATATATGCAAAACAAAAAATTATTTAGAATTAATACAAAATCGATATTTTAATGCAATATCGAAATATTTTTGAGCTGTGGTTTTAAGTATATGTATATTTTTATTATTTGAAAAAGCTTTTCATTTTAAAATATTTTATAAAAATGGTTTATATTTGATTAAAACTAAAAAAAATGAAAAAGTAAAGAATAACAAGGGAATAAGAATATAAGGAAATACATTCTTAGAGCAAATATAAAAAAGAAATTGTCCAGTATTATTATTTCATTATTAATTTACTTAATTATAATTTTAATATTGTAATTATATTTATAATATTTATTATTAAATTAAGAATCGAAAATAATTATCAGTTTTAGTTGAAACAGTTTTAAAATATCGAAATAAATCTTGAAACAATATGAAAAAAAGTTTTTGATTTATATATCAGTTTATTTCTGCTTGTATTGATTTATTAATTCTTATATAATGTAAAGTCAATATCTTTTTTCTCGTAATTGTTTAAAGATTTGATTCTTTAAAATTATTTTAATCTACTTTATTTAGATCTCTAAATAAAAATTAAATATTCCATTATCTTCATCTTTTTCATACTTTTAAAATATATATATTTTTTCAAAAAATAAAAAAAATTGAGGTTGTTATAGTCTGCATTAATAGAAATTTTATTTTGATAAAATTATAATAATTATAGTAATTTGCAGACATATTTTTTTTTTATAATTTGTTAATATTCAATATTCAACATTTTAATTTTTTAATTTTTTTTTCCTTATTCTCAACAAGTATAAAATTCTTTCTAACCAATATAAATTAACCATATCTCTAAACTAACTCTCAATAAATTGAAGATCTTTTATATCGAATTATTATCTATTTGAAATTGCTAATATTTAAAATATATCATTTCTATATTTTAATAAGTAGGAATTTTTTTATATATTCCTGAAATTCAATTTATTATCATTCAAACAATTAGTATTCCTTCATACCTGTGTCTCGTCGTAATGATTCTCAATTTGCAAAAAAAATCGATTCACTTGATCGAAGATGGAATATCAAATTGAATTTAATTAGAGAGCAAGAATGATTCAATAATACATCGTATACATAAAAATATTGAAATCACATGTCAATTCAGCACACAGCCCAGAAATACTTTTTTTTTCTTTGTCCATCGCTTTCGCGTTCGCTCGCTCGTTAGCGCTTTAATCCTCTCTTCTTACGGAACTTTCGACCTCTCGTTCGATCGTCGAATAACGCTAGTTACTTCAGTTTATGCCCGACCCTGTCGTCGGTTGGATCGGTGGAGGGATCGCAGAAAGAGATAGTGTGGTCGTTCGTCAAAGACGCGACGAGACGCGCGGACACGCGTTATCTTCGGTGCAAGCACGCCGAGCAATCGAATCTGGTAAACCCAATAGACGCTACTTTCGAATTCCCTCCATTTTTATCTGCTGCACGTGCTTTTCTTTCTTTTCGATTGTTTCTTCTGATCTTTTCTCAGTTTAGTATTAGCTAACCTTTTCTATTCTCGTTTGTTTGTTCGTATTACTTTCTAATCGTGCCATATTTTAATTTACACAGAATAAAAGAATTTTTCAATTGTGAATTCGGCAGAACAGAGAATGTGTTTCGAAGATTTTCGATGATTTATCATCGTGTCGAGTCGGTAATTTTGTTGCACGCGACCTATCTGAACGATAGTGTTGACAGAGATTAAAAACGGACAGATTAAGAAGACTTAGATTAGAACAGTGTAAATCTACAGAATAATTGGCGTCATGTTTCGTATTGTGGTTAGATTCAGGAAATTATTGTTTTTTTCTTTTCTTTTTCATATTTTTTCTTTTGATTTCTTACATGTTCTTTTTTATCAGGAACGTCATGCATACATTATACCGATAATGTTACGTTAATAGAGTAACTTTCGTAAAGTATTACTGCCAATCCTAATTTTATGATAAATGTTATGATAATTTTATCATTTCGATCATTTCGATATTGCGAACAATAATTTCTTTATGATTTTTTAGATTGATAAATAAAGGTTAGGAACTGTTTTTTTTAGGAATTATTTTATCAATGTAGTTTTTTATAGTGAATTAGTGAATCAGTGACTTAAAAAAATTAAGGTAGTATACTATTTATATAATAATTTATTCAATTATTTAAAAGAAACATTTTGTAATTATATCAAATTTTGTGTAATAATTTTAATATTTTATGATTATATATCAAATTTTATGTGATGATTTTAACTATATATGATTTTGATATTTATTACGTGTTAAAGTAATTATTTATGATTCGATATTCATAACGCCTTTACTTACAATAAATTGTTTGGTCAATTAAATAGAATTCATCAGCTGATTCTTGGACAAGTTACTCAATTTTTCTCAATTAGTTAAATTAAGTTAGTTAAGTGTAAGTACATAAAGAATAATTAATTTTCATTTAGAAATTAACTAATTATTTATTTAATCTAATTTTAAAAGATTAATTTTATAAACTTATTTTTATATATTAGAATTTATAATACCTTGTTTTAATAAATTTTAATATAAAAACAAATTCTAATATTATAATTTCAAAAGATGTACTATTTTTTATAGAATTTTATTTTATTTCATTTTATTTTAGTTTACTTTTTTTAATAAGAAACTTATTTTTTTTATATTATTTTTTAATTATGATTTAATTTCTAACTTTTTGTTAGATAAATTATGAAAAATATGATAAATTGTTATATTTATAACAATATAATATAATATAATATAATTGTTATATTAACAAAATATTTATATTTTGTTAAAATTGTGTCATAATTATTTTTTTTTCTATGAATATATTTATTTTTCAAGATATATTTTTTTTATCAATTATTATCTAGTTTACAATGTGTGAGAAGGTTAATCGGTGATTAATCGATATAGAAATCGAAGTGTAATACATTTCACATATTTGATTCATTCAATTCGAATGCAGATTTATATCAAGGTCAAAAGAAGCAGATTTTATGATTTTCAATTAATATTCATACATGTATATTGTTGTTAAAATAAATGTAAATTTCGAAAATAGCAATTTATCACATTTTTATCAATGATATATAATTTTTAATTTTATCATTTTTATTTTAATGATATCTTCTGTAAAAAATGAAGAATTTTTAAATTTTTTATTTTCAATAAAATATTTTAATCATATTATTCAATTATATCATCATATATTATATATTATCATATATTATATTATATATATTATATATTATCATATATATTCAATTATATATTATATTTCACAATATCCATATTTACTTATTCATAATTACTTTTGTTTTTTAATAACAACGAACCTTTTTTTCTCGAACAACGCGTGAGAAAAAACAATTTGACGTTTATTTTATAAAAAAAAACATTTTTTGTTCGCATATGCTCTAAAATTTACGCGGAAGTTTCTTAACTACAGATTTATTTTCCAAGTTTCAGTCAACACAAGAGTAATCTTCTTGAATATACTAATTTCGAGTAACAAAGTGCACTGACAGCATAAACGTGAAACGTAGTTCAGATCGTATTATGCCACGTCGGAAATTTGTAATTATGATTTATACGGTAAGAAACTCGGTGGTGTCTATTTCGAAGAACTTGGCAGAAGATTTCCCTCGCTTCTTTATAAACGATCATACTTTTCCCTTGTGAGTAACAACCCCATTGTATTATCGTTGGTTCGTGGCTTCTCTTCAACTAGATTCGACCGTTTAATTTTAATTGATTCGTGCTTTGACTCTTCTTTTTTCTTTTGTTATCATAAGTGATTTTAACGTTATCTTTTGTTAGTTTAAATTCGACGACTAATTAACGTTTGAAGAATAATTAGAGAATTAACTAAATTTTATTCGATAGCTGAATTATTTTAGATGTGAAATAATATCAATAATTTAAATGTAAAATGTTATTATAACTTATTTATAACTTTTCATTATATTAGCATCTAAAAAATAATAGCGAAATGTAATAAAAAATTAACATAAAATGTGAAATAAATTCTTGTAGAAAATTGATCGTTCAAGTATTTAAATGTACTTTCATATCATTTTAAATACGAATATAAAAATGCTCGTCTTCTACGCTGTACTCGTTACTTTTGATCATTATAAATTAGAATACAAATACCAAGCAACTCCCGACCGTTTAATGTTCTTAGAAAGTGCTTTGACACTTCGTTACTACGGTTGCATGTGTCTCGCTTTTCTCTGTTCCGTCTCGTTCGAAAATTTGCAACGTTTTCAACGTCGTAGTTTTTATTTCTTCATCATCATCATCATCATCATCATGGATTATTTGTAGCGTGAGATATTATATATATAAGAATGCATAAGATTGCACATTAAAATAAATCGCTTCACACATATTGGTGTTGATTACGTTCTATTAATCTTTGATGTAACGCGATATGAAAACGAAATGGTGATTTTTTATTTTAATTCTTTGGGTATTTTTTCTTTAATTTTTCTCCCTTCTTTCTTTCGAAAAATTTTTTCTTACAATTATTATTTCATATTTTTTTCATCTTGAATTTTTTATTTTTTTTCTTTTTGAGTTTTTCTTGGGCCATGTGTATACTAAATATTAGTTAGTTAGATTATGTTAGATTAAATTAGATTAGGGATATTGTTCTTATCACTATACAAAATAAGTTATATTCAATAAAAAACATTCAGAGAATACAAATTATTTTTTTTTATCTTTTAAATTATTTGTTTAGAAATTCGACTGCTGCATGTATATATACATTGCATACCCTCAGAATGAGCCTTGTTTATTAGTTTTCTCTATAAATTGAAAATATTTCAAAATTCTCTTCATAAATCATCATTATAATATATGATATTTATGTATCATATATTTTGTTTATCATTTATTACTGAAATGTAAGTTATCATTTGTGGAAAACAAATATTAATTAATAGTAAACGCAGACTTTTGTAATAATCTGTTACTTAATAGTAATAATACTTCTATAATAATTTATTGGTGAATAATGATTATATAACAATAAACCGATGCTGTTTTAATTTCTCTTTTATTTTTCTTTAAAATTTTATTTTTGGCTATTCATTAAATTCTTTTTTTTTGTCTGTTACATCATTTTCTTAAAATTTATTAATTCTATTTTATTAATTTTTCTTTTTATAGAATTGTTTTTTTACAATTATTTGTTTTAATTTAAATCGTTTTCTTCTTGAATTTTATTAGTTTTTTATTTTACTTTATACAGTTTCTTTTCTACAATTGTCTTTTTTTTTCACATTTGAAGACCACTGGAAAAAATTTAGTAAATTAAATTTTTTAAACTAAATTCTTTTTTATATTAATTAATTTTTTTATATTTTCATAAAATATTTGTATTAGTTAATAGTTAATAAATATGCGATCAAATCAGAAAACAGGAAAAATAATTTTTTTTTATATTCGAAATATTGAATTGAATGATATGTATATTTGATAACGATAAATTATTATGAATGTAAAACAAAATATTCAATATTATTATCAATTATACAATGCAATATATTCTCATTATTAGTGATATGATTAAATTAATCATATCTGATTTATATTATTTATATAGATGAAATCTTATATCATATTGGAAGTAAACTAAAAAATTTTTCATATCTCTTCATATCAAGTTATATCTTACTCGAGAACAGAAAAATTTCAATTTTTTCGTATCCTTATCAAAATTTTATGTAGATATATAAATAAATTATGGGGAAAAAAATTAATTATAAATATTTTTTTGATTTCAATATTTGAGAATATTGAAGAATATTTTGATTATTTTATTAATATCTTGATTTATTTTTGTCATTAAAACGTGTAGCTATCTTTTTCTACTATAATCATTCTTTCTAAACGTAATAAATAAAAAAATTAATATGACAATAAATTGACACACAGAAATCAGTGTAAATAATAATGATGTAAATACCATTTTTTATTCCATTTCAAAATTTCATTCTTTCAATGTAATAAATATGAAAAAGAAATGTTTCAAAATAATAAAAAAATATTACATGATATTTAATCCAAAGCTAGTTACGCCATTGGTTTTGATATACTGAGTTATCGTCGTGTTAGATACATGTGTATATATGTACTTATGTACAAGCTTGATGCACATTTATCAGCACGTGATAAGGCATACGAATTGTTTAATACGATCGTAGCGTGCACTATTTTACGATACAATGCTTTCCTCTTCTGTTTTGCTTTTTGTATTTTTCTTTTTATTCATTTTTGAAAATTGAAAACATTGTATTGGTAAATATATATTATAATATATTAATATTGAATAAATTTAGTTTGAACGATTTTTGAAAGAATCTTTATCGTTGAAAATTAAAATCTATATGTGATCAGAAAATATATCATAGTTATATGTGTTAATTATATATATATATACATATTTGTAGAATTTATTATTTTCAAAACTTTATTTAATTAATATAAAATTGCATATTTTAATTAATTTTGAATTGATTACTTATTATATATTTTTTTAACAAGTAAAGGAAAGATTAAGATTATTATTTTTTCTTTTTAAAAATTAAATTATATAATAGAAGAAAAATAAAAATAAAATGTACTTAATTGTTCCGTGATTGCAAATTATCTATTACGTTACTATAAAACTTTTCATTAGTTAGTAAAATATTTTTTCAAAATTTCTTGATTCTCTGTATTGAATAATTTTTTTAATAAATCAATCGATAAAGCTTTATTAATCGAAAGAATTGAAAATGTTTTTATCCTAGGGTTAATAGGTTTTTAAGATTATTGCATTTCCTTGAACTTAAAGTTGATTTATCTGTCTTGTTTTGTTTAATTTAAATCGACTTATTTATTATCAAAGTGTATGCAAACTATATTATTATTCTATATTTTATCAAAAGGAACACAACTATTCTATCTTTAGATTTTGTTTTCTTGAATTAAGTGAAGTATATTATATATTCCTTTGTATTGTTAAATATTTAATATTCCAATATTATTTTTACTTATCGCTCTGTTTTCTGTTAAATTAGATTAAAAAAATTTAATTCAATTGCAAATTTTACAAATTTATTTCAATAAATGTTAGAATTATATATTTATTTTTAAATTGAGAAAGCAAAATTTATTTATGTTTGTTTGAATAACGAATATTTCACGAATAACTTCAGTGAAATTTTGTAGTTATGAGAAATTATTGCGAGAATGTTTAAGATTAAATATCACGTTTCGCATGTGTCGGCACATGCTTTTGACATGGTTCCTCGTAGTGAGAACGATAATTTAACAACAACAAGAGTACTTTTGTAATGAATTATAGAATTGTCAAGATATGTACAGGTTTCTGTAAAACGTAATATTTTATAATCATATTTAAATTGATTTATCATTATTTCAAAAGAAAAACATTTTTTATCTACGCATTTTTTTATATAGCTTACATTCTTACGAATAAAACTTGTATTAATTCATTTGAAAAAAAGACTTTTTAATATTTATATATCAAAAATTGAACGAAGATATTGCAAATTAAAATTTTATGAATATTTTTCGTTTCTTAAGAATAATAATGTACTTAGTAGTCTAAGTATTTTTAAAGATAGCTTAATGCTTATTCACTACTTATTAATATTTATTATTGATCTTTTGATTTTTCTGACATGATTTGGAATGAATAAATAAGTAATCAAATTTTCAAAGTCGAATTTAAATTTTTTAAACAAACTTATTCATCATATGATATCACGCATTTTCTATGACTGTTATCTATATGTATATATAATCAAATCATAAAATTGTACGTGTTGTATGTGTATATACAACTTCGTAATTGAATAACAAAAGAATCCTTTTCGTTATTCTTCCAATTCATCCAAGTTTTTTTTAATCACATTCTCACCTATATTTCTAATCTATCATCAAATTATTTTTTAACACTAAATTAACTACTAATTAATTCAGTACTATTCATTAAATACAATTACAATTACTTATATATTTTTCTACGAATGTAACGAATTTATTTTTTTTTTCTATACATATATAATTTTTCTTTTCAGATCTCCATTACACGTACCGCGGCGAGAATCGTTAAAAAATCTGAGCAATGACAATCGCGGAGACCACAGAATTGAAGATGAATTCTACGGGGATTTCCAATACCGTGGACGGGATCCTGAATCCGTTGAACAACAGGGATCCGCAACAACTGGAACAGATCTCCAATTCTAGCATGGAGGCAAACCCCCTACTGGAGTCCAATCGAGTTGATCATTCATCGGTGAAAATTGACACTTCTACCATGAAATCGAAGAAAATGGACAAGGAGGAGGATGATTGGGCGTCGATGAACACCTCAAGAAGAGATCCAGAAGTGAATGATTGTAACGCGATCGTTCCACCTGATGGCGGTCTCAGAGCTTGGATGATTATGATAGGCAGTTTCGTTATTAATGGTGTTCTATTCAGCGTCATAAACACGTATTCGTTGATCTATCTAGAGTTGCAGAAGAGATTGTTGGATTCTGGAGAAACGGCAGCCTCTTCGAAGGCGGGTAAGTGTTTTATCTTCTTTCGTGTTCTTTGCTATTACAAAGAAAGGATTACAAAGAAAGGATATTTGTAAGAAAGAATATAGTCTTCTGTTCTGTTCGAGAAAGAGGTAAATGGAATAATTTTTAATTCTTTCAATTATTTATAAAGTGAATTATTTTTTTTCTTTTCTATTTCATATTTCGTATACGACAAAAGAAGAGAAAACTAAAATTACAAAATTTGTGAGAGGATATTTTTATTTTAACTACTTCAATCTTTATTCTAAGTGCAATTAACCAATCACTGTTAATGAACCGTATTATCTTATCATTTTTATTACATATCTATTCTTTATGTCGATAATATATATATTTACGTTTTGTAGATCATTGAACTGTCTGGGTTTCATTCATCTAATTCTTTTTTTCATATTTCAAAAAATTATCAAGAATTGATAACGTAATTTTTTTTTAAATTGCACACATATATTAAGTAAAAGTTATCTGTTATCTTATCATTACGCTATTATTAACCATTGTTTACTATATAATACATCTTAGCATTTTATTAATTTGCTAATCGATGATTTAAATTCGTATTGCATATAAACACGCTTCGTAAGAAAAAATAATAATAAAAATAGATTCGTGAATTAAGAAATAGGTCAATTAAACAACTATGTTGAGATCATTTGTGCAAATCAATGAACATTCTAATAAGAATGCGAGCAATAAGCAATACTGAATTGAAATAATCGTTAATATTTGTGTCCATGGCCTAAATATCGACATTACAAAACTATATTCTATATATTGACGTCTTCTAAGATCTAATCGTTGTTAAGTGAAGTACAGAATAATTACTTCTATCAACTAGCGTATCAATTAAACCGATCGATCAGGCTAATCATCGCGAAGTCAATGCCCTGAACAACCTGGATCTGAATTAATCGACAATTACAATGGACATTAATAGTAACGAGGGTCAAATAATATTAATCTAGGGGTAGTTACTCTTTAAAGTAGAACTAGGTCTTTACTAAACAATATATAGTCTATACGATCTAAAATAAGAGATGAATAATTTTTATTTTGATTTAATTGAAGAATGATTTTTCATTTCTTGCATTCCAAAGCTTATACATATAATTACTCGAAATAAAATATTTGTTATATTATTTGGAGAATATATTTTAGTTCCATTTATCGATGATATTATTAAAATATGAATTTGCATAAATGTCTGCAGTTTAGTTATAAGTATATATCTTTTTTGAGCAAATCAAAGTTATGAATATCTTTCTAATTTTTGGATCATTAGAAATATAATTTCTTAAATGAAAACAAAGAATTAATCACTTCATTATTTGAGATTAAAATTGTATGAATGAATATGTATTGAATATCTTTTATTTTTTCTGTTTTCTTTTTATTTTAAAAAATATTAACTGTTACATTGTTTCAGAAAAAGATTAAAAATTTTCTATATTGATCATTATTAAATTATTATTATATTACCTATTAAAATTAAACAACTTAGAATATAATAATTGTTTAATGAAGATTTTTTAACTATAATATAATATAATATAAAATAATCTGATTATATTTTTAATTGATAATATTAATTTATTCTCAATATTTAAAATAAAAAAAATTTGTTCGATTTATTCCATCAGAAATATATTCTGTCGTATTAAATAAAAGTTAGAGTAGAATGTTTTCGAGATTTAAAATTACTAACCAATATCAAGATCAAAGTAAACGTTCACTCATATATCCATAACCTAATAGAACTTCTGTTATCAGAATTTCCATCACTCGAATATTCTACTATCGAAAAATTCTATTATATCTGAATATTCTATTATACAACGCTTTTTTCGGTAGCGTTTTGTATTCTATTTTCTTTTGATGTCATTCTATATAAATGGAATCTCGTATATTACATAAAAAAACTGCTTCAAATGTGGATTAATTTGAGAGAAAAAAAAATATATCTATAAAATTTAGAAAATAAGTATTAGAAAATATGAAAATATGAATAGAATATATGAATAGAAAATATGAAATAAAATTTGTCCATTAAAAATTTTATTTTCAAGAAATGTTAAGTACAGGTGATTTTGAATAATTCTTAATTGGATACAAATGAATTTTACAGAAGTGAATGGAAGTGACAAAAAGTCATTTTTTATAAAAATAAATAAAAAATATGGAATACAATTTTTTTTAAATAAAAAACTCGTTTTCAAGATAATCGAATTTGAAAATTTATCGAATACGTTCGTTCATATTTAATTTGAGACTGAATATATTTGAATATATTAAATTTTTGAAAAAAAAAATTGAAATAAAATTTAATTTTATAGTTTTAATTAATTGTCTTATGTAAAACAATCTTTTAACAATTGTTCAATTATTAAAAAAAATTAATGAAATATATATTTGAGAAATTGCCGAAAGTGATGATGTCTTTGTTTCAGCGTTGGTAGGGTCATTAACCATTGGTACAACATTCTTTCTATCGCCAATTTCTGGCATTCTCACCGATAAAATTGGGATTCAGATGACCACATTTTTGGGTGGTGCTCTTGCATCCAGTGGTATGCTTTTATCCTCGATATTTTCTAGTAAGGTAAATTATTATTTTTTTTTTTTTCATTTATTTTTATGAAACGTTATTAACGTTTTTCTTCTTTTCAATTTTATCTTTACTTTTAATCCATCGAGTATTAGTACGATTCAGTTAATCTTACGTTCCATTATACAGCATACAATTTTAATTCGATAAGTATATAAAATTAATTGCAATATGTACTTTACGATTTTTATTAGAAATTATATTCTCTCATTGATTTTACTATATTTATAAAATTATCTATATGTATAATGTAAACGATATAAATCTCATCTCCATTGTCCTATTTTCATAGAATGATTTGCTTCTCAACATATTATCTTAATAATAAGATTAAATAAGATTTATATTAAATATAATATTTACACTATCAAAAATTTGGAAACAATAAGAAACTTCAAATAAAAACATAAAAAAATCACATATATTAAACTTATTTTTTACTAATGATTGAAAAATAAAAATAATATACTGGGTATTAATCTTTTTTTATCTAAATTTATTTTATTTATCACTATCAATAATCACTTATTACAAATGCTTTATTTTCATTCTTACAAAAGATTTTTATTCAATGCAAAAAATATAATTGTTTTCAAACTTTTAAATACTATTTATTTGAATAGCCATCTATTCTCATCTCCATTTTCTCTGTCGTAAAAAAAAAAAAATTATTTCGAAATTAATATCCATACATACATATAACTTTTATTCAATTTTAAAATCCTCCCACTTAGAATCATGTTATCCCCAATAAAATCATTAGATTAAGTTATGGGTGTACCAAGTGTAAAACAATTTTTCACGAAGAATCATTATCCTCGATGTTACATCATGGTATTCGGCGTTATCATAACCGACTCGAGTTATTTCTAGAATCGCTGTGCTTCAGGTGACATTACTCTATTTGACCTACGGAGTGATGTACGGTCTCGGTGCGAGTCTTGCCTACACGCCTAGCCTAGCGATCTTGGGCCATTATTTTAAGAGATACTTGGGCTTGGTCAATGGGATCGTCACGGCTGGAAGCTCCATATTTACGACCCTTATGCCGTACCTGATTGAGGTCATACTCCGCCGTTTCGGTTTGGAGGGCACGTTGAGGTTCTTAGCTATGCTCACGGCGATCGTCATGCCTTGCGCTATACTTTTCAAGCCGATTCCACGTAAGTTTCACTTATGTACACGTATAATACATATTGAAGTTTCGAATAAATCCAAATTTCTATTCTTCAGAGCTTTATTTGCAATCCATTCGCGTTATATAACGACCGAGTACGAATTTTATCGTGACGTAAATAAATAATCGTATGAAAAATGTTTTAAAATAAGTAATAATATATATAGTATTATACAATATATAAAATTAAATGTGATTTCTCGTTATACAAATAATACAACGAATACAAAATTTTTTTTTAATTTACAATTATTCCAGTTAACTCGATGCCAAAGGATCAACTAAAATCCAAATCGAGCCTCAAAAACTGTGTCAAGCAAGTGATAAACGTCTCGATATGGAGGAAAAAACGTTACATAGTGTGGGCTAGCTCCATTCCCCTCGCTTTGTTCGGGTTAGTATTACCGCGATCAATGAGCAATTATCTTCACACGTGTGAATGATTTTATAAGGTTAACCAATTCAAACTTTGTTGTCACGGTTTCATATTTTTCTTCTTTCTTATTATTAAATCGTTCATTTTTAATTTATATTCACACGTATACCACAGAATGCTCACGGCGTTGTCAATTTAATTTCAATCGATATGTAGAAACCAACATGTTGGTAACGGTTCTGGTTGCGAAACTTGTTTCTTAATCAAGTTACACGGACTTGTAATTCAAGATCGCAGGAATAATCGCGACAAAAGTGTGTAAGGCAACGTGTGTACTGGCATGGATTCTCAGATCAATGGGAATGTCCGTTTCAGATATTTCGTCCCGTATGTTCACATAGGGAAATTCGTGGAGATGGTGTTCAAGGACGCGGATGGAAAGCTTCCGATCATGTGCATCGGTATCACTTCCGGTATTGGTCGATTGCTCTTCGGTTATATCGCTGATTTGCCGAGGGTAAACAGAATATTGTTGCAACAGGTAAATTGAGGATTAAAATTTAATAATTTTCAAATATATATTTTAGATAAGAATTTTGATCAGCGTTTCTTTTTTTATAATTTTCAAATAACTTGTAATTTTTGTTTTTTGTAGGTAAGATAAATTGAAAAAATTAATACGATTTTGTCGCCGTGGAATAATTAATAGTCCTTGAATTAAAATTAAAAAGTGGAGAGGATTATTTTGATATCACTATAGAATATTGTATCCAAAGATTGGGAACCATTGATTTAGATAATTACATGTTGATATGAAATTCTTTGATTGACACATTATAGTTTGTATTAGCTACATTATAGAGCTAGAGTAGCTCTTTTTTTTTTATTATAGTCTCTTTGAAAAATAACTTACAAATCCTTTTCTCATATTGCTATTAAAATGTTTATGAATGCTCAATTTATTTTGAGCTTATTAATTTTTTTCAAATAAAGACATGTGAAAAGTTTAATTATTTTCTGTCATAAAAATATTCAATTATTTTTCAAGTAAAGGAACATTAAGAATATGATTATTTTTTAAATTTAAAAGTAAAATCTTCTTTATAAAATAATATGTAAAAGAATTAAATTATATTTCATAAATTTTTTAATTATTTTATTTTTTATTTTTTAGATATCGTTTTTTAGCATTGGTGCTCTTACAATGCTTCTCCCTGTTACACCTTCGTTTGTAATATTGCTACTTATTTCTTTGGCTATGGGATTATTCGATGGTTGCTTTATATCCCTTTTGGGCCCTATTGCATTCGATATATGCGGTCGAGAAGGTGCAACACAAGCTATAGGATTTCTATTAGGCATGTGTTCTATACCTTTGACTGTGGGGCCACCCATAGCTGGCTTTCTATATGATCATACAGGTAATTACATGAATTGATTAATTCATTTATTTCTTTTTATTACTTTATTTATTAATAAACAAATTTAATATCTATTTCCAAGATTTTTGCTTAAAAATGATATAAAATAATATTAAAATATTAATAAATTTCTTCAATTTTGCAATTTATCACTTCATAGTAACAATTTTTCATCACTATTAATGTATTATATTATTATCATACTTTTCAATTATTCTGATGTATACATTGAATAAAATAATATATAATAATGTAAATAAATACAAAATTAAAATTTAAACACTTAAGAATTAAAATTATAACTGCATTAGATTTTTCATTTTTTTCATTAAAGACTATAAGGTAAAAGATTGAAGATTAATAATATAATTATATTATTATTTTTTGATTTATATAGGTACCTATGATCTGCCTTTTTTCTTAGCTGGTATTCCACCAATAGCAGGGGCGCTCACGATGTTCCTGATAAAATTTGTAAAGGATGAAGAACAGAATAGCGTTACCGCGAACACAGGGGATAAAGCTGCTTGTCAGAATGGTCGGTAAACAGGTATTTGTGCATTATTCACATCTAACTAACAAAGTTTGTTTCTCCATGTGGTATCGAAACACGTGCGCGTCGGTTTATAAACTGTTTTCACGAAGGCGGTTGAAACTTTCCACGGAAAGCTTTTCGGATAAAATAAAACACGAATCCGTCTGCTGTCGAGGGGGACAGAGCACTTGGTAAAATAAATTCATTATTTCGAGAAATTATGTCTGCATACTTTGCTCAAACTTCATTGCTATCTGTTTGTTTCATTGTTTCTTTTTATTTCTTTTTTTTAATTTCTTAATTCATATTAATATTGCTGCATTGTTGAAATTCATTGTCTGCTTTTATTATATGAAAGTCATAAGTTGCATTAGTTTATTTGCATGCCACGTATTTTGCATCGATGGATTTAATATAATCCAATGGTGATTAAGGGACAGTGATTGGAATTATGCTTAACACTGGAGAACTTATACTTGTACGAAGTATCTATATTCATTTTAATAATCATAAAAATGAAACATTTAAAAATTTATATATTTGATAATTTTAATATTAAAATATAAATATAAATTGTTTATAGATATTTTAAAGCATCTTTAAAAAAATATTATATAAATAATAAATATATAATATTTCTCTATATTATTCTTATGAATTTGTTCTTATAAATTTCTCATTATTTCTGATTATATTTTCTCAAGACTTGCTTATATAATTGTATAATTTAGCTTGAATAAATGAATATATATATTTCACAAGTTAATTATTTTTATTTCTTTTATTCGTTAATCGGTATGGAACTAATTTAATTATTTAAATTAATCATAGTAATGTAGCCTCGTAACAATTAATTATTTATTGTGCTCTACAGTTTAATTACGCCTCGGTTCGTTGCAATATGGCAACGATTCTGTCATCCATTATGCGCTATTCATAGTCAGTGTTTACTTTCTTATAAAGATAATTCCTCTACTTTTCCGTGATTATCTTGTTTGTACATATTAAAGATGTAATTGAAACAGTGTCAATTATAGGAGATAAGTGAGGATAAATGTAGTTAATTTTACCATCAAATGTAAGTGTAGTGTAATTTTCTTTGCATTAGAATCGTTGTTTAAATATGTTAATTGATAGAATATTAGAACTAATAAAAAAAATAATTTGCAAATTAAATTTTATTATTATAATTTTATTATTATAATTATGTATTTTATATTATTTATATAATATATACATATTATAATTTTTATAATTATATTTAATAGTTTGATTGAAGTATAATAGTAATAAATTAAATTATATAAGAATCCTTATTTTGAGAGACACTGACGTAGATAAATAGTAAAACGTGCACAGTAGTAATAAACAGTTTGAGTCAGACATTGAACGTTGAGCTTTTGATATGCAACGCGTTAACAAAAATCAGTGATATTCTTTTTCAGAATTGATACTATACATCAAAACAATGTGAAAGATTTTATACTTGGTTTCATTTATAATTATAAAATCCATTTAAGTTTTTGCTTCGTTGTTTTTTAATCTGTTTTATATTAGTTATATATATATTTATTTATTGAAAATATTTTTATATTTATCGTTTTCATATGATATAAAATATATAAAAATCATTGCTAATATTATTATTTAATATCAATAATATTCAATTAATTAAATTATTTAAATATTGAAAAAAAACATTTATTTTTTATCTTTTTTAGTAGACTTTCCTTTCCATTATAAAAATTTTATAAGCCATTTCTTTCTATTCTTATTCTTTTTATTTTTTATATTTAAACTAAAAAAAAAAAAAAAAAAAGAAATTGTGAAATAAAGTTACAACCCATTTTCATAGTTTTGATGAATAGAATCGATTTTTAAAACCAACTTTCACTGCTTTTTTAATTTTTTTTGTTTATTATTATATTTAAGGTGGTAACAAGAGTTTAGAATTTAAAGAATAAACATGGCAAATAGAAAATGTAAATGCTATTAAACATGGGTAGGAAAATTAATATTTTTCATTTTGGTTTAAAAATTATTTCCTGAATATTTTTTGAAAAATATCTCTATAAATATACTACATGGTATACTTATAAAGAATTATTATCAAAAAATACAAAATGCTTGTAAAATAACTAAAACACAGGCAGAGATTTCTGAAAGAGTAAGCAATTCATTATATTGAAAATGTTAAGCTTATGGAAATGGGGAATAAGGGTATGAAAAGAAAATTTTCTGTAATCGCAAAAGAAAGAAATGGAGATAAAAAGAAAAAGATGATTCAATGGAAAAATTATGTAGAAAATTTTGCTTCACTTTCTTCGGAAAAATGAAGAGTTGTAAAACACTTTCGATACCAAAAATAGAATTATAATTATATATCAAAAATAATTATAGTAATTGAAGTATAGTAATATATATATAATATTTGATGAGACAATACAAAATGATTTAAAAATTCAATTGAATGGTCATTATTTAAAAATAAATATGACTATCTTTCTATTATATTTCAACATATATTCATTCTGTTTTTTCTTTTCTTTTCTTTTTTTTTTTTTTTTTGCTTTATAGTTCTTTTCCATGCAATTTAAATGAATAGCTAGATATTTTCTAAATGTATAAGATTACTTTAAAATTTCATATAATGATGCATTTTTCTTTCAAATATCTTATTATCTTAATTTCAAATACTGTACTCTTCTGCACTTTTTTTCTTATTAAAAACTTGGTTACTATAATAATTCATAGTAAGATAATAAAAAAGATATGAGATTATGAAAAAAATAGAACTTTTTATTTATTTTGATGTAAAAATATTATTTTTTCAACCCATGTTTATCAAAATATTTTTCCTTAGAAGAATACTATTTATCTTCAATTTTTCTTTTCTAAATTATTATTTAAATCTTGTCAATTAACAAATATTTAATATTTCAAACTTTTAATGTTTTACTTATTTTGAAATTCATTTATATTATCTTCAATTAAGAAATTTTAAATTAAAAATTCAATGATAAAAATAATAAGATTTGAGTTGAAAAGAATACAGAAGATTAAAGTTCTAACTAACTCTTACTTTTTACCATCCTTTATTTCTCACATTAACAATAAGGAGAAAGTATATACACTTCTGTTTAAAAATTTTAGAACTTTAACAATTTTATTAAAACTTTTTTATTAGATTTAATTGTAAATGAATATTTTTGATTAAAATTAAATTCTTAATAATATATTTTTATATTTTCTTTACCACGTAAGAATTGAATTATTGAATTTATTAATAGTTATTTAATTTCTCTCAATTTTTTTAACAAAAAATATAATAGATGTAATTCCAAAGTCCTAAGACTCTTAAATGAGAGTGTATTTTTGTTTTTTACTAACACCTTGCTAAATTTTAATCAGCATTAACATTTCTTTTGTAAATATTTCTACTAAATTCTCTCACGAATCTTCAATCTTCATATTCAACTTCTAGCACTAGAATTATCAAATTTTTCAAAATATTCACAAATTTCATATATTTTATTTTATGATTATTGAAAATACGAAAATGTTCTTAACAAAATTATATGTTGTATTTTAAGAAAACTGTAATATAATTACACATACTCATTTATTCTCATAATATCATAAATAATATTATATGTACATGTAACTAAAACTCATTTACATTTAAAATACTTATGAAAAGATAGTTCTAGTGCTAGTTTCTACTATGTTTATATCCGTTTGCAAAACAGTTTTGCGGTTCACAGGGTGCTCCAGTATCACCTTTCTGTCTTCGTATCTTGTCACTGGTCTCAAATACGAGCAATTAAACTGGAAGGTGACGTGTCCAGGCGTGCACGATCCCCACTCGTCGAAATGTTGCGGATATCACGAAAGCAACACTTGCCAGGAACACGAGAACGAGTGTCAGGATCGTTGTGAACACTCAGAAAGCCTGCCATTACTCCACGGTGAGGATTGGTCAGCTTCTGGCCGCTTTCAACGGATGCTTCAATCGTCGATGCTTCTGAATTAATTAAATCAAGGATAAATGCGCCATTTCTGAAGTCACTGATCGATTCCATTTTTTGATTTTTAATTTTAGATCAAAATATGTGATTAGCTTTTTTAACTTTTTTCCAAAAATCATATACATTTCAGAAATCATTTATTAATTTTAAGTACTATTAAAGAAACTATTAAATTATTTATGATTAAGATTAAATTGTAAATTTCTTTTTTCTTTAATATGATAGTTGAGTAAATTATTAGGTATTTGCTTAATATTTTTTATAACGATTCTTTTTTTTTTAACTAATTAAATTAATATCCATATTTATGTTTTTTTTTGATAGAACTTAACAGCAATTGATTTCATAGTATTATTTTTTATTATAATCATAATATGAATATGTCCTATGATTTATGAATGATGAAATTGATGAAATCGATCAGTTTTGAACTTCTATATTATTCAAATATAGCTTTTCTTTATATGATAATAATAATTTAATAAATTTTGTATAACAATTCTTTGATAATCGAATTTGCAATTAATCTATTGATATTTTAATTAGAGGACTTACAACTTAAAAGTTTAAGATCATTTAATAGAAAAGAAAGAATAAGAAAAATTGGAAAAAAAGATAATTTATATGCAAGTATTTTAAATTATTAATTATAATGTAAAAATTCTAATTAAAATTATTTAAATTATCCAAATTTAATCAATTTTATTTAAAATATTTAAATTTTACTTTTAAATTATTATTTGCATATAAGAGATCAAGAAACGTAAAAATCAAAAATATATTAATTTATATTTTTATTTCGTTCTTTCTTCATTTTAAAACTTTTGAGTAGTAAAATGAAAGTGAATTCGGAAAGCAACGGCGATCGATAGATTTTAGAGCTCTGATTAATCTTCTACGTTTAGTCATAAGTCGTTATTATGCATAAATATCAATTTTTTCATGTTTCTTAATGACAACGAATGTTTCTAGTTTTCTATAGTTGTTGAAGAAATATAAAACGAGAATCTTTAGCGTGTTGAATAGAAATCAAAACAAATAGAAAAAAATAGAAAAAAAAAATGTTTTATAAATTGAAAATGAGAAGAAATCTTATTCATTTAGGAGTAAGATTTTTTTCTCAACTCAACGTTCTGTGCTCAAAAAAAGCAATACTCGTGTCAATATTTTTAAAAAAAAGAATTCACATGTATAAATTTTATTTTTGATTCACTCGAATCGCAAGAGATGTTACATATGTAAAAATTTATGGAAATAGTGGTCTCGTTATTTTTAGATGATTAATGTAGTATGTGTTCGAAACCATATCGTGTTTGCTGTGTAAATTTCTTTGATATATATATTTTTTTAATGCAAATAGATCTGATGTGAAGACGAGAAATGTTTGTAGAATGAATTGTTTTAAAAGAGATCAAAACATTTACTTTTACTTGCAAGTTTCAATTCGATGGCATTTAAAACTAAAAACGATTATTTTAATTTCACATTCTAAACGCTATAAGAATTTTTTCGTTATAAATTTAATTTTATTAAAGACGATTTTACAAGTTAATATTCTTTTATCTGCATTTTTCTTATTCTTAATTCTTTTTGTTGTATGAGGAATATGATTTATTTTAAAAAAATTTATTTTTCGTTAATAGACGTTGTCATGATGAAAACGTTGCGATGAAAAATATAGAAATATTATTGTAACATGTTGAAACAACAAATTTAGAAGTTAAGTAAAATTGTTATAGATGATATGGATGATTGTAATTTTATATTAATTGACATTTTTTTACCATTTTGAGGAGATTTTAATATTGTAAACTAAGAATATTTTATACTATTTCCTAAAAATTTCTCTGTTACATGTCATTTTAATCATTTAGCCAATTAATGAATCAATTAATGTTAAAGGATATATTTTATATATTTTTGTATTTAATCATTATTCTTCTTGTATATTGGAAAAATTCGATCATTTTCTGTGCGACTTATGTTTAATTAATTCCGTAAAGTTCAATTTATATAAATTTTTTTATACATAGCAATTTGTCAATCATGACCCTATTATTAACGGTGCAGTTTTCCTAGTAATAATAGAGCAAAAATGTTATTTTTTTCGTAATATTGTACATAAAATAATTAAAATATTGTTAACTTAACGCAGAAATACATGAAGACAAATAAAGAAATAAGAATATTATAAAAATTTTATTATTGAAACAATCAAATTTCATTGTCAGTGAAATATTAATTTTGTATTTAAATTACTATTGTTAAGTTCATCAAAACATTAAAACTTTTTTCATTTTAAAGAAACAAAATGAATTCTGACCAAAATACTGACTATTAATTTATAATATAATATTTATTAATCTATAATATAATCAATAAAATTAAATTGAAATATAAATTTTTAAGATATGTATGGATTTATTAAAATGAAAATAATATAAATAATATTTTAATCACACTATTATTCATAATAATAATAATAATAATAACATACAAAATATCATGATATCATAACATTAACAGATATCATTTTTTGAAAAGTAAAAGTCTTTCTTTTTTTTTGTTTTAGAAAAATCTGTTCACAAAATCAATATCATATTTTTTTTGTAAGAAACTAAAAAAGATTTTCTGGTTACAGTTTCTTCTTCTAAAATATATAATAAAACATTGTATAACATATATGAAAAGAATAGCATATAGTACGTCGATTCTACCACATTGTATATACTGTATATATTCGTTGCCAGAAGGATATATACGATGTGTTATTTCTACCTTTTCAGAAAGCTGTCAGATCATAGTATTCTTTCGTATAAGAATAAATGTAACTGCCGACCTGCTCTGCTGGAAATATATTAGGTTGGTTCTCCTAGATATATTTACACATATGGGATTTCGATTTTTAGGTACCACATTGTTTATTAAATTTATAAAGATTTAACGAGAAACTGAATAGAAAATAAACTTTGAAATAGTATCATTCAATCTTATAATTTATATTTAAAAATTATTTCATTTTTTAAATATCATTAGTTTTTGTAAAATTTTACATTTATATAAAAGAATATAAAAAAAATTCATAACTTGCTGTAAATTTATAAAATATATTCATTTATATAACAAAATATTTATGAAAATAATATTTTTTATTTACCATAATTTATTATTTAATTATAATGAATTAATAATTTAAATTTATAAATTAAATTATCAGAATAAATGTGAACTATGTTTCTATTATTTAATAAAAAATTTGAAATTATTTAAAATTACGTTTTATTATAAGAAAATTAAGTTCAACAAATTTTATTTTAATAAATATATAAAATGTACTACATTTTTCTTGGTTTTATTTTTTTTCAATTTTTATTTTTTTTTTGTAGTTCTCTTTTAACTTCATACTGTTTTACCAGATTTTTACAATCTTATTTAGTTTCCATTTTCTGCCATTTTCTTTTCTTTGGTTTTTTTAAAATCTTCTACAATATTTCTTGCTTATATTCAACTTTCCACTGTTTCTTTTAATTTTGAACAATTTTCAATATACATTTCTCAATTTCATTAATCCTTTTTATTTTCGTTTCATTCAATTTCATTAGAATTTTATTTTACTTTTTTCCATCTTTTTAAAATTTCTATTCAACTTCTTTTCACTTACCTCATTGTCTTCTTGTTTTCTTTGCGCTTTGAAGATCTGTTTCTCTGTTTTAATTATTTATTATTATCTATTCGGGAATTTTTTATTTTACGATACAGAAAACAATATTCATTATCGTCAATTAAAATTAATCTTTAAAAAGAGTTTCAGACACGATATAAAAAAAAAAAAAAATACTAATTGTAATCCTTTCTTCGTTTTAAAAAATAGTGAAGAAAATACGTTCTTCCAATGCAATGGAAATTAAGATATCGAAATTAAGATAGCAACTATTTAATTTGCTATTTAAAACTTTTTTTAAATAATGTTTATTCTCTTATTGTTTTTAAAACATTCTTGAAATTTCTATTTGCTGTTATCAATTGCGAAATATTTCGAAAAAATACAGAAGTTAAGTGAAAGTTAACTGCGATCCAGGTTTAATCCTTTTATTTCCTATTTAATGAATAAATGGATAAGGATATCAAACGAGATTTTTCTTTTATAGATTTTTTTTACGTACTCTTTTTACATGTTTAAACGCATAATACATTAAATTTAAATAAATCACAATTTTAATGAGGTATCATTGGAATTATCATAAATGAATATGGTTTAAAGATTCGAAAGAAATTCGAATTTAAAATTTTATAGAATCTCAAAACCCTATAAATCTGAAATATTTTCTTTGTCTTTTAAGAAGTAGATATTTCGCCAAAAAAATAAAATCTTAACAAATTTTGATTTCTCAACCAAACTTAATTAACTAACAGCCATTTTTATGTACAGAATTATATAGATTGGTGCATACGAGAAAATGTATTAAATTATATTAAATTATATTACAAAAAGAATTGTCTTCTTCAAAATTATATTACTTTTATATCATTCAGTAAATCTCTGATCCAATGTTAAAAAAAATATATTTAATATTTTAACAAAATGAATAAGTAAAAAATATAACATTCATTTTATAAATTTACAGTTAAAATTATATCATCAATTGTTATTGATGAAAATAGAATAGATACAATGTGTTGTAGTATTTGCATTAAATAAATTTTCCTAATGGATCCTATTTCTGCAAGACTCTATCTTATCGTCAATTCTAATATATATATATATATATGTATGTATATATGTACATAGATCCTTATCATAATACCTATGTTTAAAGCAGGATTTGCATTACAGACAACCTTAATCACAGATCTACTAATTGTAAGTAAGATCAAAGACTTTCTCCATTTAATCATACTAATGTACATGTTCGCATCTCTTTCTTGTTCCATTCAATATTCTGCTATTACTTTTTACTCTTCCTAATAATCTTTTCATCAAAAAAAAAAAAAAAAAAAAAAGAAAAAGAAAGAAAACAGAAAAATGAGAGTAATATATTACAGACTATAATTATAGAGACAAATAATATGTTTAAGATGTTTTAGGAGTTTCGTTTAAAGATTTTAACTTTTAGTTTAATCTAACTTTTAGGAAGAGGAATACATAAAATTCTTCATTTCAATATGTGCTTAGATTTAGAATTATTATAGAACATCTATCCAGAATTAATAAGTGAAAGTGAAAGAATATATTTTGAAATTAATTCTCTAAAAGATGTTTGCGTCATATTAAACAACTCGCATAGCAAATAGATAGGGACTAATCTTGTTGCATTACAATGAAAGATTTTAAGCATGAAGATACGCCAGTAAAAATTGGAGAGAGAAACAAATTTTAATATTCTCATCATATCTCGTCTCATTAACATTTTAATAATTTCTTCTCTATTTATTTCTATGCCGAATATCTCGATTATTATAATTCCCGACACTAACTGCTTTAAAATAAAAAATTTATTATAGAATGAAGAATAAAAAGACACCGTAACTTCCAGGTAATTGATATTAATATGATAAATTTTAATTAATAAACAAACTTTATTTTGCCGAGTAAAAAACATCCCTTTTAATTTAATATTTAATGTAAAAAAATAATATTTCACATGCACCAATCTATATTCACTACTTCCAAAGCGATATTTCTATGTTTACATATCAGGAACACTGTCAACATTTTTTGGATCTTAGATCCTTTTTATTACATAATATGTACAAATTAGATTGTCTGAAAAGTTCGTGGATATTTCTTATAGATGATATAGATTTTAAAGAAATTTTAACTATAATTGTTTAATGAATATTAGAGATCTATTATTACTGGATTGCTGAATTACCCAAACACTTATGAATCTTCTCTACAATCAATCAATCCTCTAAATGAAAATACTTGAGAATCTTATCCATATGTCTAAAGTCATATAAATCAGATACTTTTGAAAGATCTTTTAAATTCTAAGAAAATTTTTTCAAAAAATTTTCATTGACACATCATAAAACTTTTTTTCTTCAATCGAGTTGATATTAAAATCAAAATTCAATTCCACAATAAGTGTACACCCTTAATGAAATAAATCCCAATTTTTGAACATATCTAAACTCATTTTCTCTTTCTTATATACTGTAAATAACACAGTTCACGATCGCAGTTCAAGATTAATCGATTCATTTCAACAATATTTGGCCGGGCAAGAAGGGGAAGGTGTTGTAAATATAAACGGGTCGATTAAAGGCGAAGGAGTTGGCGATGGCCAAGGCTGGATTCGTGTCGAAATCTTCGTCGGCAGAGGGCGTCGTGGGCTCTCTGGTTCGCGGGGTCGTTGTGGTTTTCATCGTTGTTGTCGTTGTTGTCGGTTGCGGGGTGGTGGCCGTGGTGGTGAAAATTGGGGGTTGGCTTGTCGGGCGTGGAGGTTCATAGGCTGGTAATCCAGGGGGCCCGTAATACGCATGCAATCGATTGTTGGCAGGATTAAAGCGTTGACCATTAGGGCGCCACCCCCTTGGTTTATATGGCGATAAATCTGACGTTGCTAGTCCGATACAGAGAAACACGAGGGTCAGCTGGAAAATGGAAAAGCAATTAATGGCTTAGCTGTCGCGCGCTCTCCCTTTTTTTGTCCTTTTTCCGGTCTGCTCGCGTTCTGAAATACGGTACGAAGGAAACGTTCCTCCCACGATACACGCGGGATCGTTTCGGATCGTTTCGGTTGATCGTTATTGTCCGGATTGATAGGGGAGGGGGGTTGAGCGTCCGTTGATAGAAGAAATAAAGAGTTGGAAAACAAACGATGGAAATGTATTTCTTGTTTTCTCTTTCGTTTTCGTGAATTTCTGTTTCGAAGACTTTGAGTCAGTTGCTTTGAACTTTTTTGGAATATAAATTTTTTAATTTCGTTGACCGTTTGTAAGTTGTGTATATTGAAAATACGGAGTGTTTAAGAAAGAAGATTTTAGATTTTAAAACTTTAAAGGATTTTATTATTTGTATAAAAAAAAGCGATTAATTTAATTCTTTCAACGATTGTTCCATCACAGTTTTATTTTTTTCACAAACGTATAATGCAATTTTTCCATATATAATTTCAATAATTTTAATAGAATATTTTTCACTAGTCCATATATTTTATGTTTCAATTTATAGTTTTATGTATTCATATATTCAGTTTGCGAATCGAAGAATATCTTGTTGATTTATTGTGTACGTATATGAAAATCCATATTTCAGTTTTTTTCATAAATAAAGATTATTCTGTCTGTATAAACTTTTGTATCATATATCGAGATAGAATTTTAATAATATGAAAATTAGTATTATTTTGAGATTGTATTATATCGTTCATATTTCTTCTCAAAGAACGCTCAACTCACAGGAAATTTATCACTTAAACACGTATTAAATTTTTAAATTTTGTATTAAATATGGAGTGAAATCGCTGCTTTTAAAAAATTCAAATAGAAATAATAGAAATAGTAAATAGTAAATAGAAAGAATAATAGTAAATAGAAAGTACTCTTTTATTCTATTTAGTTTGTGTATTCTATATTTTCTCAAAATTCAAAAAAAGAATTAAATATAATCAAATTAAAAAATTTTGTCACAAATCTGACGTAAAAATTACGAATGAATCGAGAAACGAGAGAAATACGTAAAAAGAAAGAACTTTGCAACTCTTTTGCAAAGAGATCTGCAAAAATTTTACAAATTTTCGACTTCCATTGCTACTTTTTATAAATTCGTATTCCAAATTCGTACTAAAAATTGAAATAAAAACTTATCAAATATAAATATTTATCGATAATTATATGAAAAAATATATTTTAATTATTACGTTTTATTTTTTACTCTTCTTAATTTTAAGAATTAAAAATTGTTAAAAATAGATTTTCATCCTCTTGAGTTCTTGAGTTCTCAATTGTCTGTCAACAACACGATGAGACAACGATAAATTTAAATAACAATTAAATAAATATAAATTTAAAGAATTATGGTGGATCGATAAGGTAAATTTCAATCACACGACGTTATACACGAGATATATAAATACACGAACGATTCGAGTATTGAACGAAACATTATTAATCGTTTCTCCTACTCATAACAAATCCATTGTCTTGTTACCGTTCTCCACATCATTGTTGGCCAACACCGTTAACTCCGCTTCGAAAATTTTGACTGGCTTTTGCCCGTGTCTTTCATCCGTCTTTATATGCGACCACACGTTTATGAGATCGCGTCCAAGTAACGAAACGATTTCGTTTCATTGGTTATTGCTCACTGTTTCGTAACTATACGCCAGACCTATATTACGTGTTACGAATGGACAAATTGATTCACGACTTCTGCCTTCTCACCACTTCGATGCCAATTTTTCTTTCCTTTTTTTTGGATTTAATCTTCTCTTTCGAGGGATATTATTTACACGTACAGTCGATCATAAATATATCCGGCCATATTGGATATTCTGTATAAAGTAATAATAAGTATGAAGTACTCAGAAGGATCTATACTTTTGGGACCAACTGTATATACGTGTACGTTTTGACAGAATGATTTGTTTCATAACGCTTATAAATATATTTCACGTAGATGTAAATTGAAAAATAAAAAACAAATTGTTTTTCATTACGTTCATAAATTTAACCCTCGAAAGATTAATGTTCTTATTTATTCCTTTAAAAGTGTATCATGTGATGATCTTTTTAATAAACTAGTAAAAAATTCATTCAATCTAACGATAATATATTAAATATACATTAAAAATAAATGAAATAAAAAATTTGATTTAATAAAATTTCACACAAAACGTTTAAATTGATCTAAAAATACAATATAAACCCGAACAAAATAGGAGGATTAAATGGATTTATTTACTCAGTGACCAAGTATTCGAGGATATTATTTGAAATAACCATCCTTTGCTTTCATGTAGCATGTCATAAGCAGCTACACGAAGCGGTTAGTTATCGTGGCAAACGCAGTTTCTAAGGAAATTTAGCTAAAACGTGATAATCAATCTAGATTATTAAAGATTTTTAATAAAAATTGCCAAAAATATAACTTTCTTTACGAATCTCCAAAAAGAAACATTTCTTTCTATCATCGCCATTTTGATGAACACATCGACGTGTGGCTCTTTCCAATATTTATTTCAGATAAATTGATTCTACTTCTATTTCGATTCTCAATGAAATTAAAAAAAATAAAAAAAATAATGAAATATGCTAAAGCAGTCTGGTTATTTTACAACAAGTGAAAGACAATATTTAATATCAAACAACACTTACTCTAGCGCAAATCTATTCACTTTTTTCTTTTAACGTCGTTAAGTTAAAAATACCACCAATCTTTTCACAGAATTATTTCCATACAACGTTCGTTGCTCGTAGCGAGAAATTTTGCGACGAACCGTCGTGATCTCCGTACGTATACGATGGATATAATCTCCTCTTTGGTCCAAGTGGAAACGGTTTAAAACGCAGCGGCGAAAGCAGCCGTTGTAGTACATAATTTTGTCACGGCTTACGTGAGCGGCGCACGTGTCCCGAATTCCGGATCCATTATGAATTCGCAAGATCGTCGTACCGGCAGCTCTTATGCGTACGAATTCGATCGCCGCTCGAAAAACGTGGCATGCAAGCTAATTATCGGATTGACAGTGAAGCTCACCCGGTTCAGATCTGGATTCCGGCTGCGGACTGCTTAGAACTTGCCGGCTCCCCGATGCCTGCGAGGAATCCTGTGCAACATCGAGAGAATAAGTTCCATTTTCTGTCGACGCTAGATGGCGTTCGGGTTTTAGTTGCTGGATTGGGGGATCGAGTTCAATGTGTGATTTTGTTGTCATTTAATATTATTTTTCGATCTACGGTATATAATTAATTAGTTACACGAATCGAGATATGTAATGTAAGTTTATTAGACACGGGTAATTGAAGTTTTTAATCTAAATTGATAACTTAAGTGAGTGAATATGTTGTTAGTATCATTTTTCATATCTCATCCAAAATGTGTCTACTTGACATATTTCATTATTTCAATATTATTTATAGTGTAGTAATTAAGTCAGTAATCTAGATATAAAATATATAATATCGTGCATTATGAAATTTTTGGACTTTTAAAACTTTCTTTTTGTAATTCGAGAAATATTTTGTTGCACATTTATTTAGAGATTTCGTTGTCGAAGATCAATTTAATATTCCACGTTAAATCTAAATTCTATTTAGATTGACCATGATAATAATTCGTATGAACGTTCAAAGACAATTAATTATAATTTGTCTCGTAATGCTATTATCTCAATTCCATTTTGATTCGATAATGTCACGTATGATGCAAGAAAGATAATGAGAGCTATATAGCCTTTGGATGTTTATCTAATAAAATATATATTCCCATAACAAAACGATACAAATATATCTTTTCCATAATTAAATTTCTCCAAATAGATTAAAATTTTTGAAAAATTTATGATATACTAATAATATTGTATAACACTTTATACATTTAACAATGTTTATATAAAATTCATCCAGAATAATTCTTTTCAATTTTAACTACTTTTCTGACCTTCCATTTAAATCCATCTTATTTCATTCTCAACATTGATCAACACAGAATAAATTTTCAACAGATAAAGATCGATTGTCACTATACATATAAACAAATCAACAAGCCAATGCACACGAGTCGTAGCGTGGAATAGAATATTTATACGAAATTTTCCATTTATTTTCATAGGCGCGTGCCCGTATGAATTAAATGGAATCTATCGATCTACGTCCACTCGAGTCCATTTGTGGTGACCTGTCGTTTCCGCTTTTCATTTCACCCCCGTTATCGGTAATCCATAAGTCCCTTTGTGATAATCGCAATCTCGACGAAACCTGACCCTCCCTTTCGTGCACGTTTATGCTGTCAATAGATCAATATCTTTTTCAGGGGATGTGTTTGACATTGGCTCCACTCTGTACTTAGAAAAGGGATACGAGACATTCTTTCTTCTACGCGACAATTTCGATTGCTCCATGTTTGTGTTAATTGGTTTGATGGATCGATAGTGTAGAGCATGTTGGATTTTCATGTAAGATTCTTCTTAAATATTTGTCAAATTTTAATCCTTTAATCAAGTTGGTGATGCATTGCTGAAGATGAAATCACTTTTATTATCGAGAATAAATAAAAGAATTATTAGATCGATTATAAAGTAGAATCGTTTACTTTTCTTCTCAGAAAAAATCTTACGATCAATAACAAGATGTAATAAAGAGTTTGCACACAAAAATTGACGTAAAAAAATGTTGGTTGAGCTTTATTCATAATTACAATATTATAACATTACAACCTCAACTCAATTTTCCTATTTGACTTTTGATCTCTGAAATCTTTAAAATTTTTCCAAAGGGAAAAGGAAAAATAATATCGATAATTATCAAAGCTATGATCTTCAGGAAAGGAATATCAATTCGCAATAGAAGACGGCCTTTTTTTCTCTTCTTCTTTTTTCGACCGGTTCTCGATGAATTCTTCGACAGACACGATAAAAATAAACGAGTAGTAGTGGAGTAATGTCTAGCCCGAGCGTCAAGATGAGATCTACGTAACGTTCTGCGGCGGACAGATAGGAGTGCCAGATTGATCGAAAGCGCAAAATATAATACTCCGTATTGGGTACTTTTGTTCTCTGATCGAGTATATCAAGTATTCTGGTCGAGTAACAAGTGGTGCACGCGTCATGTCACGTGTCAGGCGCAATGCACATTGCACACTACGACCTGGTGCCTTTTACATGAAAACAGAAAGATGAATATTCCTTGTCGATAAAAGTCCGTACTCTTTGCTCCTATCCCTTCGTCAATCTGTTCGATTCGATCGTACGTGTTGGTAAACTTTTATCATGCGATTTCTTTCTTGAATTTTGCATTTCTTTCTTTCTCTCTTTTTTTTTTTTTTGTAATCTCGATCTTTCGACAAATCTATTCTTAGATTGGATTAAGACGCGGGAAAATTCATTCGGAAGAAAAATTGTTATCAAATTATTTTAATATCGAGCAAAGATGCGATAAATTTTTATTCATCGTTGATTTCGTTTTTAGATTGTAAATCAAAGGGAAAAAGGAGATGAATGAAACAACAATTCATTCGATATATTTGATTGGAACGATCGTTTCATTGTTTAACGCTCTTTTTTAAAGTTTTCACGACATTCCATTTTAAATTCTGATCAATCTGCGTTTATGAGGGCAGCTTATTGTTGAACGTATACATTATTCATGAATATAAGCAGCAATAAAGCTGTTTAATTAAAATAATTTGCATTATATATATAATTAAAATTAGCCAAAACTGGCAAGCGTTATTAGATTTCAGGGCGGCAGTGTAAATGTCGATCTCTAAATTCAAGGAGAAAAATGAGGGAATTTTCGGGCAAAAATATGGCGTTCTTTTGGTTGGACCGACAGACGTTTATTAAATTTCAGTCCGTTGCAAACGTTGCCTCGAGGAGATTAAACAATTTTATTCCTCGCGTCGAGAATCTTTCTGTTAAAATTGACGGATCAATTAGAACAGGTTCTCGTGATATTCTTTTTTTTTTTTTTTTTTTTTCAACGTGGTTTCAATGTATTTATGTCGTTGAATACAAAATTAAAAATTGAAACCAGAGAGTAACGTTGAACAAAATATTCTATTGTCAAACTGTTCCATTGTATTTTATCCTCAGGATTTTATTGATTAACTATTTTAATTAATTATTCATGTTTGTACGAATTTTTTTAAATTGATATTTTTTTGTATAATTGCAAAATTTCTATTTTCATATTCAAATTTATAAACGAAAAAGAGAAAACGAAATTTTACTCGGAATTAAATTAAATTAAGAATTTTCAATTACATTATAATATATTATTATATGTTATTGTTAATACATATGAATATATACATACATATGCATCCAATCCATGTTTTCACAGACATTTATTAAAATTTTTTTCTCATTAATTACATTTACTTGCTTCAGATGTATTTATTACAACTATCTATCGTCCATGCAGGCATCACTCACAAATATAATTATTTCATTCAAACATCGCAGAGTTGTCTATATACAAATGTATAAAAAGAAGAGTATCTTTATTATAATATTACTTATAATAAATAAACTGCAAATGTTTATTTCAAATTCATATTTTTATGAATACAAGTAAGAAAAATATTACGTGTATATTTTCGTGTATTTAAATTTCTTACATAAATGCAGTCTAATAATAATCCTTTCATGATAATGAACTCTTCCAATCCATACGAGCTATGATATGTATTCGATATCATATTTACTGAAAATTTTCTTCCGACGAGACAAAGTATAAATAACTTTTTGTAAGAAAATAGAAATCATATATTAATACATCGCGTGATTCCATTTAAAAAACAAAGTTGATCTTCATATCACTTCTACATTATTGTCTGCCCTTCTTCAATTTTGATTTAAAATATTTTTCAATACTATCGAAAATCAAATTTATTTTGTTCAACCTATATATTGATGAGAATATAATGGATCATTATTTATTACAAAAAATATGAAAAATGGAAAACATGTAGCAAGGTTTCAATTAGGAGGATTAATCTTCCATTGTATTAGATGGATTCCATCATATTAGATCGTGTTATTTATGATGACTTTACGTTTCAATTTATAACAATGCCTAGTTAACTATGAAATTATCTTTACCTTACCAGGCACTATTATATAACCTTACAACATCTCTTCCACCCCTGTATTCAAGATTCGAAGCAAAATGCCACATTAATATATATATATAAAAAAAAATACACAGTAGTTAAATTAATTTTTCTCGAGTCCATTGCGCTCGTTGCCCTTTTCGCTCTGTTCAACACCGACGTAGTGGACGCCATTTCTGGCATCCTGACGCCTTTGCACGTCCTTCGTCAACAAGGTCATGATAAACCCGATGAGCAGCGCTATACAAAGGCCCATGTGCACCGGAATATCCCCGTACACCTCGAGCAACCGACCCATTATCAGAATGAGGACAATCCCGTAAACGTTATTAGCCACGTTCAAAATTCCCGCCGTTATCCCCTCGGATTCCGGATACGTGTATTCCGCGCACATTTCGTATCCTAAGGCCACGTATCCAACTAAGAAGTACCTGCGGAAAGTAATTGCGTTTTAGAGGCGGGTTGGAATCAATTGCAGGTGAACGAGTTCCACTCGTGAAAGAGAATCTCGTGGAGGACAATTTTCGACAAGTGGTGTAATTTGCGAAATATGGTTAAGAGAAAATAAAATTCGTTATATTTTTGTTTTCCATTTGTTCTATTAATTTGATTTTGATTTTTTGGCGACTCGATATCGCTTGAAATCATCGATCGAGCGTTGTAAATTGTGCAAAAAATTGACTATCTATGTACAACTATTTAAATTTTAAATTTTAATTTTAATTACCACGAAAAAGGTATATATTCCTTATTATAATTAGCTTGATTAAATCCACTGAAAGTTAAAAAGTTAATTAACAAACTTAACGCGAACGAAATAAAATCTGATTTTATATTGAAAAAAATATTTGAAACGATGATTCGATATTAATAAAAACACGGCGATATATGTGTTTGTATACAGTACCCTAGAAAAACGGAGCCCAAATACACCATCCATTTCATTTCGAGGAACGTGAAGGTAGAAAAGAATATCTGGCCGCCGAGTGAGAGAAAATACACGATCACAGCCGTTTCCCTGAAAGTATATTTCGTCCAGTTTCGTTAAAAAATATTAAAAAAAAAAGAAAGATACATACATAAATATAAAAAAAAAAAATATACGACAACGAAGCGCATGTTAAAATAGTGAAAGTATCGAGAGGCTGATCCATTCTTATATCTATAATTAAAACGAATACGATTAGCATTGCGAATTTAGAAACATTGTGAAAATTTGATGATGAACGTATGCGTATAATGTATATATTTCAAGCGTATTTGTTCGTCTTTAATCGAATCGAATATTCGATTAAATTATTGATATTGAATATTAAATATTAAAACGATCTCCAAATATATCCTATATTTTTATCCTATATATTATTCATTCCGTATTTAAGATGGATCGTCCATAATACTGGATAAAATAGTATTCGATAGAGACTAGTTATATCTGTAAATATTCAATAATTATTGACAGTAGACTCTGCTTGAAATATATATATATATATCAAAAACTCTTTGGCCAATAAACGGCATGATAAAGAAGAATAAAATAAAATTCATGCAACGATAGAAGAAGATAATGGAAAATAATTTGACAAAAGCGGAAGGATAAATTTTCATAAAAATTTTCTTACTTGTACTTATGCGTTTTATCGAGAATCACTCCAAAACTGACAGAACCTATCATCCCTGTAATGATCAAGACCAAACCGATTCTACCCGCGTCTTCCTCACCATTCTGTAAAATGTTCAACGTTTCATAATTAGAATAACTAATCCTTTGTAACGTTGATACATCCAATGTTCGAATTTTTTAAAAATATTCAGTTACGTGATATATAAATATTCAAATATCAAATGCGTCAATAAAATTGTACCGTTTTATTAATCAGCTCACCTCGAAATGCGCGAGATATATTTGATTCAACAATGTTCCTACGGCGTTCAAAACACCGATACTCAAACCATACGAATTGCAAAGCGACATATAATACTTGTTCTTGAACAATCTCTTAATTGGCTCTATCAAACTTTCCTCGACCTCCATTTCATTCAATTTTTGAAGAGCTCGTGTTTTACTCGGCGGTATTTTTGGATCGTCCTCGAATACTGTACAGAATAAAATTTCCCTAAATAATTAAATTATCAAAATAATTTTAAGAATTTTTATTACTTTATAAATCTTGTCAAAGGAATTTTTTCGTTATTTCTGGGATATTAAGAAGGGATTTTGTCGACATTTCATTGTCAAAAGTTAAAAAACGATTCTTTTCTTAGAAATAACTTACGTATTACGATCAGTATAAACACAACTGTCAAGATGATAGCTACGCCCCAAAATAGATGCGACAAGCCAGCGCCAATATCGTCTAGATCCTCATGATTTTTCACGATTATCGGTGTAATTAAGAAACTTAAAGCTATCCCCATTTGGTTGCCAAAAATGCTTAACGACGTGGCCGTGGAAAGTTCGTCGGCGGCGAACCATTGCGCTGCCAGACGTCCGGGTAACGTTAGAATTATAGTCTGAGACGAAGATAAAAATAAAACGTATATCTAATTTATAAATAATAATTAAAAAATTGTACATTTGTCAACTAAGATAATTAACATACAACGTATATAAATTAAAAACGATGACTTATTATTACTTCTTTGTATAATATCTTAAAATAAATGTTGCGTTTTCTTTCTTTTATTTTTATCACATATTGATTATAGACTTGGAAATAACAATATATCTCGGAAGAGAAGTCACAAAAGTTTCATTAAACTCGAAATGCAGTCAGTGAACGAGCATAAATCTTTCTACAGAGATAGTGCCACCGGGTTAAATCCATGGTGCATAAAGTTCGGCCAGACTTGTAATTCCTTGCATTAGCAATAATTTACGACACATTTTCACATATTCGTTTCTACCATGTTTGTGATTCGCCCGATTATTGCAACATTGTTCGATCTCTCTTGTTTGGGCAAAGCTTGCGAGCGTAATCCTTGAACACGTGAAAACTCGATTTTAAATATTTTCCATGAAAATTGCGCGTGCAAACTGATTAAACGTATGTACGAAATAATAATAATTAATGTAGATATAATCGATTGTGTTTCGAGTCGTATATTGCAACCGTTGTTTACCGATTGATTTATTGTGTCGCTTATCTTTTTTTATACTACTTGTAACTGGAACGGTCTGATATAAACAGTGTCATATCACTTGTACCACACTTGTAATCGTGTGTCATTTTTATTCTTCTTCTTAATTTCGTCTAGTTTTTTCATTTTACTCGAATCTTATCGAAAATTACCGTCTTTTTTTAGCATTTGATCATTAATATAATATAAATTATATACGTTATAAATTGTTATTGTTATTTCTTTTTCGGTTTTAATTTTATTCTCCTGCTTTTCGGCTTTAATGTTTATGAATATAACTTTTTCTGATTTTAATTTACTTTTTTTAAGAAATCGAAGCGATTACTTATTTGTAATATAATAAATATTTTTACAAGTTACAAGATAAATTGAATTTTATAAATTCAATTTATATAAATTGAAACATTATTATTTGTTTTTGAAATGAATGAAATCTAACCTGTGTAGAAGCAACCAAGGATTGTCCAATGAAAGTGACCCAAAATCTGTCAGGGCTGACAGATAAAACCTTAATCCACGAACCAAGGCACGTGACACAACATCCTATAATGTTACTCCATCTAAGTCCCCATCGGTTCACCATGTACGTGGCAGGAAAGATGAAAATCAGGTAATAAGCCATAAATGCCATTGCTGTCCAGTCGACAGCCAATGAAGAGACGCCATAATATCTGAGAAATGTTTTTACTTTCAAATTTCGAATTTTTCTTTTTCATATTGCTGAATTCTATGTATTCGATTTATGCATATATTTTTTTCAAACCCAATTTCCTAACGAATCATAGTAAGAGAATAAAGTTGTGTTTAACTTAAGTAATATCATTCTATTGCCTATTTGAAATTTTTTCAATGTTTCAGAGATTTAGAAATATTTCTAGCAGATTTCTAGATTAATCATTTAAAATGTTTTTTTTTTAATAACAATTGAAATGACAATTAAATTATTTGAAAGTAAAATGTTGATAATCTTTAAATGGATCCAAGATATTGTTATACAGGATTAAATCAAATGATATCATACAGATATTTTTACATATTTTGAAATATGATATTGAAAAACATGCTAATTTGGAAGAATTAATTCGTTATCTTTGCTTTGTCATTTGGGAAATGGAAACATTTTATTGTTTGCTTATTTACTCTATTGTACATTATCTGTTTGCATTTTGTATTAAGAAGAATGTATCGAGAGTATATATAGAATTTGTTTGAAAAGTCAATAGTTAATTTTAACGTAGACGACGAACATGTTACGAGTTTTTATTTGGTTTTTGATAGAGCAAGAGGAAAATTTTAGGTCAATCGTTGTCTTGTAATTCACTTCCTCCGAAGAATATAAGAAAATATAATTCTTTATGTATTTTGAGATGCAATAAATGCAAAAAAAAAGAAATTACAAAATAAAAAAATATTGATAAATTATTTAATTTTAAAAGAATGTTTCGATATCAAAACATTTTCTTTTCAACAAAAAGGAATACTTAATACTTTTTTCAATTTATATAGATATTATGTATCACAATTCGAAAAAACAAAAGTTCAAATACCTGCTCACTATATTGCTGACTATAGAATATTGAATCCACTGGAAGTTGCTCATTCCCGTGTACACGGTAAATAAACTCAGCATCAGCCATCGTTTCTTGTAAACCTTCGTTTCCAACGAATTATCATTGCCTTTCTCATTCCCATTCATCGTCTTCACCACATTCTTCACGCACAATACCTCGTTCAGATCCTTCTCGTCCGTCATTCTCACCCTTTCAAAAATTCTCAATCCTCCCTCTCAATTTAATTAAAAACGAATAAGAGAAACTACAACCACGATCAAAATCTTCATCAACAAATATTCTACAATATATATATGTCCAATCTGAAAAACCTATCCCTAATCAGAATTTTTTCATATTCTATAACCTAAATATTTTCTTCTACAAATTCTTCCAAATTGTTCACGCGTGTCCTCCTCGATCGAACAACTTACGAAACTTCGATCTTTTCCATTCACGATGCACACTTTTCACGATTTCTTTTCGAAAAACTTCGTGCTCATCACCCCGACAGCGAAACCATTCCTGCACAGAGGAACGAATTCTTCGAACTGGATTCAAAATAATCGCGTCTCCATCTCCTGGATCGGAGCACACAAGTGTCTACACACAAGTGCCATCGCCTTATCTCGATACGCGATTAAACAAGAGATCGTTCTTTATATATTTGCGACTGGCTACCTTCCGTATTTGTCGTTATCGCGATTTTTATCGCGTCTCGCGTCGATCTTACCTACGAATCCGATCGATCCATCCTTCAGTCCATCACGAGATCGTCTATCGATCACTTTTGATATACCCCTCATCGTCCAATAAAATTTGTCGATTGTGAGGGCCTCGTTTCGCGAGGCTTCTCCGCATTTTGTTTTGGGTGTTGGTAAACCGATTACAGGTTTTGTGAAATTCGTGACGAAGAATTAAGACTCTTTTACGACATCCATCAACAGTATGATCTCGATGCAAACAGTTGGAGGAACACAAGTATTAATCTTGGCGCTTGTCTCGTGGTAGCGAGACGTTTTTGAGGAGAGAAGAAAATAATATCTGGCGCCATTTTATACGATTTGTCGGTTTTAGTCAATGTTGCAATATTACGATTTCAAAATGATTGTTTCGTTCTTTTGTTGTTTCTTTGTTTGGATGGCTTCTATGAATTGGTATATTCTTCTAACGTGTTTGAAAAATATTATATTTTTTTTATTTGAAGGAATTGATTTTGATATTAATTTTATACTATTTATATTTTGATCCATTCTCGTTTTAACGGAAGATAATAAGATTAATCGATTGAAAAATAGTAATTTTAAAAGAAATCTTAAATTTTTTTAAAACAAAGAAAATTAATAATTAATTATATAACATTAATGATAAAATAATTGTTAAACAAGTCTTCAGCATATATTATGTAAATAGATATAGAATCTCTGATAAGTTATATAATTGTAAGTCTTGCTTATCGTTGATATCTAATTTAAGCTTCTGTTTACTTTTCCATCAATATTTTCAGATTTCGAATCTCGTTGATTCTCAAATTCAGGGAAAAGTGTGACAAACAATAAATTAATACGCTGATACTGTTTCGATTATTCTTTGTCAATGTTGTGCAATCACAAATTTAAATTTTAATTCAATACATCTCGTGATCGTTGCAATTGTATAAAATATTTTAATTATGTTCGTAATAGTAAATAAATATCGTATGTAATGAATATAACAGAAGTTTATTAGATATTACATTTTAACAATAAAGACAATGCAAATCTGAGGCTCTCTTTGAGTTACATAAGTTTATAATTTATTACAAAATTAAACATCTCCGACACAATCCTCTCCATAAACTTCGAGACACTCTTAAATGCATTAACATCAAACGGTAACATTAAAAAACGGTCGGAAAAACTATGAATGACTGAGTGGTGCACACGGAAATTTTTTTTTTATTTTCCATTGTAAAAATATGTGACATTCGCGCGTGTGGTACAGTACCAAAATTTCGTCCTGCGATTAGAAAAAATTATTATAGACGATTATTATAAATATTTCATTTGACAAAAAAAGAAAAATATCACTCGATTAATAAAAAATGTATATTAAAAGAATCTCGAAATCAAAAAATTATATACATATATATTACATAATATTAATATTAATATTAAATAATAATTTCCCTTAAGAATAAACAATATTATAAACAACTTCAAAATTTCGCCAAATTCTACAAGATCCTCCTTAATTCCCAAAATTAAGAAAAAAAAAAAAAAAAAAAAAAATCACGAATTATTATATACATCTAATTTCAAAATCTGTTAACAACTTTACAATTTCGATTCTCATTTGCCTTATTTATATACGTATATACACAACAGACTCAACATTATTATTTATCGACTCTAACTAACTTCTTACGAAAAAATATACTATCTGCTCTGAAATATTTAATTATAAGTATCGACACGCTTCGTACGACACGCAAAACACGGTTGTCGTAGTTTAATTTTAAACGAGGCAGGCACGCAATGTCGGTACTCTACCACATCACGCTTACCTTAACATTATAACGCGCAGCATCGCTCTCTTCGTCTCTCGTTTTAAATTCTTTTTTTTACTCCCGATAATCGTTCTATCTGTACACACGCATACCACGTACCTGTACCATGCCCCAAATCATCCGCTCTCGAAACGAGCCCTCGAAAATATATTACAAACGACGGATCGCTATCGTGTTACGAAATTGAAAGAACAAGTTTTGTTGTTTTATCTCGTTATTTCGTACGGATTAATATTAAAGTGTCTCGTTTACATGTATATATAATATATATATATATATTTATATATATATTATTTACAATATATATCATACATTTAACATATGTCATCTAACGTGTATTAAATGTATAATATATTTTATAATATATTAATAAATTATATATAAATATATATATATATAATATATACAATTATATATATATATATTTATTTATTTGTATTTGCATTTTTATATTTATATCTATACACATTTATGTCTAACGATTACTCGTATTGTATACAATTTATTGTTTATTTATTACTATGTAAACGTTTTTTGAGACTTTAGTCCGGTACAATTGATATTTTTATTTAACCTGTTAACGTATGTATGCACGTTATGTATTACAAACTATTCAATTCACCGAGCAACAGTTCACACAGGCCGACGCTCTGAATGTAAAAACACGTGGAAAAAGGTTACTTTTTTTTTTTTCTTTTTTTCTTTTTTTAAGTATTTTATAGTTCACTTCTTTTCAATATTATATTATTTCTTTCAACCCTATAATCTCAATATACTTTTCACTTTAGATGAAATTTAAATCTCTTATCCGATTCTAGTTATTTGGCATGTTAAATTTATTAATTTCGAGTTTAGAATTTTATCACCGAGGAGACTTGATGAATTTCGAGTATTAATGCAAGGGTTAACGAGATATCGGTTATCTTTGGCTAGTTGATTTTTAGCAATCATCAATTCGTGTATTTTCGTCTTTGATCTCGACGAATGTACCTCTTATCCTTGGTCGAGAACCCAACTTTCGATCGAATAACACACACACACGAACACATTTTTAATTTATCTTTAATAGAAAATGAAAATTTATTTAAGAATTTAGATACGAGGCTCATTGTGTAAATTTTTGTCTTAGTTTTCCACCTTATTACTATAATTATGTAAAAGGATTTTAAAATTAACCCATATTAATGAATTCGATTATACACTTTTACATATAAAAATAATTTCGAACTATCCAATTATTTTATTTCTAACTTTCAACAATAAATCTTGACAATATTATCAATTAATATTATTGCGCAAAAATTACATATTATGATTACTATCGATAAAGATTCGTGAAAAAAAGAAAGAATAATAATTTGACCTTGTCTTTATTTCTCAAGAAATATTTTTTACTGCATCATATAATGAGAAACAAGAATTTCAAAGGAACCAATCCACAAATCACAGTCCAACCAGTTCATTCAAAAAATAATCTTAAAATTTCCAATAATAATTCTCAAATTTTCTTATAATAATGCAATAAAATTTGATCAAGAAAAATACAGCAGTCGTGATACGTAATTTTTATACACCCTATATATATATATAAAAAGAAGTAAAAGATCATTCCATTCTCAAAGAACAAGCAGAGGAGGAAGAGCATGGAACGAAATAACCACGGCACATCGCCACAGGAATCGAGTTCCCCTTTGAAAGCGTCTTTGGCCAAACGTTCAACATCCCTCCACGATTGAAATTGATCGAAAACGGCCGATCGCCTCGATAATATTATTTGGCACGGTTCGACGTGTTTCGTGTGCGTGTGTTTACGGCGCTCGTCGTGTGTACAAACGCGCGTATTCTCGCGTTAATTCCCTTCTGGCCGGGAGTACAAGGCTCGTACAACCTCGTACAACAACCCGCTGTAATTTCTGTTCCTTTGAATTTTAACAATACCATATTTCCCCGTTGCCACCACCGGATCTACACCGTATAAATAGTTAGGGATTTTCCTGCAATTGAATCCTGCTCTTTGGCTTCTCTTCGCGTCTCGAAACTCGCTCGAAATTCGACGCGATTTTCCATTAGAAAGTTATGATATCTCTCCGACCTGTACGGTAAGTTCGTACACGTTATTTCAGACAGCGGATGTCTAATTGGATTTAGCATTGTGGTGGAGCGATTTGTGGTTCTTCTTCTGTCGGAGAAGAAGAAGATGGGATGTCGAGGATTTGAACGTAATATAATATTGTGATTTGTAATTTGTGAATGTTTTTTTTTTTTGAAAAATTTAATTTTAATTTCAAGATGTGTTGTGTATGCTATTAGAGTAGTGAAAAGTAAGATTGTGCGATTAATTTTTAATAAAAATTCATTTAGTAGTAAAAGATAATAAGATTTGGAAAAGATAATCTCCATAAAATTAAGTTTTGACGTGATGCAAAAGAATCGAAGTCTTTTAAGTTTTTCTTAGTTTAATTTATTCATATAAAATTATCTTTATTTACGAAAGATTTTTTGAGTAATTTGCAAATACAAAAATAAAAAAAAAAAAGGAATGAAATTTAATCGTCTATAAGCAGTAAATCGAGTTTCATAAAATAAATCTTCTTTATTGAAGTTGACTTGGTGAATACATGTTGAACTTGATCCCATCACTGTCAAACAGTTTCGAGAAATTTGATCGTGGTGAATATTTGTTTCAGACAATTGTTCGATGGTACTTGTTTTTTTTATCCGGAAAAAATTAAAAACAACAGAGAACGTTATTTCTATGACAAAATATTCTAATTCTCGATTAAAAATTTGTTGCTGGCCGCAATAATTCATTTTAGATTAGATTTCAATTTAATTCAGTAAATCAATTTTTACATTTCTACATTTTCAAAATTAATCTGACAATTAATAATTATTAATATTCAATTTTAGGATTTATTTCAACATCAAACAAACTTACTTCCCCCCACATTATTTCCAAAGCAAAGATAACGAAGTAATCAAAATTCATTATTTCGATCATAATCACTCACTCTTCATTTTAAATAAAACATTATTATTCAAATCCATTTTGAATCATATTATTTATCAAACATTCGATCAAACATCATTCATTATATATATAATATTAATCCCCAAATTACAAATTTATCGATTCCAACCGTTATCACCACCAAATTCTATGTTAAAATTGTATAAAAGACAAATTAATAATGACGGTCTTCGAATATGTCAAACCATTCAGTTGGAATCAATTTTGGGCAATCAATTTTTCCCTGCTGGAAAAACACCGGTTTCAAAGACAGAAAAATACGATTTCACGGAAATCCAGCATCCATCTGACGATAAACCGGTATCCTCTGGGTCTCAGTGTCGCACACGATGCGAACTTTGGATGGCGGCATCGAGGAAACATGGTTACAAGAACGTGAGATCGATCGGTCGGTCGGTTGGTTTCAGCGTGAAAAATCGGCGAAAAACTTTCTCGAAACGATGACAGTTGCGTTCTCGACATCCTTTCCGTCGTTTCTTCTCCTTCTTTCCTTATTTTTCTCGTTTTTTTCTTTTTACTTAATAACTCTTTTCTTTCTTTTTTCTTTTTTTTTTTTTTTTCAAAATTTTCCTCATCGATTTTTCTTGCAAACGATTTTTCTTCTTTTCTGTATAATGTACAAACTTACAAACGGGGGAAGTATTTATGTTACAAAGAATGGAGAGGAGGAAGAAGCGAGGAGAAATTTACTTTACTTAATTATAGATATCTCGGTTATCTCGTGGCGGATTCGAGGGGACACCCGCGAGAATTCGAAAATGGCTGCGATATGTGTCGAATTTTTTTTCTTCTTTCTCTTCCTTTTAACATTATTAACAAGATATTTTATATATATATATATTTTTTTCTTGTATATTTAATATTTAACGTTTAATCGATCGTTTTCGCCCCTTTAGCCACGTTTAATTAGATTTGATCCCAGAACACATGGTAATTAGCTTACAAACGTACCATTTATTTATAATTTCGTACGAATCTTTGTATGTATAAATTTACAAATAATTTTCCGCTAGTTCTTCTGTCGTGGATCCTACCGACTATCAAGTCCTTCGAGCTACGGGTATCGATAATCGTATATCGATCTTGTGTAGGCCTTTTGGTCGTTTTTTATACCGAAAGTCTTGCAGCAAGTGTAAAATGACGCTCCATCGATTTCTCAATTCGAGGAGAAGTGCGCGAGATAGCAAAAGGATGAAAAGGAAGACGAGTTGGTGAATAATTGGTCTGGAAGAATGATGAAATGATGATTTCGTTTCCTTGGTGCAAGTCGTTCGGGACACGACCGGGAAATAATTGTATCTTTGGCTTCGAGATGGATCAACGAATTTGCTGTGCGATGTGTTTGAAGGTTGAATGCGTGTTGTTACGTTGGAAGAATCGATTTATTCAAAAAGCACTAAAAAGATTTCGTAAAAAACGTTTTTGAACATTTTATAAACAATAATGTCAATTTTTTATTCTTGTGTCTTGTGAGGTTTTAGATTCTTTCGAGTTTGAAAATTAAAAAGTTTGTGAATAATCTGAAAACAAGGGTTTTTTAAATTTTTGTATTAGAAAATTTGAATATATGAAGTTTGAAGAAATGGAAGAGAATAAAAGTTTATATGAAAATTTGAAATCTCTCTAAATCTCTCTTTTTACAAATATTTTTACAAGTTGAAATCAATTTTTCTATCGTGGATTTATTTAAATTTTCAAAATTGGAAAATTTAAGAGTATAAAATTTAGAAAAATTTCTTTCAACTTTGTGAATTTCTTTGAAGTTAAATTTTATATTTATTTTCCAATTATGCTTGCAGGCATTTTATTTACTTTATGATGAATCAGATACAAGAATCGATTCAAAATAAAGCCACGTTTCAATCCCAAACCCAATCGCAGCGAATTCGTCAAAACGAACTGAAAACGAGGTACTCATCCGCAATAACATCAAAGCTCGCCAGAAAAGCTTTACGTAACCAACACTGAACATTAATCACAATTTTATACTTTGTGATATTATGTATGTATATATATATATATATATATATATATATATGGCCACAGGATAACATTTGTGTAAACATCACATTGAATTAAAAAATTAAAAAAAAAAAAAAAAAGGATCAATTTAATCCTAAATTGATATCTTTGACTCATAGACAATTTTAAACACGATAATTTGACATCAGATTTAAATATAATTAATTTAATTTTTACCTGTTATTTTATTTAAACACAATGATATACAATATATTTTACTTTATATTACATTATTTTCAAAACTAATAATTTCTCGACATAAATATCGTAATACTTTTTTTTTTTTTATAGAAAATCATGAATTGTTATTGAGATCACTTTTGCAAAAACATCTCTTCATAACTTTCCTTAATAAAATATATTTCACTGTATTTAAATAAAAACAGACATCTTACGTAACAAATTTCACTAACAATCTTCATCAGACGGAATATAAATTGAATCAAATTACTTAAAATGAAATTAAATCGAACTCTTGATGAATCTATCATCATCTATGATTTAACAATATCAATCGAGGACCAATTAAAGTACCAGAAAGAAAAAGGAAATAGAAAAGAGAAGAATAAACAAAACGACAAAAGAGATGAAGTAACAAAAAATCAATAATAAAAAAGTTAAAGAAGCTCTTCGTTATCGTCCGTGACACCATACATTTGTGGCCGCCGTTCCTGAAGTTGTCGTTGCTGCTTCAGTGCTTGTTGCTGCTTCTGGAGGAGCGCGATGCTTGCAGCTTTGTAGTTGATCGGCCCGTAGGAGCGGTAGTCCACGTCCGCGTAGTCGAGATCCGAAAATTCCGGCTTGAAGGGCTATGTAAACAGAACATTACAACGGACACCTTAGTCTAACGTTCTTCGTTCTACGGCAAACGCAGGGAAGCGCGCGTAACACCCTCCTCGACAATGTTTCGGTGCAGACACGTTTTAGCCGATGGAAATTTAATATGGAAAAGAGCGAAAAGAGAAAAGAGTGGAAAGGTATCTCGTTAGACGGTATTTGTTTCATTTATAAATATCAATTGTTTCTTAACTATATACTGTGAATAATAATAATAATAATAATAATTTGCTTTCTTTTCTTGAATTCGTTTAAACGGATGGGTGGAAGAGGGGCGTATGTTACAAATTTTTTGACAATGAAGTTTTTCGTGGAACGCGGGCCATTGTGATGGCGGTTGGCAAAATTTTTAGTGCTCGACAATGGCGCCAGAGGTCAGAAGCTGCATAGAAAAGGGAATGAATAATGATGAGGAAGTGGAATAAGGGCTTATGTTCAGACACCAACTGCTTCTTTCAACTGCTACAGCGAGCAATGAATAGTTCTTACGTTTTTCTATAAATTTCATGAAGAATATAAGAATTCTATAGAAATTGAATTGCTTCAAATTTTATGATTGTATTTTTCTGGAAATTCTAAATTTAAATAGTTTTGATCGTTTCATTATCATGTATGAATTTTTAATATTCAATAGTACATCTTGAACGATGTTTCTTCTGCTATATATATAACAAGTGAATTCTAATAATCAAGTAATACTTTCAGTATCAATCTAATACTATAGTATCATATCGCCTCTTTGTTTTAGATGAATCGAATTGATCCATGGGAATTATTCTTGGTATTCTACTACTGTTCTGTCTGTACAACAGAATCTCAGCTATGTTTTGTTTAATGATAGATGGTAGAAGTTGGAGGTATTGTTGGCCACGTTGTGAGCGCGTGTTAACAGAGATAATTGAAAATGCTTTCTGTAAACCGGAAACGAGTAAGAATCGGTTGATTTAGTTTCAGATAAGATTAAACAAACCGATTGGAAAATCAATTGGTATGATAATTGAAATAGTATTTAATGAAAATGGTATTGTGCGAAGTTAATCAATCAAAATAAAGTATAAAAATATAGTATGAAATAAGATTAACATAGAAAGTTGATAATATTGCATATTAATTAATCTTGGAGATTGATAATATTACATATTAGTTGTATAATATAATCAAATAACGTAATAGTTAATTGTAAAATGTATAATAATTATTGTGCCAGTAAATAATAATAACATGTATTATTAATTATACTCGCAGAAATAAATTATTCTAATGATTAGATTATCTATTCGATATTTTGGTAATTAACTCACAATCAGATATACAAATTGTTTACATATTTAATGCCAATTAGTAGGATTCAGATATGTAATAAAAAGGTCATTGATATAATGCAACTGAAACAAATGATAAAAATTATAAGTAATTTCAATAAGAGAAGCTCTTATAAACATGATGATGATAATATTAACTGCTTTTACATTATGGTGTAAAGAAGATTAATCAAATATGAATCTAACTCATTCAGAATTATAAAGTTTAAAGTTTAAAACTTGCAGTGAATTGATAATGATCATAAAACCTGATACCTCTAATTTTGCTATGTATAATAGCAATTTCAAAACTTGTAAAGCTATGAAATATATTCTTAAACTTGTATACATTTTTAATGTTATGAATATGTAAAATTCAGAATAATTTACTTTACAAAAAAAGATGGCTTGAAATATACATTTTATCAGAACCATATTATCTTTTCAAGTTTTAACCCTGAAACTTTACTCATCTCATTTTCTTATCCCTTTATTCATCATCTTCTTGCTTTTTCATATCTTATCACTATCTTTATATGATTAAATATTAAGAATGACAATTTTTATCAAAATGTAAATTTGGTTATTCTTTTCGTTTTTTGAATTTTTTTACATTACTATTTAATTTTTATAAAATAGTTGAACCATTATTTAACATTTCATTAATTGTGTATTTTTATATTGAGATTGTTCGTTGTTAAATTTATTTATACATATTAAATTTCTATCTATCAGTAATAATTAATTTAATGAATTTCTTATAATATTAAATATTTTGTTAATTATAAAATTTGATGGTTAAATAAAAAAAAAACGTCAATTAAACATAATTATTTAAATTGGAAAATAATATGGAAGCATTATAATTTAAAGAAAAAATCGATAGTAAAATAAAAATAAATAATGAGAAACGTGTATATGTTGGAATAAGTTGGGATCAAATGATTATAACATCGAAATAAATGTACAAAATGCAAAAATTCAAATACTATTTGTATATGATAAATGAAAGTCCATATTTTAGTAATATAAAAATACATGGATGGAAAGGAATAATTAAAAAATCAAAATAGTGAATAATGCGTATATATTTCTATGTACCGTTTCTTTTTTATTTTCTTCCATTATATTTTTTAAATAATTGTTCTTTTATCAATCTTGAAGCTTAAATAAAAATTATCCATAAATTCTAAGGGACAATAATTTTACCATGCTTTATAATATCTTTCTTTTTAGTTAAATCGAATTAAAAATTTATTTAAAAATTATTTAAAAGGATTATTGTAAAATTTGGGAATAAATGGAAATATAGAAAAAAAAATATTATATTTTCTCATCGCAAAAATTATATATTATAAAAATTTGAAATGATGAGTTTTTATATGTATAATTAAGAACGATATTAATCGTCATAATTTTCTATCTTTAACGATTTCATTATAATTTTGTTATTTGTAATTTTTCAAAAATAATAAAAAATATTATCCTGTATATGTTCGAGGAACCGAAAGTTATAACGTTATAAATTTGTTATAAATTTTAATTATGAATTGATCGTGAATTATATCATAATAATTTAATATAATATAATAATTTATAATATATAAAATTTTTCATTATGTATGATGCTTTGCAATTTATTTATAATTATTTTCATTATTTATTATGTAATAATTATAAATACATAATAAGTATTAATTATAATAAGTATTGATTAAATATTTATAATTTATTTGAATAATTATAATATGTACAAGCATGGCTTATCATATTTAAAATTAATAATTAATAATTTTTTATACATCTTAAAATATTCTATCAATTAAAATTATCATCGTAATTTTATTTCTATATAACGAATAAAATGCAAAAGAGCGAAAGTGTCTGATTAATATCGTGGATTAAACGAGTGTCTGACTACGTATAATGTGTTACTACTTCCAATTCTTAGTCCTTTTACTTCCTCATATCGTTTTGCCTATTTCTCATGTTTTAATAATACATGTACAAAAAATACTAAATTTTCTATGCTTTAAGTGCTTTCATTGAAATTAACTAAACCAACATTCTTCTTTTTAATGAAATGATTTCAATTTTTTAATTAAAACGAGGTTTCGAGGTTCAATGGAAAACAGATATATTTTCATAAGTATAGAGAAAAGCAAATTAAACATCTTTCATATTCATTGAGAATGCAATACGAAATTATATATCTCTTTTAAATAATATTACTTTATTCATCAAAATATACATGATATTTGTACGAGGTTATGGAATGAATGAACGAATAAAATAAAAAACTGAATATACACGTGACATGTGTCTGTCAAATATACAGATAATTTTTAATTTTAGAAAAGAAAAAAAAAAAGGAAAATAATATCAAAACATTAAAGATCTCAATATTTTCATCTATCATCTACAAACGAAAAAGTAATATTCTCGCGATTTTTATTTTATATTAACGTTTCCTTTCCTACGATTCACGATGGCAAAACTTGAAATTTTTCGATATTGTAAATGCATATTGTTCACAGATCGAACAACGAGGAAAAGGCCACGCACGGCCAAAAATAGAACTACCGATATGCCGATATTCTGTCTACGTTTTAAAAACAGGCATCATGCTAGAATGCGGCTCGTCCCATGGAGTTATTGTTGCAATCACTCTAATTTTGGCATGCACAAATGAGCTGGGTGAAACGATCATCGAGCGATGATGAATCGTATTCAGGTTAGAATTATAAGGATTTTTCTTTCTTTCGTGAACGTTGTAACGAGAACAACTATTTTTCGTTTGTTCAAATGTAGTATTTTGTTAATGCACAATGGAGTATTCGATCGATTTAGCTGATTGAAAGTTGATTTTGATTTAGGTTAAATCATTGAGATTAAAAATTGATCGTCTCTAATAATGAATGTGTGTTTTATCGATACATTTCCATGAAAGTTAATTATACTGAAAATTATAAATGTCAAGATGGAAAAGTGAATATCATAATGTGATTAACTAATTTAAATTTTAAGGAAATATGTTTTTAATAATTTTAATAATAAAAGCAATATAAAACGAGTAAAACGTTATTGAAAATAAAAATCGAGTAATTCATGCATTTGTTATAACAAGATACAAAAAATATTTAGTTAGAGTAATAGTGTAATAATATAAATTAACTATGTAACTATATAACTATATAACAATATTCTAACTAAATCATGAAATAATAGTCCATTGCATAATTTCACTATATAAATGTAAAAAATGTAATGCTATAAATACATTAATTTTCTGGATCATTCATAAGAAGTTGCAATTAAATAGAAAATGGAATCGTGATTAAAAATATATCAAACAAATATTTAGATATTTATAACTGTGATATTAAGAAAATAAACTCAACAAGTTAATATTAATGATTAATAAATTAACAAGTAAGTACTAAGTTGCATTTAAGATTTCTAAACATCCAATGACTTAAGTACACGAGAGTGTATTTTCTGTGTTAACATTTTTTTAAATATGTTTAAATTTACTTATTATTCTATTTTTTTATTGCGTTTAAAAATCTTAAAAAAAATTAATGTTGTAAATAAACTATACAAATAATTTTTACCAGCTAAATTAGATATGTAAATATTTCACTGTGCAACAACTTCTGCTCAATATTTCGCGAAATTTAATTGAAACGTTTAATTATAATTTCTTTTGCGACATACTAAATAAATATATACACACCGTGCATATATTTCATCCATTACAAATTGAATATTTCATAAAAATTAAACTGCGAAGCTCATAATGTCAAGATAAATTTCATGCTGTTTCTACCCCGTGTAGATAAAAAGTTTGTGTATTTAACTTTTTTACTTTTTCTCGTTGCATGCTGCATATTGATAAGACTTTGATTTGTGATTAATCATCCTCCAGATGCAATTTCGTCTAAATAAAAGAAGCCATAGTGTGCTTTGTGGATATTAGGACAAATGAATCCTTTGCACTTGTTAATTGATTATTTAACATATTAATATTTTATTAATTTGAAAATATTATAATATTTAAGGAAATTTAATTTATTTAGATAAGATTAGAAATTGAAATAAATAAAATGATGGATAAATTATATAACAATTGACAATTTTGAATCTCGAATTTTCAGAAATTATTATTATTGTTTAGACAGATATCGACAGAATTTGTAATTGGTGGAAGTTTTTAATTTGAAACACCATCTATTGGAAATTTGAGTTACACTAACGTCCATAAGTTCGAAGTCAATAGTTTGTTAAAGTTTGCGATTGGGTTTATTACGCGTACGTGACCTTTTTGCTACTTTTCTGGCTCAACTTCTTTCATTCATCTGCCGAGTTCGGGGAATGATTCGAAACTTTGATTAAAAATAAAAATACTCCATTTCGAACAAACAAATTAAAAATTTCCAATTTTTGTTAGAAAACTAAAGCAACTCTTAACGTTTAACGTCGAATTAATTATTTCAAATTATTAATTAATCATTAATAATACATTAATAAAGCATTATTTTTAAATTGTTAAAAATTGACAAATTTTTTTTTACTTTCCATTTTTCTTGAATTTATTTAAAAATTATTGAAATATCATTCGACACACACTCGTTAAAATTATTGGAAATACTTGAAATGAAGATTGATTCAGAATTATTTGAGATATTTAAAATTAATTCCATCGTATCTTTCATTCAGATATGATTTCTATTATGTAATTGGCGTCACTCATCGATAAGATATTATCAATTTAAAAACTAGCACACGATTATAAAAAGACCACAGAAAAATATAATCTTACGAGACGACTCCCTTATCGCGACAAGAATTCGATAACGCACTTGAGAAACTTATAATTTTATTATAAGTAGATTTGTGAGAACAATTAACAAATAGCGATGGGATATAATTTTAAATCTAAATATAAAGATTTGAATTATTGTGAAAAAAGAAATAAATTTCATAAATAAATTCAAGTGTTGTAAGATTAAATAGATCAAATAAGTCTTCTGTTTATAATATTAAATAGTAATTGATTTCTTTCTACTCGATATATTGATTATTTGCACAAAAAGATTAGCAATTGGAAGCGTCTATTATGATCAGCATAGATAAACAATTTTAAATATTGATAAAATTGAACATTGAACTCGATCCCATCACTGACAAAAAGTAAAATATTTTTCTGAAACTTATGGACAATGTACGAAATTCTTTAAATTAAAAAAAAAATCACGAGACAGAGACACGAGATCCTCCAATTACGTTTCACGATTTATCGCGATTAAATCTTTTCTCAGCGCAATAAATTTCAAAAATTAATCGAATGAGAACGAAATGATTTCGAATTTTCCATTCGTTCGAAAATATTGAACAAATATTAATTTCGATCAAGTCCCTTTTAACGAAATTGTTGTAACAACCAAGCAAAATATTTGTTGCACGTATGTAAGTATTTTCAAGTGCAAAGGATTAACAACTACAATATCGAAAGCTTCTTCTACAAATAAGAGGGTTCATTGTCCGTACGTTGTTACGCGTACGTTTGAATCGATCGCCATACTGATAACAAATCTAAGCAATACGACGTAATTCATAGAATACAATGTACCTACAAGGCATGTCGGACGCCAAAATGTCCTAGTAAATGTACGTATCGCTCTTTGTCTGCTGACCCTCCTACGAACAAACATTTAGATACAATTGTTATGTATATGACAGCGTCGTGCATCATTATGATTGCAAGGGACACCGCTTGACTCTCGATTTAAAATTTTCCTACGACTCTCTTTTGCTGGACCAAAATCGATAATTATCAACAATGTATTTGGAAAATTTATCAGAAGATGGATGATACACCCAATGTACCGGAGATCGACGATAGAAATTTGAAAAAAATTATGATATAAATCGTTTTGTGAAAATCTTATATTGAACATTGGATGTCGACAGAAAATTTTAAATTTCTGTTTATCTTTATTGAATGATTGAATATTCTGGAGATAATATTAATAAAAATTGGAAAATAAACGTTGGAAAAATATATTGAATAATAAAAGTAAAAGTATATCGAAAGTATATTTTATTTCTCGAGGAAAAAGTAAATCGAAAACGTAGAATGAAAATTTTTGATAAAAAGATTTCCTTTTCGAGAAAATCGATTATAAAGTTTTATGCAGAGAAATGCATGGAGAAATAGAGTCAATTGAAGTGAAGTTTCTTCGTACTTAGATCATATTGTGATCATAATTGTAATAATGTCATAATTTATTGCAATTTTATAATCCATTTTTCAGTACACGCATTGATTTTCTCAAAAACGAAATTATGTATTGAAAATTGTTATTCTATATTCTTTATCTTTGCACAAGGAATCATCCTTTGTATATCTTTATAAAATTTTGTTCAATATATTTTTTCAGCATTTATTTTTTAATTTTTCTCTTCGTTTACGTTGTTAATTATTTTTCAAAATTTTTTAATTACTCAATAAAGGTAAATAAAAAATTTAAAGGTTTTCACGCTTATCCATATTTAACGCCATATTCAATACAGATTTTTATAAAACAATTTATTTCAATTTTTACGTTTTTTTCAAGAAAGATTTTGCAACGTTATTTTTTATATATTGGATAATTGATAAAACGCATGAAAATTTGCAAAAGTTTTATGAGGAATTCGTATGCGAACATTTTTCAATCCATTTGAAAAAATTTATAATATTCGCGTAAACATAATGCCACTGACATTCATCAGAAAAATTCCTCTGTGAAAATATTTGTTTTATATATCGTACAATTTACAATTTGTTTCATTCACATGAGATTTTCTTTTTCGTTTTTAATTTTTTTTTTCTTTGAATACAACTAAGATACTTACCAATAATATTGCTGTCTATACGAGAAATAAAAGATAAAAATGGTAATTTTTATTGAAATCATAAAACGGCAAGCTGAAAAGCGTATGCAAAAAAAAAAAAAGCAAACAAAGGTAACAAAACACACCCAAAAACAAATGCAAACGAAAAAAGGCGGTTGCATTGCATAAAAAATATCAAACTTCAAAAAGAATCAATGTAAAAGTACAACATAACGTAATTTAAAAATAAAATTAACTTTTCCTACCTTCCTTTAATGTTGCAAAATTAAGAATCCAAATGATATTTAACAAAGTTATCTGATAATTGATAGTAACCTAAATTTATTTTTAACAACAATGAAAATATTTAATTTTTCGAAGAATATATAATTTTTTAATGATATTTTAATCGTAACATTGATTAAGAATTCACGCTGTAGATTATAAATATTAGGAAATTTTTCACTATTTGCTATTTCAAATACATATTTAATAAATTTAATAATATTAATATACTTTCCTCTAATTAATCCTTTTGCATCTATGAACGAGATAATTAAAATTGTTTTTAAAGAAATAAAAATAAAAACATATTCTATCTTTGATCTTATTTATGTTCATCAATTACACAATCATTACACAATAATTCATCGATCTTTACACATTTTGATTTCAAAATCTGATTTCCACAAGATATCTCTTATCTCGATAAGAAAACACGTCAAACGAAAATATCTCTTTTATTTTAGATTACATCACGAGATATCTCGTCCACAGATGCAAAAGAGTTAAAATTCCACAATTTGAAAATTTCTTCCTCTATAAAATGCATATATTTAATCTCTCAAGTCTCAAGTTTTGAATTCTCAAAGAGAAACATTCAGGCTGAGATCGGGCTGAGAGAGGGGCTTCGATATATCACATTTCTGAACCCAACTCGGACTGTACACAAGTTTATCACTTTCAATAACTAGATCTATAATTAACGCGCTTCTCAAACCAATCAAATCCATCCTAAAGTCTCATTAATATAAATAGCATCATTCTCCCTGGAAAATTATTCCTACGATCTTAATTGGCAAAGCAGAAGTGCCAACACATCCCATCATCCGATCCCGCCCGAATCGCAAGCCCAAGCCCCCACCCCACGCTATTCCTACGCTATTTACCCATCACCCACAGCGTGAATCCATCCAACAAATCTACTCCCCTCCTCCCCCTATATCGACTGACCTTTTAGACATCGATCTCCTGACCGACGTCCCGGAAGTGCAGCTCGGCGTACTGCATTATCGTAGGCGCGGACGGCGATCTCCCGTCGCCCAAATTCGACGACAGTCTCTTCGACTTGCTCCTGCTCTTCGTGTCGCCCGTGTCCGCGTAATGCGTGGCGCCCTCTGCCGGGCAACGGTTAGACGACTGCCGTTCCCATATCTGTTGGCGGGAGCTAGGATTCGTTCTGTGATAATCGGTGGGACACTCCGCTATGTCGTCCTCGTAGTAATGGGGATAAGAGATTTTGTACGTCTCGGGTATACCGAGCTCCTGCACCTGGTGAAAACTCGTCTCGCAGGAGGGGGCGCTCGCGTACGTCTCCGCCCTCCTCGAGGCGGAGGAGTCCACCGGCCGCCTCTGCTTCTGCTTCCTCTCGCCGCGCTTGTGCTTCCTGTATTTCTGGCCCCGCTCGCTCGACCGGTTCGCCGCGTGGCGGCGCGGCTGTCTCGCGGGGTCGTGGTTCGCGTAATTCTGCTGCTCCTCGCCCATGTGATTCTCGTTGGGCTGAGCGAAAGGTGGCGGCCGGCTGTTCGCGTGCACGTACGAGGTCTGTAAGGGGCTAACTATCGAGGAGTGGTAGAGGCTGCGCGTTAGTGGCAGTGTTAGTTGGCTGGAACTGTTGCTCGGTAATGGGTAGCTGTACTGCTGCATCTCCTGCCTGTGCTGTTGCTGGTAGTGTTCTTTGTAGTTGTAGAGGCTGTCGGTCTGCAACAGGCACGGTTAGTCGCTGGGGGGATACGCCCGTCGGGATAGGTGTCGTTAATGCCCGGTTATCGCGATATCGGGGCCGGAGGCGAAATGTTATCTCGTCTTTCGATTTCGAATAATTACACGGGGGATTCGGTCGATGGGGATTATTTTTTCGACGATACAATAATAAACGTTACCGTGAATTTTTTCAATAGAATGTTCGTATTGCTGAAACGAAATTTTTTCGAAATTCTTCGTCGTTATAATCTTAAATCAGTGGGATTTGTTCGATTTTTTGAAACGATCGAAAATGAATAAGTGTGTACGAATTATGATGAATGAGAATTAATTTTAATAGAAATTTTTTCGTTCGATTCGGGAAACGAATAGAACGAGAATATCGTAGTATCGATCGTATCGGCAGATATAACATTTGAACGGAGAAATTTCCATGCCGTTATTATTTATTTCATCGCGTGTCATCGCGCTTCAAGATCTACAAACAATGTGTCTATCATGTATGATTAATAATATTGATTTTCGAGTCGCTTCGACATGCTTAAAAAAAGATACGTCCATCATATTTGATCGACACGCGAGTCAACTTTGTTAAGACTATCTAAAAGTAAAATCCACCGCTATCATTTCAATATTTTATCATCCTCTCATCTTTTCTATTATTTCATATCCTTTTCCAAGACTGACAATATCTCTCGTCAAACCATTTCTAAATCGAATAATAATTTTAAACTAAAAAAAATGAATATTTTCTAACAAATTTTCCACAGTTCGGAGAAACTTTCTTCGAAAAACATATCATCGAAACGGATATCAATAACTTTCAAGATAAAAAGTATATATATATATATATATATGTATCTTTTGCTTGAAAGAAATAACAATATCATCCTTTCAACTCGAATCTCGTTCTCTCTCGAAATTTCATTTGAAAATAGTAGGCAATGACCATCGATCGGAATTCTCCTGAAACGTAAATCCAACGCGCGCATACTTGCACAGCAATCCGGGGAATGAGCGAAACATCGTTATCGCGCTACCACTACTTTCTAGTCGAAAGTACTCGTTATAACGCGGTTGGATCGTTTGAAGCTCGCGTCGCATCTTGAAAAGAATTTTCTTCCCTTTTCTTTCCGCGATAAGCGACTTTGCGAGCCGTATCTCCACCGTTTCTACAGTGGTACAGCATCCACCGAGTAAATATCTCTTTACAGTCTCTTTAAAACAATACTTGGCTCGGTGCAAAAGAGACGTTTTCAAAAAAAAAAAAAAAAAAGACGAAACGGGATGAAAGGTAACGAAAACTGGGAAGAGAAAAAAGGGTAGGATATACAGAGACAGGCGCCCTTAAAAGGATTCGAGAAATAATATTTCACCTCCTTCCCCCCACCCTCCCCCCCTCTTTTCTTTTTTCACGAATCGGGTTGAAAAGCTTGGCGGCAAGCGGAGTTGTGCGTTGTCCACGTTGTGTGAGTCGTTATTCGAACTTGTGTCTGTGTGTGTCTCGGTGTATGCGCGCGTGGAAACTTACTTGATAAGCGGCCGACATACACAAGGACGGCTCGCTACATAGGTGGCCAGATCCAGCTTAGCAGGGAAAATATGATTTCCGATTATAACTGGGCAACTCCTGCAACTCTACCTCCTATTTTCTCGAAGCTGCTGTTTTATATCTATTGCGGAAACGTAAATCGTACTCATGCAGTTGGTGCGAGAGATGCTCTAATTATCAGAGACTGGTGCTCGAAAGGAGGACAGGATTTACACTTTGCCCCCTCCTCTCGAATTACGTTGCTGCCCCCCGCTGGATCGTTCCTCTCCACGAGAATCTCGGTTATAATTCGAGAAAATAACTGTCGTGTTGGTGTTGAAATGTTTTGAAGCCCGTAATTAGCCATTAAACTCATTAGAGACGTTGTATCGAACGTGAACGATCCACTTTTTAAACGAAATTTGAACATTGAGAAAGAAGCTAATAATCTTTCCAACTTTTAACCAGTCGACGAACGTTCGATCCGATGAAAAATGGAAACGCGGCTAAATAAACCGCGGAAAAACATCCCTCCTTATCAACACTGAACTGAACATTTGAACGTTGTAAGAAAGAAGGAGACGGCGCAAGAGGGAAAGAGATTCGTCGATCGATCACCGTTGGAACAAGCGATCAATCCCTCGCAAGAAACGGATCCCTTTCACGGAGGCAGCAACGTTCTTCCTCCTCGAGGGGGGCAGGCCAATAATACGGGTGTAGGAAGAAGGGGCACGAGAGTGTCGACAAACCTTGGCTCCATTGGGCAACGGGGCGTTTTTCGTGGGAAAAACGGGAGTGGGGACGTTTTGATACGTGTGCTTCGAGGGATCGGTCCTCCTGCACTTCCTGGGCGCGGGCACAGGTGGCGCCTTCGGCGCCTCTTCTCCTTCCTCCTCGTCTCTCGACCGAGTCTGATCGCTTTGAGCATCCACGACGGTGGACAACGAAGGTGTGCCCGATCTCACGATCGTGGTCACCGTGCTCGCGCTCCCGCTCTTGTGCGGGCACTTGTATATCGGTATAGCGTAAAGCTGATACTTCCTGTGGATCTGCTCCTCGTTCTCGGCCCCTCGGCACAATCTGAGCGAGTAGAATTGGGAACGCTTGTTCTTCCTTCGCCGTGGCTTCAAGCTGTTGTACTTCAGCACGGGCGAATTGCTCCTGGGCATGTTGTAGTCGCTATAGTGGGGGCCTAGATGGCTCCTGGTCGACTCGTAACCGGAACTGGCGTCGCATAGCGACACCGTTCTGCTGGGCGGCCGCGAGGGGCACGGCGAGCTCGGCACGGAACGGTGATGATGATGATGATGGTGGTGGTGGTGGTGGTGCAACGTGCCATGCAAAGCCGAAACTCGGGCAAACATAGGGGTAACCAACTAAAACAAAAGACAACCGGCCGCTACTTATGCTCCATCCCTCTTTCCACTCCAATCTGCTTACGATTCGTATGTGTCTTTTTTTATATGGACGTTTACGAGATTTAAATACGAGAAAACATGTTTTTTTTTTTTTTTTTACGCAATGAATGTTTGCAATGGATGTTTATTGAAATTCGAATTTGTAGTTCGAGGGAGGAGGATTTTATTTTATTTACTTTTTGATTGGTAGTTTGTGTTTGCATTGCTTGCTTTATACCGTCAGATCGGATGGATAGAAATCGAAGGAAATATTAGCATTAAAGAAGAATCGATTGGAGTAAATAAGTGATCCTGTATATTAAATATATTTATATTATTGTTTTGGCTAGTTCTCAAAGTAAAATTTAATTAATCTAATAGTTTGGTGTATAATAATATAATATTGAGTGTAATTTGTGATGATATAATTTCGATATAATTGGAGTGAAAAGAATTGAAACCCTTGAGACGGTTCAGTGGTGAGAAAAATGGGAAATAATTTTTAATTAATGAGATTCTATTAGAAATAAAATCGAATATCATTCAATTTTTCATTTGTTTTGCACAAACCGTTAATACAAAAGCAGCTATTATTTAATCCACTTTCCATTGTTCCGGGATATTTCCGCATTTAATTTCGAATAACACCAAAACACGATCGAAAGTTTCTAACGCGGAAAATAGGCGAGAAATTTATGCTATCATCCGTTGAAATAAATCTTCCTCGAATGAATTATTCCTATTTTAAACGCACAATGCTTCTGTACATATCTCTAGCAGATAATTTTCGACACACGCACTGAACTATCTTTGGGTTTCGTACAAATCGTCAAATTGCAGCCAGTTCATTGCTTCGAAAAAAATACGTAAAGCATATTCAAGACAAAATGGAGTTAAGCATGAGATAAAACTTTCTTTTTTGTGATATAAATAATTTTAAAATTATAGAATATATTTTTTCTTTCATCTCATTTAACTTTATCGAGAGGGCTCTTTAAAAATACAATCTCTAATCCAATTACACGCAATAAATAAAAAAAAAAATACTGCAAAATATTCTTTCCAATAGAATGACAAGAATATAAATTATACCAAACTATCTCACTATCCATTCGTTTGTCCGCTATCGTCACCAAACCGGAGATAGAGATACTCATTCGTAACAGAGACCGTTTTTTGTCCAAAAAATCCGTTCACCAACCATTGGCCGAGCTATTGTCGTTCGAAATGTCAACTAGCGCCGTGCAAGCAAACAGGCGAAACGGGCAAACTGGCTGCAGAATGAGATCCGGTCATCGAGAGGGCTATTGTCGCGTTTGCTTCATTTCAATCTGAGCGGGCAAAATTGTCAGTCGGTTCCAGGCTCTTCCAAGATCAACGGGCGAATAAAAAGCGAGAGAGAGAGAGAGAGAGAGAGAAAAAAAAGAAAAAAAAAAAAGAAAGAACAAAAAGGAAACAAGCTGCTCTATAGCTGCTCCACTCTGTTCTCTGATCATTCCACTTACCTGGTCACGTTGATTCCAGTGCCAATGTTGAAAAATTAATCGTCGTCACAATCCATAGAGAATTAAGAAAAAAGAAAATCGATCGATATGACGTAAAAATACTTGGATAATTATTTTCACAAAAAAAAAAAAAAAAAAAAAGTTCCACTCTCTTGACAATTTTCCAATACATTTTAACTGCAAGTTAAAACCTTTTTACAACATTCAGTTCAGACTGATAAGCATTAAAAAAACGACGCAGTAAAAAGAAAAGAAGAAAATCATCAAGATCCAAAAATTAAATAATAGCTTTCCCGATAAATCGACTGAAAAAAAGAAGGAAAAACGATATTACACAAGAGAGAGGATCGTGCGTGCGAAAAGATTCGCGAGTAAATTTGTTGGAACGAGGAGTTGGGTGTTGGAGAATTAATATGTTATCTCTCTGTGTAATTTTGACACGGCCTCGATGCGCAATATCGATCAATCCGCCGCGTCGATGACGATTTATGACGGCCACGACTCGTTTCCCGTTTACCAACGGACGTCGGCGTGACGGGCCCGTGGTTTGCACGGATTCGCCTGAATATCCATTCATTAACCCTTCACGCTTCTGCTACACACACACACACACAAGAGAGGCCGTTGCTTTATCGACGCCACCATCTCGCCATCCCCGAACGAATTTCACGGTTTAGGCGGTTGATTCTCGTCGGCGCGAAAAGTTTCCGCGACACTTTTCAGCTTGGAATCTTTTGTTTCGCTTTACCACCGCGTGGCGATGGGTTCCAGTCGAATGAATTACGGGTTGCTAAATAGATGCACGATTTATTTATTTATTTATTTTTTTTGGATTGATCCGTTTGCAAGTTTTATAATAGTTGCTGCTGGTGAAATGCATTTTATGATGGAATTAATTAATACAATGGATAATAATAATTGGAGATACATTTTTTTTGCAAAGGATTAATTCATCTGATGTTATAAATAATTATTGTGAAATTATTTTTAATTTATTTTATTGCAAATTTGGGAACATTCGCAGTACGGATATTTTTACTTTACAGCAAGAAGATGTTTGTTTCGTGTAAAAAATATTAAATTTTAATCATGCTCGTCCCAAAACGAGCACTTCGATGTTGAAAAACTTTGCAGACGTAAACTTGGTATGTAACTCAACTTTATGATTTAATTTGATTAATTTTATAACGACACGAAAGTCTTTAAAAGTCTTGGAAGTAGGGCAAATCGCGCTCCTCTCTACAAAATGAAGGGATGAAACGAGTGAATCTTGTGAAACAATGAAAATTATCTTGCAATCTTAAATCGCAATCCTTTTCTAATTACGAATACAATGAAGATATTTTATACAATTTACTCGTAATTAAACGTAGGAAAATTAAAAAAGTAATTTAACCTGGCCCGGTATTCGAATTTTTCTTTTGTTAAATTGACATGCTGAAGTTAAATGGCATGGTAAATGCAATTATGTATATTAACAATCTCGTTTGTCGTGCATTTAATCCACTCAACTCCTTTCATCGGTATCCTCAAAAGAACAAAGAGCGGTTTATGTTTTTTTATGTCAGTGGGTTAATTTAAAGAGTAAATTAAGGCGCATTGTTCCAGCGAGATTACTGGCCGCATTACTCGCAAAAATTGAAGAGAAGCATGTTATAAAATGATAATGATGCCCATACTCGTGCCGATGAATTTAATTTTTAATTAAAAAAAAAATCCCAAAATTTTAAAATCTTTTTTTCAATCAAACTCTCCCAACATTCATAATAATAATTAGTCGAAAACAACGAAATTTCATTTTAATTGAAAAAAAAAAAATCCCAAAATTTTAAAATCTTTTTTTCAATCGAACTCTCCCATTCATAATACATTCATAATAATAATTAGTCGAAAACAACGAAATTTCATTTTAATTGAAAAGATTCAAAAAGAAGTATTATACGAATATTTACAGCGATTAAAACATCCCATCTTTCGAATTATATATTATCCAAAACTGTCAACGAATATTAATTTTCCGAAATCAATCTCTCCTTCTTTCAACCCTTCCATTTTTCCCCAACTTGGACCAGAGACCAGACTCCAATTCCAACAAATTCCTCCAAACATCCATTCACCCCTCCCCCAATAAAATCCTGCCTCGCAACATCGATTCCCACTCTATCTCCTCCTCAAAAACTCTTCCTCGCAACTTTGTAACCGCTTGTCTGAAAGGAGCCGCAATTAACCCCCTTCCCCAACCTCCGCCAAGGGCCGAGTTCGAACAACCCTTACACATTCACCATCCGCCATGCCTAATAGTCTTCCTCAATTTCCCAATGCGCTCAATTATCGAGCAACGTTAATCGTCGAACACGTATCGGTTCGTTAATTGGGGAAGGGTTGGCTGCGACAACAACAAACAACGAATCGACAACCGCTTGCAAAAGGTCAAACACGGCGGTAAAAGAGGGGCAAATGCAATGCAACAACAGGTTACAGTTGGCCGATCAGGTAAGGCACGCAATTATTGAAATGGATGGACGAGCCCGAGAGGAGGGTGGTTGAAGCGTCGCAGCGGCCGTCGAAAGGGCTTTGAAGGGCGCTCGACGCCGCGTTGCATCTTTAATCAGCCATCGTGGCAATTCCATGGCGTAATCACAGGAGGACCGGCCCGGCAACGTGAGATGCAAATTGGCCAACATTTATCGACTCGCTGATTATTTAGCGTCTCTAGGAAATTGATCCTGCTGGCTGGCTGGTTCAAAGTGTCAAGATGGATGATCATGCCCGCCCCATTGTCATCGTCCCCCACACACCCGGAAATTTTGGAGGATTTAGTGGAGAATGGACTAATTCCTCGTCTGTTCTGCACGAACAATTTGAACGATGGAATGAGCAAGAAGCACGAATTTATTTATAATACAATGTTTTAAGATTAAGTTCTTCTCGTAGAAATTGTTTAAAGAAAAGTTTAATCGGGTTTTATAAATGACATTTTTCTAGAAACCATGTCAAACTTTAACGTGTATAAAGAAATCTTCATCTTTCGAGATTTAGTTTATACTTTTCTAAATAAATTTCCTTCTTGAAAAATGAAGAAATACAAAATTCAAAGGATCCGCAAAGCGAGATAATCAAATTCCAATTCCAGAAAATTCTCGAAGATCAACTCGTGGTGCTCGAACAACTCGTTTAGACGATCTGATCTGACCTGTGTCCGGCTCGTTGATGAGAACTTCGCCTCGCGGGCTAATTATTTTCTCTTCTGACATTTTTCCCTCGCCTCCCTCCCCGCCGGTTTCACCCTCAATCGGAACAATAACGCTTCCTTGACGTGATCACGGCCCCAGAAGTTTCGCTCGTTTCCATTTCCGAAATTAGGGGCGTTCTCCACCCCATCGGGGGCGGGGAGGGAACTTTTATTCATTGTTATCCGCTCTTTGATGTCGAAAGTGGACGGCGAAGCGCGTTGCCAGTTTTCAGTTAAACGTTTCCCCTGGCAAAACACAGGCGAAAACTGCGATGAACGCTCGTCGTTCGACGAGCGTTTTTTAGCGAAGCTGCTTTGCAATTCCAATGGGAGAGAGAGCGAGAGCAATACTTTTCGCCGAATTATTAGGTTGAAAGGTTTATCCCCTCCTCCGTTTTTCTATGAGGTTTCATTCGTGAATAATTTTGTTGATTTTTGTTTTAAACGAGCGTAGGCGATCGTATACGGTTTTTCTCGGGTGAAATAGGATGAATTTTTCGGATGGATATTTTTTGACGTTTCTACGTTTCTTGTTTACTCGTTCGCACAATTTGGGACAACTGTTTCACTGTAGAAAAAATTGTATAGCATTTTCGCGCGAATTATTTTCGATCGACGTTTCCTTTTTTATATTTCATCACTTTGGATTCGAAGATTAAACTCGAGGAAATGTAAATTATAGATAAGAAGTGATTTTAGCTTCGTCGTTGTTCTTATCCAAATTAAAAGCCACTTGTTCTATCCGATAAAAGATACCGGCAAAATTGTATAATTTCGTTTTTTAATTTTGCGCTTTTGCGTTGAATATACGATATAAACATTAACTTACTTACTGTTATATTATCATTCACATTCAAACAGAAATTTACGTAACGTAAAATTACCATTATCATAATACACGTGGCGAATATCGCGCGGGAAATGGAGAAGCAAGTATTACCAAATAAACAATACCGATAGAATTCATTTAACCCAATGCTCTTTTAATGTAAAGTGTATTCAACGTGATCTTTCTTATATTTCTATTTTCCACTCACCAAAACTTTCATTTACAAATAATCTAATAAAAAAAAAAAAAAAAGGAGAATTAGAAATCATTGTTCACCGAATAACAAAATAAATCACTACTGTTTACTATTGTAATTCTCGACCCTAACCGAACCAAAATTCCCTCCATCGTGGAATAATTTTTAACATTAATGGATTTTCCGCATTAGGATGCATAATTATACGCATTGTGTCGTCGACACAAGATCAGAATGAAACGAGATAGATCGAGAAGGGAGGAAGGGGGTAGAATTATTTCTTAACGAAGCAGAGGAGCCATCACGAGGGAGCTATCTTATTGTTTTGGATTAACCCTTTAATAATTAAGACCACTTTTTCTTTTTAATTTCACCGCCTGCGGTGAGAGTGTTCCAAGGTGGAACGTAAACAGGCTTGCCAATTAAAATCGGTGGATCGCCGACAATAAATTCAACCCATCGCCATAACACCGCTCTATACGATGTTATTTACGTTTTCGAGATTAACCTGGCCCGTCCCCGATTATTCTATTACCCGCATCGCGCGCGTGAAATGTTTTGGAGAATGTTTGTCAACGATGGTAATTATAAACGAAGACCGCAGGGGAGGGGTGGTGGAGGAGGAGGAGGATGCAACTCGTTTTGTTGATTTTCCGATTTTCATGCCACTTAGCGGTCGAGTGGGAGTATTTTAACGCGACGTGGAATTATGTTTCACGGACTGGAATTATTTCTGGTATGGAAAGGATTATTATAATTGGAAACGAAAATATAAAAATTAGTATAGTCGATGTATTAGTGTATTACAGATATAATATGTTATTGAAATGCTAGAATTCAAATATTTTCTTGGTTTATTATCTTTCTTTTCGTGTTTATCTTTAAGGAAAATTATGATCCTTCGTTACGATATCAAATTTTTCGAATCATTAAGTAAAATTTGAACTTTATATAAGTTTGATATATAATATATGATTAAGTATATAAGTTCACTTTGAATATAATTTGTAAAAATAATTTTACATATCGTTAACAACCATTATTTATCTATATATTTAAAAAAGAAAAAGTGAAATATCGGTAATTACAAAGAATATAATCCTACGATGAAATATATATCAATTTTTTTGTTGAAGAGATCGTCAACATCTTTATAATAAGGAGCACCAATTTAACACAACCAATGGTTAAACTCTTTTGAAATCTTTCCACGCGTTTAGCTTATCTTAAGAGAATCTTAACACAATTCAGATTGTATTCTCGATTTTTATTAAAATGAAAACGTTTAACCATTATCTTTTACAAGGCAGATATTCGAATTCCTCCCTTTCTCTTTGATTCATTTATGATATGATTTTAAGTACGCGAGCTTTAGCGGGAAGGATAGAATAAAGAGGAAGTTTGATCATTTCTTTTCCGAGAGAAGGAGCAAGACGCTCGAATTAAAAAGATACTTGAAATTTTCTTCTAACTTCCGATTGAAGAGAAAAGGAAAGAAAGGGAGAGGGAGATTTTAAATTTAAAAATTTTCTTCCAAGATCTTGAGAAATCTCGAGAAAAATTTAGAAAAATTTTGAAAGTGGCACGAAAAATTAAAAAAGTTCTTTAACACGGACGAAAATTAAATTGGATTTAAGATCGTGGCTATCTTTGAGACTTACGAAAAAAAAATTCTTAAAAAACTGTAAAAAAAAAGAAATCGGTTTTTTTTTATTGAAAAATAAAAAGCTAGAAAAGGAAAAAGTTTCTCGCATCACCGCTAAATCTTACGGATGATTTGTAAAAAAAAGCGTTACGGGTTTACTCCCCCATCTTCTATCCGCTGATAACTTTGATCATTTTGAGCATGAACTCTTCCCAACGGACCAATTCAATTTGCTTTTCGTCATATCAGCCCTCAAAGAGTAAGAGGAAATCCAAGGGCCATCAGGAAGAAGAAAATGGCGCCAACAATTCCCAAACGAATACCTTTTGAATTTTTCTTTGTCGTCGCCGAAAAAAATATTCTTGAACCGTTTTTGAAAGAAATTTCGATCGAGAAAAATCAATTAGTGGATGATTTGCATTTTAGAAAATGTTGTAAAGTATTTAACGAAATTGTTCAACAAATGATACTGATTTTAGCGTAATTTTAAGTAATTTTTGGATAAACTCAACATTGTTGCAATAAACGTGGAAAATATAGTTTCACGATTTGGATAAATTTTTCGAATTTGTAGAAATTTTGAAGAAGGCAGTGACTGATCGAAATAATCGAATTTCGAACACGATTCGAAGCCGTGACGAATTAAAGAAATGGAAAGACTTGTTTCAGCTCGATGCCATCGATTTTACAGTAAAACTGCTAATTCATACGAAGCGTGTCGAAAGATACATAGATTATTACACGTTCGAACACGTGATACAAAATCTTTAAAATATGACAAATCGAATAGGTGTTCCGGTTATAATTACAAAGTAGTCGTTTAAATACAATAAATTACAGAAACGTTTCGTTCGAGGTAATTAGCGTATGTTAATTTGCTCTGACATTCATATTTTCTGTACATACAATATAATATTAATCATTTCTTTCTATAATCTGTATTTACATAATGTTTTTATTTGTTACAAATATGATTGTAACGTTAAACGTGACGAATATTCGGGAGGATAATTTTTCCTTCAACTTTTGCTTTTATAATAATTTATGTTTTATGTTTAAATGATTGATAATTTAATAAGTAAAATTTATCGAATTTATCGGATCGTTTAATTTTTTGACAGAGATAAAAATTTGTCAAGGATAAAAGTGAATTATTTATTACATTGCGTCGTTGTACTTGTTATATTAAAAATTATATTTCGTCCAAAAAATTATATTTGATTTTTACTGATATATTAAATTAAAAAGCAATTCATAACAATTCACAAATAACTTTAATATTTTCTTAAGGGTAGAAAGAAAAATAAATTTTAATCTTTCATGCAAATAGTCTCATAGTTCAAAGAGAAAGAAAAAGAAGGTCGGACGAATTGCTGTATCCAAACGAAGAAAAATTCAACATTTCATCTCTCGCGAGATCTCGATACGATTTTTATCCCCAAATCATTTATAATCCATTAAATATTCGAGAAAGCGTAGATAAATGCGGATTATCTATTTTTCGTCTCTCGTGTAACGAGAATGATAGTATTCTTTGAATATTTCTTTTATTTCTTTTTTCCTATCAAATATTAAATCACTTATTCCCATCCGACACAATGTGACCTACATTGCTGCTCAGAATATTCCGAATATTTGCTTAATTTCTTACATATTCAACTATGGATAATAAGATAAATTATGAATAATCGTAATCATTTATTTATGAATATTATTATTTTCTGCAATTTTTGAAAACAATTTTCTTTCTTAATTTTTTTCATTTTATTTATTTCACTTCTAGAATTCATATATTTGACGCAAAATATAAATTAATAAGTTTAACAAATTAAAATGAGGAGTTATAGAAAATCTTATCTGAATTTTAATTTGAAAAGAAAAAATTTCAAAATGTCTTCATCCGAATAAAAATTACTCGAATCAGATAAAATAAACTATCTTAAACTCGTCTAAAATATCTAAAAATATCGATCTTATTTAATTCTTATTTAATAAATTATAAATTATTTATACACACACTTTCGTAGAATCTCGATTTGTCGACTCTCCAAAAATGTCCTAAACAAACGTATTAACACTCTGTATACATTCAATTTTCTCCAAATATTTTTATCCTCTCCCTTCCCAAAACTAATAACTCCGCGTCAATTTCATCACCGCGTTCGAATTGGACCAGGCAAATAATAATCAGCGTTATCACAGCGCCAGGCGGAAAACTGGGTATTGCTCGCTTCGACCATCGTTTCAAATAAATAAACATTTGTGCACGCGTGATCGTGACCACCGATCGATAATTTACGCGTTAATCTGTCGCGGACGGCCGAGTTGGTTGATGAAATATGGAATCATCGAACAGGAGAGAGCGCAGAGGAGCAAAAGCTTCTGGGACCGTGTGAAGATACTCGACAAAGGGCCACTGCCTTCTTGCCTCTTCGCGCTCTCCTCTCCTGCCCAATCTCAATTACCTTGGACAGGAAATCGTTTCTGCTTCCGATATGGCCGTTAATGGGACATTTGGTTAAATAAGAGAGAATTAACCTCAGACGTTGTAAACTTACGAATCGTTTTTGCCTTCGTCCTTGATCTGCACGTAATATTCTTACGACTTACAGTATCAAAAATCTTAATTCTTAATTCTATATCCAAATACTTTTTTCATCTTCTGATTCTACTGTAAGATTCTACTTCTTTTTTAATTAATTGTACAATGGATAAGTCGAATTTCTGTTTGTAATTAATACAATATTTTATTTCTTGGGAAATGATATAACGATACATTTCGTTAAACCGAGTTCCTAAAAATGTGTACCTACATTTCTGCTGACTAGATGGCGTTAGCTTGTTCGGACGACACCTCGCTCGAGTTTATTATTTAATACGCGAGATCGATCTACCTTGGACACTGCTGGTCGATTTAGTTTCGTTGTGTCGCGCAGTTGACAGTTTTAAAGTATTAACACGTGCAACGACGCGGGGAATTTAAGGCTTTCGGAGGGGGGGGGGGAAAGGTCAGAAGTGTTACCACGTTACAATATTAAAATTGCCCTCTGCTGGCGACTCCGCTGAATTATTCGCCGTTTAATCTTCCGCTCGGCTCGTTCCGCTTTAATGGAGGATATGCCGGCTATGCCCGGTTTTTAATTATTGGTCCTGATCGGGGCGCGAGCGGAATTTTTTAAATGCCCCGTCTTAAGATATTTACGTAAACGGTAGATATTAAATTCGATTTCATTTTCCTCCTCTTCCGTTGTTAATGCCTCTTTAAAACTTTCGTTGAACCATGAAATGACAAACGAAAATATTTTTTAATAACAAGCACCACGTTAAATACATTTCTATCCAAGTGGAAACGACAAATGACGATTCGTCGTGATATTATTCTACTATCCGACACGAGTAACAAGCGTATTAATAAATAAATAACGATATGTAAAACGCTATTCTAAATTAATTAGCTTCAAAAATTGTGATTACACGATCTACGAGTTTACTATTAAAATTATCACATCTCTCTTCCACAAGTTTAAATATCGAATCTCTTGGAATTACTTCAAGAAATTGCTTCCAAATCCTTGCCGCAAGAGGGACAATTGGGGAGTAGAGGTATAAATTGAGAATCGGTGACGGTGAACACTTTCCAACGATGCTCGAAGGCACTCTTTCGGGCGCAAAGTGCAGTACATCGCGTTTCCTTGCGAGCTCTGTGTGTTTCCGGTTTGGAAAGAGGGTCAGCACTCCACTCGAGCCCTTTATAATGCGATTATTTCACGCTGACTTTTCCCCGTTTCGCGGTCGAGGGCCGCTCGAGTTGTTCCTGATATTTTCGACCCCCTTTTTCCCCTTTTTTACCTCCCCCCTCTCTCTTCTCCCGGATTTTTTCTCTTTTCTCGGATTGCAAGAATAAATATACTACTCGCGTAGAATTCTTGGGATTTTTTTTTTTTTTTTTTTGGACGATCTTGTTTAATTCTCCTCGTAACTTTCTTGACCCAGTTCCATCACCAGTTTTTACTATTTATTTTTTTATATCGCGCCGGTTTTTGCCACCCCCCCCCGAATTAGATTCATCCTTTCCTTCTCTTTATTCCTCGCGCGAATAAAAATGTTTGCCTTGCTCTTGGAATCTTTTGGAGCATTCCTGTTGAATTTTTATTCCACGGTAACTTTCTTGACCTTATTTCCTTCTTCTTCTTCTTCTTTTTTTTTTATTAAGCTGTTGAATTTGATTTTGCAAGCAAAGATATTCTTCAAGCGACACGGTTTTCATTTCATTTCGAATGTTTGACAATTTTCAAAATATATGCAAAAATAAACTTGATTATTTTGTATAATAAAAATAAATTTTCTCGTAGGAATCATCGTTACACCGAATTATGCAATTGTCAGAGGAAATTGAATTATCTCCTTTCATAACATGAAAACAGAATTTGAATAAATTGTATATAATACGAAGAATCAATAATCTACCCCAATATTCTATATACTTAGTTCTAAAAATCAGAATTACCTTCATCATTGAACTTTTCCCACTAAACGAAACGAAGAAGAAACGTAGAAAATCTTTCAAAATGCTACTACTCTCTTACACCCTTTAATCCTCGAATCGAAGAGTACTACTTTCGATCCACTCACACACAATTTGCATCTCATCGTTGCCAAACAAGGTATAGTCAAAACTCTTGGTCGATCAAGAGAACGGAAGAGAAAAAGGAAAGGAGAAAGAGAAAGAAGGAAAGATCGTCATGCCGAAAACGAACAACGAATATAAGATTCTCGTGCACAAATCGATTCTCGATACTGACCTTGTTAGGCGGCGATTGGATCCCGTGGAAAGGCAAATTCTCGTAAAACGTCTTCGCCCCGGACTCCGGAAGTCCCTCCGACACGCTGTTCACGTGATTGTTATTCGCAGCTTGATTGGGATCTGTAAGCGCAAACGAAACATGACTTTGCGTAATTAAACGGAGACACGTGACGTGTCGACGATTCTCGAGGGACCTGTGAGAGAGAAAGAGAGGAGGAGGAGAGAGAGAGAGAGAGAGAGAGAGAAAGATAGAGACCGAAGTGTCCCTTCGAACGAAGAAGGATCTCTATGGTGGACTGGTTTCTCAGAGTGGAAACGGAAATCTCGGGTGCATCAGGGTAAAGGCAGACAGAGAGAATTGATTTGATAAATATTCAAGTGTAATTGCAAACGCTAGAATAGTGTGTATATATATATATAAAGGAAGTTATATATGTATTCTTGATTAATGGTGTCTTTGTCTTCTTTGGAGAATAAGGGATGTTGGATTTTGTCTTGATTAAATACATATGAATCGTGTAGATTCTTTTGCAACAGTTGTATCTATCCATGCGGTTCAGTTTCGTGAGAAGAGTGGTGGAAAATGGCCAATTTTGAATCTCTCTGCTGACGATATATATATATATATAATTTTTATGAGATACGTAATAAGCAAAGGGAAGATCGTGTCTCGTTTATTTTAAGACGCGATAACAATAACGATTCACGATGTTAGATACCGTATATAAAAGTAGAATATATTCGTTTACACTCGTCGAACAAAATGTGTTATTGACATTACACTTGAATCAAGTTGATTAAGAAAGAAGGTTCAAAATTGACACGTTGTTATATCCTTTGAAATTCTGTCCTCTCAAGGAATAAGAAAAGTTCGCCAAGAAAATACGAAACGCAAACCACATTCGTCGCCTCATCATTTTTCCCCTTTCAATAATTAAATTAGAAAACTGTTCCACGCAAACAGCTTTTGCCGCGCGAAACGACACGAAGCTTTAAATTAACGCTTTAAATAACAGTCATCTCGCAGTCGTGTATTGTAAATACGCGTTGCGTGTTGACGCGAATGTTTATACGTACAGGATTTATAACGAGCCAACAATGAGATTGAATCGATCCCCCCACCCTTCTTTCGAAACGCGTCGATATATTTCGATTCGATCTCGTCAATCGAAAACATCGTCGTTGTTCATTTACCTCGAAGCATTCTTCTTCTCAGGTAACCTAAATATTTTGATATATTTTGAAACGAGAAATTGTTGTTCCGTTATTACGTGGAAAAGGGTGTGCGTTAAAACAATATTTCCTCGTTCGGTTGCATCGGTTCGCCGCGTTATCAACGATCGAAATGAATCGTTCGATTAAAGCGTATTTGGAAGTGTGATTCTGGAAACGAAGCGAAATTTCTTTTTCTAAAGGATACGTTCCATTAGACGAAACTTTATCTTCTGAACTGTATGGATGCAATTGCAATAATATTTGTGGATCCTATATTTTGATAATATTAATGAAGACTGTTCTTGTATATTACAAGATGAATTACGTATAATAATTGACATTTTTCTAAATTGGAGTTTAAAAAGTTTATTTCATTTTTTGATTAATATTAATATTCAAATTTATATTAAGTAAGTAATGCAAGTAGTTCAACATACAGTTCAATGATATAATGATAATTTGAAACTCTTTTTCGCGATTGAATGTAACAGGTCTACGCCATTTTAAGTCTTTTGTGAAATAATGAAAGGGAAAAGAAGGCTTGACACGTATCCTCTTTTTATATTTTTCACGTAATTATTTCGAAAATTACTTCTGTCAATGTTAAATTTATAACTTCAGTTTAATCAATTTCGGCTGCATGCTCGAAAATTATTGAGAAGATGCACGCAACAATATATTTCAAGCGGAAGAGAAATATTCCATGGCTCACCTAATGTTCTCCTTTTTAATTATAAAAAGAAACAAAGACGCAACATCTCTTCTTATTTCCGAATCTATTAACTCATTGAAAAATCGATACTTGATAGTAATATTTCACGATAGTGAAATTGGAAATATATTTCCAATTTGTCAAACTTTCAAATAATTTCGTTACGTTTTCCAGAACCAGCCTCGAATACAAGATTTAATTCTCGTTCGATCAATTTACAACACAGAGTGCAATACAAACCTTTCTATGCAGACAAATACGAGGAAAGGAAGAAACTTATTAATAAATCTTTGATATAACAAATAAATAAAAAACAAATTCAACAATATTCTTTTCCACCTGCTTACCACTGCAATGATTGTCCGACAACTTTCCAAATTTCTATTTTTCAACTTGTATCATCTTTCTTTCACGACGCGTGATAACAAAGCATTAATAAACACAGTAATAACTCGTTACACTTATTTATAACAATTTTTTACACAACTTTACTTTTTTAATATTTCCTGTACATACAAACACCCCATGTTAAAGGGAAAAAGTATGCTTTATACGGCAAAGGGATGAAAATCAGTTAGAGATGTTTGTTAGAATCTCGCACGTTCTTCGATTTCTTCGAATATACGTACCTGCGCCTGGTTTCTTTCGCTTACGGGAGACGTTGGCTCGGTTCAATTCGCGGGATGATTCCGCATGCAATATCTTCCGCTGGGGCGCTATTCTTTTGTAAGTCACGGCTAAGGGGACACACAAAACATACACAAGAAAAGAAAAAAAACAAGCAACGACAGTGACACTGATGCAACGAAGCAATTTTTATTCCGTGCGACTGGCATGATATTCGTAGAGGAATTGTATTGTATTGCATTGGTCGTGTTATTAAAAAAAAAAAAAAAAAAAATCTTTTGTTGGAATTAGCTGTTTCATCATTTGGGCAAATTGTAAATGTTTGATTTTAGAGAGGCTCGATGGAAAAGCGGTAACAAATGATTTTTAGAATTTTGAAAAAATGTGTAATATATTTAATAATATTTGTGTAATCGTTCTTAACTCTGTGTTCTTTGAACAATAACTTTCGATAAAATAAATTCTTGAAAATTTATTAATAATTTGTAAAATTTCTTTCCTAAAATTTTTTTTAATTTTAAAACAATATAATATCCGTTTCTTCTCGATTTTACGAGTATACAATAAAGACGTATTTCAATGTGTTTTTGGTTTAATTTTATTCATAATAAGCACAAATTACTGGCTTCACTGTTTATACCACTTTTCTCTCAAGCCTTTCGCGTATTTTTTCCTCCCGGATATAATTGTACATAAATGGTTCACCATTGGCCGAATGAATTTTGCATTTTATTGTTCGTATTATTCATATTTGAATAATTAACGAGTTAAATGAATATTTAATTAAGCGTGAAGGAAAAACGTACGATAATAATAATAACTTATATATGTGAAACATATATAATCAATGAGAGTAATATAAAAATTAATGAAAAAAAAAATTATTATTCGTATCACGGATTAAAAATGAACGAGTTAAAAATGGAACAATATTATTTCAATTACCACATTTAATTTTCCGCATTGATTTAAATATTATGGGAATATTTTTAATTTTTTTTATTATGAGAATTATACATTTAATTCTTTAAATGGTACGCGTTCTACTTTAGTGGCGTCTGCATTTGATGTACATGCTGATACAAACAACATTAAATGTTCTAATTACACGTAGGGGACGTTACCTTCTTTTTCTGCGAAGCTTTAATCTAGAATTACGTTTTATGTGCCTTGGTTTTTAATGTCACGCGAGCTCGAATTACAGAAAAATTATACGATTGGTAAGCGTAAAAATGGCTAAAAAATGATGCAATACACCGATAATTAAGTAACTGTATTTGACGATTAAAAAAGCGTTGAAATATCTTTTTCAAAACACATCTGCATTTTTAAATAAAATTTAGAATAGATATTCATTTTTATATTTCAATCTAATAATTTTTTATATTCTTGACAATAATTTAAAATCCACGAAGAATAACAATCGATGAATGGTAATGATCAAAAATACAAAATAAAAATGAAGAAAAATTTTATTAATAACAGTGTCTTTGGATAAAATAAAATACATCTATTTCCATCTCAAATGTTTTCGAGTATTTTAGGCTTGCTTTGAAAAATTCTAAAGAAAAATTATTTATATATAATATTGCACTGATGCATCCTTTTTTATTTTATACCAATCTACTTTCTTCGATTATAATCGTTTAACATTTAAAAAAAAAACATTGCAAAATCTGCAGACGTGTTTGTAAAAAGATCTTTTACTTTCTATTCTAAATGCAACGCAGAAGAAGAAACAAGGAAGTGCGCTTGGAAATAAAGCTCTCCTCGTGTATTTTCCAACGATGGAAAAATTCGACCAGGTTATTTATCGACGAAATGAAATATTCAGTTGATTCGTTTCGCGCCGAATCGAATTTTTCCATCGTTTAACGTAATTGAAACCGTAACGACCAACAAGAAACATCATGGTCGATTCGATCCACGGCCGGGAAGGGAGATCGACTGAACCGTTTTTAATGTTGGTAAATTGTGCAAACATTATACGACTTTTCGTTCGAACGAGCATCAATCGTGTTTAACATAGCTTATCAAATATTCGATACACTTGGTCGAATACGGCAAAATTGCAAGCAGCCGGTATTTTTAATTAAGAGAGCCCGGATCATTTGGTTGACATAAATCGAGATTTTATACCGAAACGATGAAACTTTTTAAATTCGATTGAAAAATATATATTACTCTGGTAATTTTCTTAAAAATTTCACTTATTTTTTTATCTTCCTGTCCTTTTAATTCAATTCTTCTCTGAACAAGTTTGTCGATATCATTTTCCTCTCTTCTCTTGCATAATAAATGAAAACGAAATTTCGACGATTTCGAATTATCAACAATAGAATACATTTAAAAAAAAAAACTAAGACTAAAATTTGCGAAATAATCTATTAAACTTTTCTTTAAACTCTTTCTTCTCCACTTTCTTCTTTTAACTTTTTCTACATCTCACAAATCCTACATTAATTCTCTATAGATCTCATAATAAAAATGAAATTACAAATTGATCAACCCGAGCACGATTGAACAAAGAAGTGTACACAAAAAAGGGGGGAAAAAAATGAAACGTACAAAAGAATTATCCACGAGCATTAACGAACCACGACAGGCGCTCTTACCAGTAATTAGCAGTACAAAGTTAACACACCGCGCTTTGCAGAAAGCTTTATTTCACGGTTATCCTCCGCTAAGCTTCTTGTATTAAATTTACATTTTGCTCCCTAATTTTTATTTTCCTCCCCGGTATACCAGAGTTATTCGCCACATCCCCCCCCCCTCTCCACTCGTAATCAAGTTAACCTTTCACCCCGCGAAACACGGGGTAAAAATTCTCGACGAACCGCCGCGTCGAGCTGATTACCGCGTAAAAACACGGTTACGTGAAAAGGGTGGTCGAAAACGTCAGGCGTGCCAACATTAAAGCGATCGTCGCTCCCTTCGCCACCGACAGATGGCTCCCCCTTGAACTCCTCCATGAACTCACCTGTCTTCTCCCTCGAAATTCCCGGCAAAGTGGCCTGCTCTTTAAGCTGCACTCCAAACATCGCCTTAATTTTATTAGCCCTGGCAAGCATACCCTCGTCATGCAGACCGGACACGGTCACCCTCCTCTGCGGTGTCGTCTCCTTCCGCCTGCGAAACATTTTCCCGCCCCCGACTTTCGCGATCGTTGCCTCGACGATGAAACGATCGGCCATAGTCGGCTCGTTCCGGCCGCCCATCACCTCGTTACGAAGCGACTCGTTCGCGCGTACGCTCAGCCCTGATCGCAGGCTGTGGCTTCGATTGATGTGCACCAGCACACCGGGCTTCAGTGGCCACCTGGGCGCGGCAGCCGGATGGACCGTCGTTTGGGTCGAGTGGGAGGACACTGTTGGACTCGGTGGCCCACCGTCTGGACTGTTTGCATCATCGGTTTGTTTTTTTTTTTTTTTTTTTTTTCGTTTGGTAATGACAGGCGACCGCGTGTCGTTCATTCGATCTTTCAAATTCGTGCTGTGTCCCGATATTCGATTGGGCATTTCATCTTAGGGTTTTGTCGATCGAGTCTCTTTATTTTTTTTAAGGGATTTGTATCTTTCGGAAATGATTATTGCAGTAGCGGTATTTTTATTTTGTTTTATTTCTTTTGAAAATTATAATTTATGTAACTTGGAATTTGTTGAAAAAGTATATATCTTATTATATTCTAGTGAATTTTTAAAATAAGTTTTATTAAAAAAAAAAAAAAGAAAAAGGTTAAAAGGAAAGGAGAGATGAAGTTAGGAATAATTTATCATAGTGCTATTGATGATCAATTAGGGTACTTGTTCAGGAATGAAGATGTACTTCGTGTTTGAATGAGGTGAAATGCATTGTTAGGATTATGGCGTTACATTATTCAGGTTACAGACAGGTAATCTATTATCGTGGTTATGAATTTCACTTGTATACGACATTATAGTGATTTATCACTTCAAAAGATCAATTTACCAAAATTAAGCAAAACGAGGATACAATCTCTGTATCAACGAAGATTATTTATGTAGTTTCGTATCATCTTATTAAATTTAGTATTACATTTTCTTCGTCTTCTTGCCCTTTTCCCCCATTTTTCCCCATTACACAAATTATAATTTCAATTTTGAAACGTCAAAATTCGAATATTAAAAGAGACTCGATCTGCAAAATCGATAAAATCAAACAAAATGTTTGAATATTTCAAAATTCGTTCGTTAAGAGAAGCTTCATCGTTCTCCATTGTTTTAACATGACACAGAGATAGATGTCGCTTCTTTGTTATCGAAACTTTTCCTAAGATACTCGAATTACGCGATTATAATATGGACACAGCACTTAGAAAAGAGTTAGAGATAATAATAATAATAATAATAATAAAAAAAAAACAAGAAATGAACGAAGAATCCTTTTGATTACTTCCCCTCTGCTTTGCACAAAGTCATCTATCGCCGCTTGCACGCCCTCTCTTTTCCAACTTTTTAATTAAACTTTCGCTCGATCGCTCTGACCCGTTTTCAAGCATTTCCCAAATATTTTTTTCACTCCCATTGTGTCCGATTTCACGGAAGAAACCGAAGAATCATCCTGCAATCGCTTTTGATCTGACCAATTTTTCCTTTCTTTTTTTCCCTTAATTAACGAAACGTTCGATGTACACAGATATGAACAGGGATTCCTCGGTCTCCTTGGATGCTTTGATAGGCTAATTTCATGTATAAGTTCTTAGGTATAAGAATAGAGATATTTGACAGTGACATAGATTCGAAAATATAAATTTAAAAGTTTTAGTGATTTCGATATTATACATTAATTAAGCAGATTCTTTTAAAAACGACAAATTTAAGGATAATATATTAAATGCAAAGTTTAAACAAATTAAAATATATTCAATTTTTGATAATTTAATGTCAACAGATTTAAAATATATATCATTGTGAGAATATTTAAATATTCAAGTGGAAAGTTTAATAAGTGGGAACCTGGAAGTATAGTGACAGTGTCGATAATAAAATTTGATTCTTTTCCCCTTCTATATAACGAATTGCATATGCATAGGATATGCGTGAACGTTGGCAATTCATCAAAAGCGTCGCTCTATGAAATGTCAGTTTATTTTTTTTTTTTTTTTAATTTTCTACCATTCCTGCCGGAAAGAAGAACCGAACATCGGATTCAACTTGATGATGCAAATAATAGGAAAATAGTGTCAAGTATTTCGAGAGTATTTAAAGAAAGATATCACTGTATCGTTCATATTACCACAAGAGGTTTTTTAATTTCACTCCTTTTCTAAAGAAATCATTAATTATATATTTGAAAATGGTAACGTTTTCAAGAAAATTTATTCACATTCTTTTCTATAAGCGTATCTTTTAATAGAATCATCCTTTAAATCTTAATAAATTTAAGGATTGTACAATTATTATAATATTCAAAATTTACTAACATGATTCTTTTTAGAATGAAAGACCCTGTTACAAATGAAATTGCATATTCTATTTTAAAAATCAAGCTTAGAATTACTGTTTTCATAATTTATATATTCGGTATTACTATAATATATCGCATAAGAAAAGTTCTCGAAAAAATTATAACAATATTTTAGTATCTAAATCATTAAATTTGAAAAGTTTGCTTTTAATAGAATCATTTTACAAATATACAATACCAAAATATAACATCTTAATAGTTTAATCCCTCACAACGCTCAATACTCAAAAGACCATAATCTGATCAAAACAAAATCCTTCCTACTTCCATCCCGTCGTAAAAAACAAAACTGAACAAATTTCCAAAGTACAATCACAGGGATCCTCTAACTGAATTTTCCCTCCAAAATAAACGTAAACTCTTTACTCTTAACCCAGTCCTGTTTATATCGAAGCATGGTCAACAAGCACGAAAAAAAAAAAAAAAAAAATTAAACATTCACTCGACGTTGGGGAGCGCACGTTTTGTCCCGAAAAATTCTCTCACCAAGTCAAAAGGATTCTTCGTTTCAGGTCACGATTTGAACGACAGCCAACTCAATAAGAGAGAGCTTTCTACTCATCGAGCATGCAACCCTTCACCTACCTTTCACCTTTCCGAAAGTGTCTCCGCGGCCGGATAGAGAACGCGCCATTGTATCAACGCAGCACAGAGAGAGACAGAGAGAGAAAGAGAAGAAATCAAGAGAGGACGATGAAGAATAAAGAGAAGAACCACCCCAGCCAGAAGTGTAACTAATCGTTGGTAAATTATTCGCAACAAGGACAGGCACACAACAGGCAGCGTTGCATTCGGATAACAAAGAACCTTCGCCACCCTCGTCCATTTGCACCCTCCCTCCTTACCCATCTTACCTTGTACGCAGACTTCGACAGTAAACTATTATAAGCCGGAAGGGGTCGTTAAATTATGCAACAGGACATGCATTCACCCGTGGAGGAAGGATAGAGGGTGGTGGAAAACGGCGAGAGGACTTCCTGCGAGATTGGAGATCGGAGACAATCTCGTGCACATATCATGGAGGGTAACAGTTACATCAACGCACGCATACAGCATAGATAAGTAAGTCATAGTAATATTAAAAATTATAGAAATTCTATTTTACGCGATGAGGAGGGGTTCGAAGAGATGAAAGTGTAATGATTAATAGAGATTGGTGTTTGTTTGGATAGTTGACAGATTTCTGATATTCGATGAAACGTGTTTCAGGCTTTCGAGTAGGATTCGAAACTTGTAGGAATTTGTTTTTAAGTTTTTAATAATTAAAAAGTGGAGATCGATTATGAAATCGATTTGATTGTGATCGTGAAATAACAAATTGTAGACACAACGCAAGAAAAAAAAAATCTCTAGTACGAGCTCTTCTATATAAATTTCCAAGTCTTATAAAATCATTCTTAAAAATTTTCTAATGCTATACAATATACGCTAGAAAATCGATAAATAATCAACGCAATTTTATTCTTTAATTATACATAAAACTCTTTAATTCAATCTCTTAAAAAGATTTCTACGACCAAACAATCAAATCTCGTTCGAGAGTTTCCATTTGTCTCATCTCCAAGACACTTTTTTGTTTACATGCAAGACCATCCATCGCGCGCAATCAAACAAGAATAAAACGTAAAACTACATTTACTCAAACCATCAAGATGATATCCATTCCTCTACGAGCCCATAATCCCACCAACCGTAGTAAAAATCCTTCCACTTGATCGAAACGAGAGAATCCACAGGATTCCCTCCGGTGATTCGTGTCCCCTGTTAAACCGTTGATACGCGAAACCAGTAATTCCATCGATCAATCGATATAACGAGATTTACCTACGTCGAGTTGATATTCCGTGTAACGAGTATCGAGTATCCAGGATTAAAAAATAAATACGTGTATGTGCACAGTGGCGGCCTAAGAGCAACGCGTGCTGTGCGGGATACTCTCCGTGCCGAAAATTCAAAATGAATTATTAGGGAGGCGATTGCGCATTCAGCCGTTTTCACGAAGCGAAAAATACGTTTTCTTGGTGAAAAGCGGAAGCGCACGTTCCGACAATATCACGCGAAGCGAGCGCCAAGCGGAAATTAGGGTAACCTGTCGAAATAACAGATGTATGCAAGGCGAAAAGATAGACGAGCGTGATGGTACCAAGGCAACGCGACAGTGGTTAAAGGAATAAGAAGAAGGAGGAAGAAGAAGACAAATGCGAGAGGGAAAAAGCGCGAATTTACATTTTACACATTGGACGCGCGATTCGATCTATCTGGAAAAATGTTTCTACCTTTCCGTTTCGTTCGAAATGAAAGAAATGGATGGACGATTTTTTGTCTACACATATTAATATTCGTGATAGATTTTTGAAAGGCATTGGCGTACTTTGTCAAGTTATAAAAGGGATTTAAATGCTTGCTTCGTCCAACGCAAATAATCGATTCCTTGTAAGTCAAGCCTTAAGATACATTTTGATATATCAACTTCGATTTTTCGAATCAATGGATTAAAACGTCCAGAAATAAATTTGCTCATCGACGTTTTTAAAAAAACCGAGTCCAACTATTGAACAGCTACAAGCATTCTAGTTTTCTCAACAGTTACTCACTGTGCGAATCATTCGCATCCAAAGTGCAAAAAGTATCAACTCGCCTCCTAAAAGGGAGATAATATACGAAGCGAGAAGTGTTTAAGATGGCGCTGCGTACTTACTGTTCACGTTCCTCCAGCTCGACCACCCGATTACTGTCTGTGTTTTGTTTAGCAAGTCCAAATTAAAAAAAAGTAGAGCAGAAAACGAATCAGTTTTTCTGTGTTAGTGAAACACTACCGATGGAACGGGGCCCGTGCTGCGCCAAAAGGGGCACGATCCTTGCTCGACCGAGAGATACTCCTTCCGGCTCGAACTTTACCGTGAATTTAATTAACGCTGACTAACTTCCCAGAGGAGGTCGCGTTCGAAGAGTCGTGATACTTCGGGAATTAGTTCTTGTTTCTCGATTCGAACAGCTTGTACGACATTTTCGTTCCTTGGAATTTAAAATTTAATTTGTCCGGCAAATTTGATACAACGATAGAGATTAGGAAAATTGTCGATAAATTATCCGATTTTCTATCGGCTCGATACGAAGGAATATCTCAGGTTTTTGTTCCTTACAATGAAGTAATTAAAATTAACTTTAAGTAAGAGATAAGTAGAAAAATGTCCTCGAAGCAAGGCGTGATTGTGCGTGGCGCAGCATGGTTCCGTCTACTTAAATAATTTGTATACACGTATGCACTTGTCTTTGCATCCAAATGGGAAATTCGCATTGTCCATCTATCTTATACGATTACGTAACATAATAGAGACATGCTTTGTTTTCTGTAACTAGCATGAACTATGCGATAATAACAACGCAAAATAATGTATGCAGTGCACATGATTTATGCAAATCTGGCCGCGATCATTCGATCGAGTATAAAATGATTATATTCACACTATTTATTCATGCTATGATTTTAAATGATAATTTTTATCAATTTTCTATTTTCTTTCTCATCGCTTTTAAAAATTCTGAAAATCTTAATGACAAATTGACGGATTTATTTTCCACGATCCGTTATCCATTTTAGAACTCGTTCTAATAAATCGTATACCAATGATTAAAAATATTTTATGCTATAATACGTGCTCTAAATCTTCCACTCTCTTTCATATTATAATTTCGCATTTCAATCGCATACAATCAAAATTTACCAAAATTTCTACAATCGAATATTCGCAGCCAGATGGGATGGGCAGTCAATGTCAAACTTTAATACAAAACGAACGAACGAAAATCCGAGCGTATCGTGATAAATATTCCCGAATAATTGACAAATATAATTCTTCAACTTTTTTTTACGTTCGTCAATTACGCGACAATTCTCTACAATTCTCTGAGTTTCGAACAAATTCAAATTGTTAGAGAAGCCAGGAGGAGAGGGGAAGAAAAGAAAAAAAAATCTCGATCGATCTTACCTCCTGTTCTTTTTGTACATTTTTTTTTTTTTTTTTTTTTTTTTTTTTACTTTTCTCGTTCCCAAAAGTTAATCAAACAAACGCATGCAACGTACGTTTATCCGCACCTGATTCATTCATTGCCGCAAAGTCGTCGAGTGGTCGTCGTCGAAAACAATGAAAATATTTCGCGGTTTTTTCCATCCCATCGATATATCTCGAGTGTGTAAGTATATCGTCGTATATCGAAACGCGAACGCGATTGTTATGAATCTCGACACTCTTTTTCCACTTTATTTTCTGGTTAAATCGAACAGCGATTCGTAAACAAAACGAGTAAAGTGAGCGAATGGATATCAGCGGAACGAGTTCTCGTCCCATAAAGAGAAACGTATGGTCTGTTGAATGTAGATGTGGATATACAGGATGGGCCAATTTAAATGGGGATAACAGTTAAATTATCTATTTCATTTATTGTCACGCAATAAGAAATTATTTAGGACAAAATTATACTATTTAAAGAGAAACTTAGAATATAAATAGAATATTGTTTATGTTTGTGGACGATTTTTGGAAGGTTAATTTTACATAAAAATTGATATGAAAGAAAAGAAAAATATCGCGTGACTCAATTCAGCGCAAAATTGAATTGTTTATAATTTTTGCATATCAGAATTTATTCTGTTTAAAAGAAAAAAATTGGAAAAAGAAAAAGGTACATATATATATCTCTTCAAGTAGTTTAATTTTCTCGTAAAGACATTTTTTATAGAACGATAAATAACGTAGATATTTATATACGCCCTCGTTTAAATTGCCCATCTTGCATAAAAAATTGTGTTGCATTAACACAACAAAATAACAGTTTTTCATGACTTTGCCTTTCTTCTTTTTCTCATTTATTTTATTATCTCGATAATAACTGTTCTAGTGATCTATGAGATGCACCCCCTCACGAAATATCTAAAACGACAAATATGCATTACGTGCTCGCAGTTTTTCAATCTTGACAATGGGACAAGCCACCTCGTAATTATCGACTACAGTCATTATGAAATTGCATTGTTACGACATGGTTTCGTAAATTTCACAGCCGACATTTGCCGTGTAATTTTGTCGAAACGTGTAACGCATGCTTGCTTGTAAAGTTGATTCAATGAGTTTGAAATTAAAAATTAAAATACGATCCAACTATAAATTCTTAATATTCTTATAATAATAATAATTTTTATTATGAAAATTACGCGGAAAGAAACAATTGTAGAAATTTACTTTATAATTTTTAATCCGAAAAATGTTTGTGTTTTTTTTTTGCAAAATTTAAAAAAATTAAATATATAATTAATTCTTTGGAAAATTACGAAAGAGAAATTATTGGATGAAGTAAAAATGAATCAATTGAAAAGCTGGCTAAAATTATTAATTATAATTTTAATCTAACGAAAATTAATCAATTTTTACCATTTTTACATCCTCTCGAATGTTGCTGTTGATTCAACTGTCAAGCAATATATATAATGCTTATTTATCGTAGAACGATGTATCTTATGATGTAAATTATGTGTGCATGTGAACTGTTCGTGAACTATCGTGATGACAGTTTGGATTTCTTCGAGATTTTTAGCAAAAATTAATTAACAATAATTTGGAAATAAGGAACAATTACGAAATACCAAAAATATCTAGACTCTGTAAATTTTAATTATCCTTTAAAATTGTTATATCCCTCATACGACAAATATTTAATTTTTTCTTCGTTATATAATTTTGTAAAATGTCATAATCTTGAAGAAAATTCGTATGGATGGGCTAGGTCATGCGAAACGTTGTGAACAACAGATCACAATGACAATTATAACGTTGGAAATAAAGTGCAACTTACATTTCATCTGGTTTCGCTTGCGTCGACAAACGATGAAAATGATCACGCAGATGATGATTATCACAAGTATAAGGACAACCGCGGCAACGATCACGATCAAAAGAAGATTTCCTTCCAATTGATGCCACCAAGGTATATGGCCTGAAATTAATTTAACGCTATTAATATTGCACTTTCTAAAAAAAATATTTTTCATAATTGTATTAAATTACTTCCAGAAACTATTACGAAATAAGAAAATTTGTTTTTTTCTCTATTTTCAATATTGCATGTAATAGTTTCTTTAACGCAAGCTTAAAATATATAGATGATTTGAAAAAATAATTTTGAGAATTTATAAAAGTCGAAAAGTTTATAAATTGATTTGGGATTCTACGAAATTTCCAAAAAATTTTTGAAATTAAAAGATTTCTCTTAATTTGTTCAATTGAAAATTTTAGAACAAGAACATTAAAAATTTTTCCAAAAAATTAGAAACAATGAGTTTTCATGGGATGAAACCTTTTTCTCGTTATTTTACGAAATTATAATTCAAATATTATTAATACAGAGAATAAGACTACCGATCCTCGAGAAAAGCTTTTCATACTTCTGCTTAGATTTAATCCATTCCCTTGATCTATAATATTTTACCAGAAGCCTTTATTACTGGAGTTTATGCGCTTATACAGGGTGCTCCATTGTAATCAACCCGATGAAATATTTTTTAAGCTAAGCAACCCATAAAACTTCTTTTTCCTCTTGAAAAAAAAAAAAAACAACGTAATCGAGATTATTTTTCATGGAGTTGATTATTTTTAAGTAGCCTTCAATCCCTTTTAAACTTTTTTGTATTAGAAAAAATCTAATTTATTTAATTGATAAAGTTTATTCTTTAATATTATTAAATGTTTATATTCATTTTATATTGTTTATATCTTAAAATTCCATTAATAATAACGTTTATTTTATTATTCATATTATAGAATTTCATTTATAGAAACTGATATATTATTTTTTAAATTATATTCTTTACATTTAATATAATAATTATAATAGCAAAACTTACTTCGATGTCCATGGTGAGCTAAGAAGAAGAAACAAAGAGTATATATAATATAAAAAGAATACTATGTATGTATGCTAAATATTATTATCAAATGTTATGGAAAATAATTTTAATAATATCCGGATCGAGAATCTATATATATCATGCTATTTTGTAACTACTTTTCTCAATAATATGCTAAATTATAGAGATACAATGAAGCTATTACTATGAAAATTTTAACAGTTGACCAGGAAAATGTTTATTACAAATTTAATCGCTCATATCCTCCGAGACAAAGTTGCATTTTTCTTGAAAAAAAAAAAAAAAAAATGATAACACTTTTAACAGTTTGAGGATAAGTATCACACGAAGGGATTTTGATTATTTCGTTATTCATTTCTTCATTTATATTCATTTCTCTCCTAAATCCAATTAATAATATCAAAATTTATGTTTTAAATTATTAATTTAATAATTAATACTAACAAATGAAGAAAAAAGAAAATTTTGATTGAAGCAATTTATTTAATTATTATTCTTTTACTTCATATTGGATAGTGGCGCCATCATTTTCAGGCGTACCAACAGCACGAGAAATAATTACCATCGTTTTGACGTTATAAAATAAACGGCTATAATTAATGGAAGGTACAAATCAAATAAACGAATCCGATTTAAACCAGGATAAATTAGACTTTCGAATTTAACAGGCATTCAAGGGAAATCTAATTTACGAAGTTCGTAGCCAAATGTTCGCGTTGGATACTCCACCAGACATGGAAAAATGTGTTTCGCCTCGAGTCCGTTGCTTCTCGTAGCTTGATCATGGAATATCGCAAGAAGTAAAAATTTGGTTAATTGGAAACAACTCCGAACAAATAGTTTCATTAAAATTTTTCAGAAAAAGAAAAAGAAAGAAAAAAGAGAAGAAAGGGGGAGACTAGAAATTGTATACTATAAGAAGAAAATATAATATTGAATCAATTTATAACTTTTTTGCAATTATATGTAAATTGAAAATTAAAATCGTACTTCTTTTCATCCTTTTCTTCTTATTTACCTATTAAAAAAATAAATCTCAGTCTAGAGATTTAAATTGCTTCGTTAAATTTGCATTATCAGATAATTTTCTTTCTGAATTTGAAAATGATTATTTATTAATTTATCAAGTGACGATTGATTTATGAGTATGCTCAAAGATTGTAAATGTTTTAAGTGTACGTGACAATTATTTGTTGATATTAACATATAAATAATATCGTTTTTCTAATTTTGCAATGCATCTTTACATAATATCGAAGGATCGTTTGAAATTTATGTGAAGTTATTATATTCATGATCATTAAACAATTTACCTATTAATTTCAAACTTTTAATCATGTTGTTATAATTTATTTAAAAAATTATTTTACATTCCTCACAAATATCTGTATCATTACTCGTTAATTATTTATCTATATCATTCTTTTTAAGGAGTTTAGAAAATGTTTCTTGAATATCACGCTTTCAGATCTCGAGCATTCCTCTTTAGGGAAGAAGAGAATTACAGCCAGACAATATAATATAAGAACCACGATGGGAATGTTGATATCATAAGAGAGAAAAAATTACGAAGGAATCCATTCTCCGTAAAAATTCGCAGCAGTTAAAGATGGAATTTCCTTCATTATTAATTCGTAAAAAACGTATTTTTTAAAAATACATCGTACACCATCATGCAAGATTCTTCGTTATTAAAAAATCTGATCACCAAAAAACGTATCAAGTGCGTGTATCAAGAAAATAGCATTTCCCAATTTCCCTACTATTTACAAATTATCAAACAAATTATTCCGTTATATTATTATAACATGTATCAATATCTTATATCAAATTCAGACGAAACCTATCATTCAATCATCTTCGTTTATCGATATATAAACAGAATAGAAAATTAACGAAGAAACAAAACTACACGGATTGGAACAATAAACCAAAACCAAATAATAGAAACAGAACAGCCCATTCGTTTCGATAACTCTTATACACAATCTCTACTTCCAAATCTAAATAAATCATTAGCCGTGGAAATGGAAAACGTAGAAAAGCGTGCGAACGTGGCATACCTGGCACGTCACGGTCGCAGGGGCTGGAATGGCCGATGGAGTTGTTCGCAACGCAAACATACGTCCGGAAATTGGTCACCGACGTATCGAGGCGGATGTAGCTTTTCCCATTGCGCGCAACGGCGATCTGCTCCAGCGTGTCATTGTCACTCTTCAACGACCAAACGAAATCGGTCTCCTTCGGATTGGCCATCGCCGAGCACACCACGTAATCCTCTCCGTCTATTCGCTCCCTTTCCACGTGACACTCCGGCTTAACTGTACACGAAGGGAACAGCCGCTCGGCTTACTTTGATTTTGCCCCAATGTATCTATATATACACGTTGGATACACGTCGTAGCTCCGATTCTAAGATATTGTCTCGTGCTTGTGACATTATTCAAAGTCAATATCAAATTTCGGAGACGAGGATGAATTCGTGTATAAACATTCATTCACGAATTTTAAATATCGTGCCTGATTTCGGATTAACGATAGACGATATAAGTTTTTCTTTTTACAATATCTTAGAAAAAATTTTTAAACGATTTAAAAATGATTGAATTCTCCGATAAAAAAAAAATATAAAAAACTATTGATTCGCTCGAGAGTAGATAAATCTTTGTCGACGTTTGGAACGTTGCTCGAGATGACTATGACGCTTTATTTCTTTACTTACATTGAACATTCATGATCATGGAGATGTTCTTGGTTCCATGACGATTCGACGCCTCGCAGTAATAGGTGCCGTTGCTCCGCCTGGGAATCGGCACTTTCAGGTCGAGAACACGGCCTTCGACTATGATGTCCGTGGAGCCCTCCCGAAACCAGCGAAAAGTCGGTTCCGGAAGTGCCTTCGCGTTACAGGTCACCGTTTCCGGTATCGTGTCGACGGTTACGTTTATTATCTTCCTCGATATCGTCATATTTTCCGGCGGAACTGTCGAACGAATAAAGATACGGGTGAAATTGGCCGCAGGAGTGAGTTGCTGCCAGTGAGCATCGGGTATACATCATCAACACTTTGGAAGCCAACTTGTCAACTGTCGCTCGCGCCGGATTTTCATTTCGATAATATCACGTGAAATTGAAATGCACGTTCTTAATAACTAAAAAAAAAAAAAAAAAAAAAAAAAAACTACTAAATCGTGAATACTTACATTCGACGTGAAAGTGGGTGCTGCTCTTCACCCCGGATCCAATCCCGTTGCTGCTGCTCTCGCAGGTGAATTTAACGTTGTCCTCGACACGGTCGAGTTGTCCACTAGGCCAGGCGGTCAGGTTCCAGACCAGGGTCGATTGTATGCTCTCGAAGTCGTTGGTACGCGGGTCAGGCGGGTGGAGAACGTTCATCAGGTAGTATCGATTGGTTTTCGTGAAGTCCATGGGGACACCGTTTTTCAGCCACGAGATATTGCACATTGGGGCGCACTCCACCCAGCACATGATGCTAACGTTGGGCGAATTGTACACGTAGCCGTGATAAGGGAGGAGCTTCTTGATAAACGCTGGCGCCGCTATTGACAATCGAAGAACAAGTTCATCTCGGAAGTGGTGGCATTGTTATGGGTCCGGAACGAGATAAGGACCTAGTGCGAACCTAATCGAGGAACCTTGATTGTACCGTGAATTCGATGAATTTTCTTCGCTCAAATTTTCAAATTGTGACTGGATAATTTTCATCGATTGTTATCGATTCAATCGATGCCAATTTATGTATCCGAATAAAAATTGTTTAAAAGAAATCGCGAAAGGATCGAGTCGACGATACAAATAAATCTTTTCGATAAATAGATTCCCGTTTATTGATCTCGAAGACTCGATGAAAATTAATAGGAAGACACACGTTCGATCGAATATTTATCGAGCAATAGTCGTTGCTTACTCTTTTATTGAAGCGAAGTGAAATGTTGCAATGTTGCTGTTTTCATATGAAAATACGAAAATCCTAAAGTAAAGCCTAAAGTTGTATATACAGCGGATTATTATTATTATTATTATTATTATTATGCAAAGTGCATAAGTATAAATGCAACGCGTGTCGCCGCATACATATGTATATAATACGAATTAAATAAATGAGAAATAAAAGGAGAGATAAAGAATAAAAGGCAAGTTTACACAGTTTTCGAGATACGAATCGTTAATTTAGATACAGCACGGAAAGTATGTGTCACGGAAGCCCTTTATATATAACTTTATTCTTTCCCCTTTCTTTTCCCCCAAACACAAAAGTAATGACACGTCCCCTTCTATTTAATAAATCTTGCCACATTTTTTTTCATACACGATTTATTCTCCTTTCAGAAATAGTTTTTACGTTATATTGTCTTTTTCGAGTAAAATTGCGAAAATTTCAATCAGAATTTAGCAAAAGAAGTTTAATAAATAAACGAGAGAAAACCGTGAGAAAGTGAAACGAGACAAGAAAACAAGTAGAAACAGTCAACGTATGATTAGACATACGTACATAATGTCGCACGGTACAAGATGCTATACTTATAAAAACGTTATACTCATACCAAAATGTACAAACACAATTAATAATTAACACTAATAAAATAGAAAAATGAAAAAGGAAAGGAATTCTTTCTCCACTTGTTCAACCGCATTCTCTTTCAAATTCTCAAAGATTTTCCCTATCTCGTGTGTGCACGAATCTCGAATGGGAACGAACGTCACGCGAAGGGCGGATTTATATTCGATGGGGAAGTTTTTCGAGCAAACTTCACAACTCACCGGACACGTCGATAAACGTGGTGGCCGGATCGCCGTCCCCGGCCTCGTTGTAAGCCAGACAAGTGAAATTAGCCTCGGTCTCCAAATTAACCGACTCGATGGTAAGGGTGGCGTTGTTTTCATCGGGAAGTCTGTGAAGCCCTCGTAGCCATTTGAACCCGGCCACCTTCGGCCGTCCCGGGTCGAGCACGAAGCAGGTGATGGTCAACGGCCGTTTCTTTATTACCTGCTGGGGCTCGTACGAGATCGAAGCTGGCCCCGGTTTGTCTGTTACGTACGAGAGACAAGGTACCCGTTACTTCTCCACGAAAACTTCAAATTGAATTTTTATCTCGAATCGTGTTACGCATTCTCTACTTTTGACGAATCGTATCGAAGAATCGTTTTGATATGCGTGTACGTTTCGTTTGATTCTTGAAAGTTTTTCTTTAGAAAAGGTGAATTGAAACATATTCTCTCCCTCTTTTTATCAACTAGAAAATGGAATGAAATTGAAGAATCTTTACTTCACAATTGTGATTTTTGAAAGGATTTATTATTATTGAGATAGTTTATGCGAATGTCAAGTCACGAAAACGTGGTGATACTTGAAAATAGAACGTTAGAAGCGTTAAAAGCTAAAAGGAAAATTAAAAATATTGTATGCAAACTTGTCGCAATATGCCTCGAGAATAATAACAATAATAACCAAATAAATCTCATCTCGCGCGGAAAGAAAGAGAAACAAGGAAAGGAAAGAATTGGCCATGGATTTAAAAATTAAAAAAAGGGGGGGCTCACAATAGACCATGACAGGTGCGCTCGGTGAAAGTGGCCCCCAGCCGGCGTCGTTTCTACCCTCGCAAGAGTAGTTCCCATGAAAGGAGCGGCCCACGGCTTCGAGCAGCAGCTTGCTCGGATCGATATCGCAGAAAATTAAAGATTCCTCGGTGGTCGTGGTGGTCGAGCTGCTATTCCTCGTGCAGTCCGGAAGTTCTTTCAACAGATCACCGTCCAAGTACCATCGTACAGCGGTCAGGCTCGCCGGATTCCCGGTAACAACCTCGCAGGTCAGCGAGACGTTCTGGCGGTCCGCCTCGTTCACCGGTGTTTCCGGGTCCATTATCACCTTCACCACTGGCTTGTCTGCGGGCAGATAAGAAACGTTTCCTTCTATTTATCCCATTTTAGAATTTTCAAACGATATGTTCATCGCTCGTTTACCGCGGGATTCGAGAATCGTTTGCGAGAAGTGAACGCAGTCTTGGAATTAATTTTCGTCAAGAAAAGGAGTACAAGTATATTGATTTTTAAACTTGTAAACTTTGGAAATTAGAAGAACAAATTGTTGATTTTTCTACATTGCGTTAATGTGAATATTTTACAACTTTTGCTTGTTACACGTTATTTCATATTAATAAATTCAAAAGGAGTTTTTGAAATTTTTCCACAATCTTTATCACCAATTCTTTCTCTTACTAATAAAAATTCCATTGAGAACACGATCGTATCATTCCACAACAATCTGGCAAATTTAATAACGAAAATCGATAGTAGAGAGGAAGATTTTTCCATCAAAAGAGAAAGAACAGACGGACGGGCTAGAATTTTTAAGATTTGCATCCAATGGTTCAAAACTATTCAAAACGAGGAGTATAAATTACCCAAAGCTCCGGGATAACGATCTATTTATGCCAAATCCGGCCGGATAAACAGGTGAAACCGGAAGATCCAGCCGAGGGAATGGAGGAAACTCTCGTTTCGACCATCCAATCGGGCAGAATTTGGCGAAAAAAAAAAAAAAAAAAAAAAGATTTCTCCTTCTTTCGCCGAGGCAATCAAGATTTCAACAAGTTCGAAACAAAGGAATCCGGGGAGGGCGAAGTCTGTTCTTCAAGGGAGAGGATGGAGAGAAAAAGAGAGAGAAGAAAAACAGAGCGTAAAGCGTGGAGAATCCGACGAAACTAATTTTCCGTGTTCGAATTCACGGCCCGCTTCCACGGATTGTTTTCGCAAAATACAACAGGCCGGAGGCTAAGGGTGCAATTAGAATTTCATTGTATCGCGGCTCGAGTTTACGGTAACGGGACGTTAACTTCCTGGAGAGGCGGAAATGGCTGACCCAATAACCGGTGCGCCACGTGAGAAAGGATCTTATTTAATTCCACGCTGATACACAATTCTTCCCCGATAAAAGATTGGAGTTGAGTGAGTTCTGACTCAATACCGTTGACTAAGCGAAAGTTGCAAAAATGCCGATCTTATTCGTCGAGTTGCGTTCAAGATTTTGGATATCTTAAATTATTTTTGACACCGCTACTTGTGCAACTCTTTGATGAAGTCACTTTGTCCTGCGATTAAAGTGAAAGTTGATTTGGATATCTTAAGAAGATTTTGGATATCTTAAATTATTTTTGATACCGTTTCGTGTGACTCTTTGACGAAGCCAGTTTATCCTGCGGCGCTCTATCGGAACGCTTGGATAAAAAACTCGAAACTCTTCTCCCTTTCTAGTTGTTCTATCTCGATAGCGGTTCTATTGTGTATCTGTACAACTTTGCATTCTGTGTTTCAGGTTAACAGGCGTTTCAAGTTCGTCAATTTTGTCGTGCTTTGTTTAAAATTAAACCTCTCTCGTTTACTTTCCCAGGGTTTTTATAAAAGTGTATAACTAAATGTCGAAAGTTGGGGGTAACATAGTTTCGAGAAGTTTCAAATTTCATTTCTGACACGATTGTAGGGAAGTCGTTTCCTTCGAAAGGGAGGAGGCGCGATTGAGAAATTGGATGTGAAAAAGAGTTGTATGTTTATTATTTATACGGAAAAATTGTTTTCGTGAAATTTCTTACTATTGTATGAATTCTACCGAAAAATAATACCAAGTCTTATATCTTTCTTTCTCGGAACATGGCAGTCTAAATCTCAAACCTTCTTACAACTTCTTCTGAATCTGTTTGATAAATGGACCTGTCCACGATTCTCGCGTAAAGAAACCCGAAATTCTAAATGACACAAGGGTGCGATACCTAAATCTCTCGATGGAAATTCGTTCTAAAAATTGTAGAGGGAGAATCGACTGGTTTGACTCGATATCATTCCCTTTCCCCATAACCCTAATACCTGTGAAATTGCTGACACCCTAAACTCGGCTTAGACAAATATTGTTGAAAAATTCAATAAAATGGAAACGAATTTTCTTACAACCTTACACGCGATGTTGTCAATGTTTTCAAAATCAATTCCGCAATATACAAAATGACAGTCGAGTGACGTTAATTAGACAATTAAGGACAAGCTGGTCGAACAATGGCAATGATGATGCGAGCAAAACAAGACGATCGTATTCAGACGATAATAAGCCACAGCAAAACAACGAAATTAAAAAGAAACACGTGCATAACAAAGTACGAATAGAAATTGAAAAAAATGGCTGAATCCTAATTACGTACTCGATGCGACAACAAAAGATATAAGATCGATCGATAATGAAATTGGCTATGAAACGATTCACGTCTGCCGACGTTGTTGAAAACGAACGGACCGATTTGACGATTCGTGTAATTGTCCGGCTTAATTAAGATACCTCATTATTCGCAGCATGCCCGCCTCGCTTTTCATTTGCCCCGTTTAAATAAAGCGACTGGCTGCCCTGTCAGCTCGATCAATTATAACTTAATATCGCCAAGTATTTCGGCCTTTTATCGTCGAAACACGTGTAAAATCGGCGTGATGCGTATAAATTCGGCGACGATAACGGCGCGACGAATAAATTGCATCTCCCGTCACGTTCGATCGTTCTTTTTTTTTTTTTTTTTTTTTTTTACCAGCGTTGATTTACACCCGACGAATAAATAATCGTCGAACGATTTATCGTTCGGTTCGAGACTCGGCCGAAGGAAATTAGTCCTTGTAATGAAGATAAGTGCGAAATGCATGGGCCGCGCCAAGGACAAAATGGCGCGGATAGATCGATAACAAGAGGGTGGTTACGTTTCTTTTCATCCTCATCCTTTCATCCTCGAAATCGAATATTTAACTGGTTGCAAACTTGTTCCTTCGAATTCAGGATAAAATGAAATGTTTGTGGAACAGAAGAAATTCTTTTTCATCGTTTGTGGAAATGCTTTCACTGTATATAATAAAAGCACAAATAGGAAAGATTATAAAATTCGTGCGATAAATGCAACGCTATCCGCCATATGGAAAGACTTTTTGAATCTTGATTTTACAAATTTTAAAAAATGAAAATTAAAATTAGATAAGTTTTACAATTATTCGAAAGTCCAACATAAAGTAACGACAAATAAAATTATTACTAATATGATAAAAAAAAATATTATCTTAACGACACATTGATCACAATTATTAATTTAACTACGAATTGGATTCGAATTGTCTGTGTGGTTAAATCGTGCACCGATTTAACCATCAATGGCGTTTACTTACAATGGGAGGAAAAAAAAGGTTTGCAAAGAGAATGTTGGACAGATTATGTTTGGGAATAAAAAAAAAAAGAGCAGGCATTACGTACGTTCCGGCATTGGTTTTAAAGCGGAACTCGCGAAAATTTATGAACGCATAAATATCGTTTACCGGAATAAAACGCGATAAATTGTCGTAATGCGAAACGGAACGGAACTGTTTCTACAGGTATCTTTTCTTCGATTTTATTCTTTTCATATTGCGAATTATTATCAAAAAGATTATTTCAACGTCGAAAATTCATTAACGTAATATTATTTCACGAAAATTAGTAAAGATTAATAGATTTACATTTGTTTGGACAATTTTTCGTGCAGAAAATTTGTTGAATTAATCTGATTTCGAACTCTTAAAGTGTACGTGTACATATATATGATTTTTGAATTTTCAGGATTCACTAATTTCGAAATACTCACACAGAACAGAGACTTGAATGACGTCCTCCGAAGCGGATGCGGCAACGTTATTCTCTAGTACACATTTGTAAGTGCCCATGTCACTGGGTGTCGCATTTTTCACGGTGAGGGCCGTTTGCTCCGTGATACCGCCCTCGTAGTGATCGTCGGTTAGAACTAATTCCTTGTCGTCTCGATACCTGAACAAGTAAATAAAACACACTCTGTAGAGGGGTATGTAAAAAAGCCAAAAAAAAAAAAAAAAAGGAAAAACAATTCGTTTTGTTTTACTTAATATCTATATATTAATTTTTTCAATTTCTTCTTATATTAAATGTATTTGATTGTATTTATATATTTTTGTAAATACTTTTGTACTACGAAACGATCGATGCAAATCATTATTTTCGAAATTCCAAATGCCTTGATAATTTTAAATCCAAAAAAAAAAAAAAAAAAAAGAAAAACGCAAAAATGACCAAAAATTACACGTCACGCAAATAGAGCAAGTGCTGAATCCATGGAAATCTGATTTAATCGAACGAAACAACTGGCACGCCAGTTTCAGATTTTTCAATATTTTTAGAACATTACACCCCGCTCGAATCAATTTGCAGCGCGAAAAAACATGATCGAGGCTGGTATCTCCATTTTCCCATGAAAAATATTTTAATTCGTAATCGAAAGGAATATTGACGCGAACCAAATAATATTAAACACGCGTTCCCTTTTCTCATTCTATTTACAGTTAAATCCATGTGATTTTTAATATTCGACATGGAATAATAATACACGATGAAAATCGATTTACAATCTAAACGAAAATAATCTCTCTGTCTCATATACATACTATAAGTAATAATAATTTGAAAACAATGAAAGAGGAAAAAGTTGTAATATTTTTTTTTCAACACGAAAATTTAACGAAAATGACAGGCAAAGTAAACCAACGTGCAGACAAATATATGTAAATATAAAATAGTGTAATAATATCAGCAGAAAACACTAGTTTAAGTTTAAGTCAAATAGAACTGAAAAATATTCCATTCGTATATCATCGAACATACGTCAAATAAAAAAAGAATATAATATATTATTTAAAAGAAATACAGGTTAAATAATATTATTAATAAAATATATATATTTTCCTTCTCCAGACGCTATCACTATTTTTAAAATTGTAAAAGCAGTATTTTTAAAATTTATGAAAAACATCGGCCCGTATCATCGCCCTCTGTGCATCAACATCAAACGAGCATCGTTCGTTTTTTTCACGTTCCAATTTTTCCCGGTAAAACTCGATCGATGATCGATGTCGAGGCGTAAAGTAGCCATCGAACAGATGACACTTAATCAGCGCATACCAACCTCTCTCCCTCTCTCTCTCTCTCTTTCCCTCTGGTAATTACCCGGTGCGATCGAGCTCGTTGAATTTTTATTGCACCGCATGGCGGCAATTTCTTACCCCGAAATATTTCCCTCTCGTACAACCAGACACCCATGGATTGAAACCAACCCCCTCCCCTTCTTGTGCGCGTGTACACGCGCCATTACATGCATCGGGGTGAAATATGGTTTTTAGGGCGGGCGAAGAGAAAAATATAATAAATCATCCCGATAAATTCGCGCCTTTTTTATTTTGACGTTTCGAATGCTGGTGTCGAGCCCGCCGCTCGTTGGATACTTTTAAATCCCTCCACTGCCGCTCCCGCCAAGCCGCGTAAATATTCGTTGGTTCGAGGGATTTTGAGGGGGTGTTGAACGAAATTCATTCACACCCCTTCTTCTTGGTTGGAATATTCCCTTTAAAAAGGGATTTAAGCTTCTGCTAAATAAGAAAATTCCGTAGGGCGTTAATCACGTATCAATAATATTGATCGAGGGCTATTGCAAAAATTTGCAATTCAAAATATATTCATTTGCAATTCGTTAATTGATCAATACTCAGCCGCTCGAGAGCGGCTCGAGAATATCATTAACTCTGGAGTGATACTTGCCAGAGAGTATGTGACGTGATTCTACGTTAAATATTGACGTTGAAATTCAGTATCATCGGTGTAAAAGATCGATAAATGGTTTTTCAAAAAAAAAAAAAAATTAAACCGTCTGATATTTCAATCTCTGATATTTCGTTTTACTTTTTTTTTTTCTTTTTAAATCTTCTAGTATCGTAACGCTTTAATAGATAAATTCCAACAAAATGTACTTCACATCGCGATTCCTCCGTAATCGAAGAACGACAACAATAAAAATAACGCAAACAAGACTTATAAGAAAAGATTTCACATTCGAAGTAACCTTCCCCTAATAACATTTCCTACACCAAAGGAACAAAAATTTCCGCCTAAATACTTCGATCGACCGTGTATCCCATCGTAAACCCTCTTAACAGCTTAAAATCGTTTTTGCAAAACAGCTTTTCCGTTATTACGTTATAAGTCGATAAAGAAACTGTATCGTCGCGCGGCCCAAGTTCATTCAATCCAATCTTCGCTCGTTCCAGGATTAACTTGCCACCGCCGGTTTTCCTTCCTTTTTTCCTCTCTTTCTTTTTCTTTGGTAACACGGTTAGTCGAGGCGGTTAGGACGAGGCGTTATAAACCCGCGCGAGCACAATAAAGTTGGCCAGTTTCGCAGAGAACGTTGGATTCTCGGGAGGATGTTCGATGGAGGTGTCTTCTAACGCTTCTTAAGATAACGCGTTTAAAGCAAGTCGTTTAAAGAGCATCGCGGATGCTGATGGGTCGATGCTGAAGCGGAGGAATGGTATTCTGATAAACACGTGTGGCTTTCGTTTAGTCAGCCAGCTTTTATTAGCATTCAAGAAGAAGAAATTTTAGGATTCGATGTTGTATAATGTGAACAAAATTTGATGTTGGTCGAGATTTTTGTGTTCGCTTTTCCTTCCGGATCTTTCGACCCAAAGGTTTTCTATTGAATATATCAATAATCTTGTATATTGCGATGTATGTAAGAGTCAATTATAGGGTATAGATGAGTACTCAAACTCATATTGAATCGGGATACGATCCATAGTTTGCCCTAAGTTTTCTTTTTGCATTTTGTCGAATACGTGGAAAGAGTAAAATGAAAGAGAAAGTCAAAATGTATCACTCGATATATCAATCGATTTTTAATTCCAAAGCTCGAAATTCCCTTCGTTATCGAGAATAAAGAAAAAGAACGGTTGAATGTAAAAATAGATGAAAATCGGTAATTTTAATCGCAATTGTTATTCCAATAATAGATTAAAGCGAGATCGAATTGAATGAATTAAAAATTGAGAGTAATGAAAACAATCTTTTAGAGAAAATAGTAGTAAATTCATGAAAAAGGGAAATAGAGAATCGAATCAATCAACGATATATATTCTGAGTATAATATTTGATAACAAAGAAAAGAAGACGAAAACGATGAATAATTAATGAGTAAAGGGAAAAAAGCAAATTATTCCATTACATCGAATTGATATATCGCAGTTTTGCGTGGAAATGATGTGCCCTTGAACACGTTGAGAAGATTTATGATGGTTTTTAGAAAAAAAAAGAAAAAAAAAACATATGGATCAATGTTGAATAATATTGCTTTTTAGGTTTGACAGTTTCGCGATTTATCACGCGTTCGATATATCGAATCTCTTTTATGCACGATTCTCAATATGTCTGTACTTTCTATCTCGCACAAAAAAAAAAGGAACGAAAGTAATGAAACTCGATGCATCATTATTTAAAACTTCTGGACAATTAATTGACCGAGAGAAAAAAAGAAACAAGAATTTTATCGCCTGGAAGTAGAAACGATAAACCGCAGAAACTTGGAAGGGAGAGAGAAAAAAAAAAAAAAAAAAGAAGACAAATAAAAAATTTTCGATAAAGTTTCCAACCAATTACTCTATTCAGAACGTGAGTTGCACCGTAATTCAATGTGCGTTCAACGTGGAACAATTTACCTTGATCCTAACAACAGCGTTATAACATAATTTCTTGCTGAATTGCCTCTTGCTTATATTCCTCGCTCGTTTATATACTCTTATTTCTTTTTTCTTTCTGTGAAAAAATTCTATATCGATTTCGCGAAAACTCGCTCTATAAAACGAATCTATAACACTTTTCCGTGCTACTTTCCTCCTCCGGAAGTAGAAGAGTTTGATAAACGAGCAAAATCGTTCACCAGAAAGAGAGAACGTGTCAACATCTGAAGAATGAAAAACATGGATTTACGTGATTCAGGGTGGGCCATGTGGTAAAGACAGGCAACATAAATTCGTGATTCTTTCCTTTCTTTTTTTTTTTTTTTTTTTTTTTCGATTTGTGCTCAAAACGTGTTCGATCAATTTTTATCGCGAGACCAGTGGGCCATAAACGTGGCACACCCTATTTTAAGGAAATTCGCCATGCGTGTTTTAAAATTGGTCGAAACGAAAGAATAAACACGATCCCGATAGCTGATATATGCGGATAAAAGCGTGAAATTTACCATTGTTTTCATTTCTAATGGGAAACGATAAATTCAATGAATTATAGATGTTCCCTATTTATAAATGAGAACGATTCATTGAACGCACTTTTTGTTCATTTTCATCGAATTTATGGAACGAACGAACTTGACGCGTTGTTGTTGTTGTTTTGAGTATCTATCCTAATGCAAAGTTTGAGTATATTCGTGGAACGTAATTTTGAACTGACTCTTGGAAATTGAAAGTTAAAAAAAAGTGTTTGTATATAAAAATTTCGTCGATTAATTATTGAAATTGTACAAGCAATATTCATTCAAGTGGCTTGCCAGATTTTATTAATATTGATTAAAAATATTATTGAATTTACTTTATCAAATTAATAAAATTCACTTGTTTATTCAATCGTTTAGAAATATCTCCTCTCCTTAAAGTATGTGCATTCGTTAATCACAAAATCAATTCGGATCAATAGTACCGTATCTTCGTATATTTAACGAACACAAATATGTGTAATTAGATTTCTGTACAAAGTAAGCATTATTTCCCCTCTATATTGGAAAATGTAAGAATAAATACGTTCAATGAATTGCGTCCCCAATTTCTGCTATTAAGTATTGATTTACTGCAATGTTCAATTGCTTCGTGGTTTATAGAGGATTTTACAGTAATGAAAATATAATTGAATTTGGCCACCGATATAAATGAATTCGGCTTTAAAATTATTTCTTAGAAATTATAATATGAAATATCAGACGGTTGATATTTTATTTTTTTAAACTAAATTAAATTAATAAAAATTCACTTACCACGATACTCTCGTTAGGGTAGCCGGGTTAGCTTCGTAATCGCAAAATATTATAAAATCTACGGTTTCATTTACGGTGATATTCTCTGGCTTCATCGTTACTATAGGCGGATCTGTAAAAGAGAAATTAATTTTTCATACATTAATACAAATTCTTGATTAACAATTATCGAAAAAATCACTTTCAACTTAATGATAAATTAAGTCTAGAAAAAAATCTATCAACAACAAATGTTATTCAATATGTAAATTGGAATAAATTTAAAGTAAACGCAACACTATTTTTACAAAAATTTTCCAAACAACCACAATATCCACGCTACGTCGTAGCCCACTTGTATCTTCGCGTTTCTTAAACAGAACTCGGGGATAATTCGATTAAAAGCGCCCCCGTGAAAATGTGGAAACTCTCGGCGCGAAGATGAAAAAGAGATGTCGAGTGGATCTTATTTCACCGAGATTTTATGCCGAGCATGTGTCGCGTGAAAAGAGGAAACTGAAAAATATGACGTCACAGAACACGTAAATTGAACGATATAATGCTACGAAGACTGGAGAAAAAAAAAAAAAAAGAATTCAACGATTTGATTAATAAAAACTAATTTTCCAAAACAAAAAAATTAAATTACCGTTGCAATGAAAATTCGAATCGACTTTTCCTTATCGATGAATAGCAAAAAAAAAAAAAAAAAAAAATAAATAAAAAAAAAAAAGGATTTCAGTAACAGAAAAGCGCACTGCTATCGATATCGTAGAAATGGAAGGGTATCCATATGCATGCCTCCGAAAATACGTGGCCGCGAGACGTCTGGAATTAAAATAACGCTTGCCCGAAGTCATGGGAAGCGGAAGGTGCAGGCCTCGTCCGCGTTCCGCGAGATATGTTTAAACGCGACGGCGCAAAATGCCCGGCATAAAACAAAACCCTCGTAAATAAGCGAGAGTGGACTCTCCCTCTATAGAGGAAGTTGGAAACGCGCCAACCCCGCGAGTTTCACGTTTCCAATCCGTGGATAGTTTTCCTGCTGGCTACGAAAACGAAACTTTCTCCCTTCCAAACCCATCCCACCACCCCCGCCCGAGATGGAAACACGAACCAGACGCTCCCACAGTCTTGTCCTCCTCCCGTGTCTCTCGTTATGACGGAATCTTCCGTCTGGGTGGAGCAATTGAAGAGATGTAACGAAAGGTTTGAAAGGGAACGTTTCGAAATAATTTCACCAGGTGGCGCGAGTTAGTACGCTGGACTAGGTTAGGTTAGGTTAGGTTAGGTATCGTATCTTCTTAAGCCTCGCAGTTTTTAGCGTTTGGATGAATTGAAGGAGTTGGATATCAATCCTTTTCTGTTTGATTTTTTCTTTTTAGATTATATTATGAAAATTAATTGCAGAAACTGATTCTTCAGTGGAAGTTGGAAAGTAAAAACTGGATGAAACGAGTGAGGTATATTTAGTTAGGTGGAAATTGGATTTTAAATATGGGGAAGATTAGGATCTTTTATCCGAGATGTTTAAGCAGCATCGAATGGAATGCGTTGCAATTCTATGGAGTCGTAAGATAGCGAGGGATTACCATGATGCTCCACGTTTTCTTAATGGCGATGGTGAGACTGGTAGATGAAAAGAGCTTTTTCTGGTCGAAAAACATTAAAGGATTTACGGAGAGAAGAAGATAAAGAATGTAATTTTTAAATTTCTTCGAGGATATATCGTTCCGTCGAGATATTTAATCCGATAAATCGATAAAAAAGATCGTGATGACAACATCGCCGATATCTAATTTTAAAATTAACGATAAATAAATAAATGAAATATCCTCTTAAAATATAACAATTAATGACACGTAAAGAATTTTCACAGTTTCTTCACTTCCTGTAACAAAATACGTGTAATTGCAAAACGAACGAAATTCCATTATTTCCATCCCACAAACAACAACAACTTTCCTCGGATTTTTATTAAACAAAACGCATTCCCAAGCAATTCGAAGATATTTCGAACATATTCTTCCTTTCCTCTAAAAGATTAGCGGATTATCGAACGAGCATCGAACGAATCTAATTCGGGTTAATCGGATCTACGATTATATCCTTTGTGCCGGGGTGAAAAAGCAAATTGGAGAGGAATGAAACAGGAATATATACAACTGTGATCTGTGAGGTGTAACTTAATTCCAGGCATGCCTCCTACACGTTGATCAAACACACGGTGAAAAAAATTCCACGACCACCCCCTCGCGGAAGAACATTCGAGTCGTTACGCGCACCTTTATTTCTTCGGATCGACATGGCTAAATTACAGCCGATTCTTTGCGATCCTTTTTTCTTTTTCTTTTTTTTTTTTGTGGACGAATCGTAGGGCAAAAATTTCGTTTTAATCGTGCCTTTCGAGAGACAAGCGAATGGTAATTCCATCGACGAACGACTTCGACGACAATGACTGCGATGTTTTCGATTTTTCGATTTTCGGTGCAACGAGCTTAATTGTCCGATTTCGTTTTAATCCCTTTTCGATTCACCTTTTTGCGTGATAAGAAATTGTAGTTACATTTTACGAAATTAATAATTTATGGAGAAAGTTTATGTATAAAATTAATGTATAAAATGTAATTTATCATATAAAATTATGTAAAATATATCATCATTTTAAAATTGGCAAAGTAGTTTGACACTGTTTTTTTCATTCTAAAATTATCATTTGCTTGTTCAACATTTATTCTTGAATCTTATTCTCTTTAGTTTTTGAACATATTTCGATCGATTATCAATAATTTCAATGATGAAACGAAAGTTGAATGGATATTTTCGAAAGGAAGTATGAAGAGTCATCAGTGCCAAAAATATTTCATCTTTGTATATCGAGCAATGAATATTTTAACGCGCTAAAAAGAACCGAAAACGAGGGAACGAAATGTTATTAAATACGTTAAAGCTTCTCTTAACTATGATAAAGTGTAAAATCAAAAAAAGCTATAATCCGATCATTCCGATATTCGTTTATTATAATTATATCTTGTTTCAATATGCGTGACCCATATTTTTCCACTTTAGTCATTAAAGAATTTAAACGTTTACTATAATCGATAAATCTTTTTTCAATGGATAATGGCCTATAATTCCTAATTTTATAGAAAGCAAAATTTTCGTTCGTATCTTGCTTGATAAAATATTTTAATTTAGATAATTTAGATAGTTCTAGTGGATATTTATTATTCGTCAAAACATTTAAGAAATATCTTCTTAATATAACCCCAACAAACATATTTTTATTTCGAAATGCTTAAAGGAATATTTTAATTAACGTGGAAAAAAATTGCATCAAAACATCAAAATATTTTTATTCATATATGCTTTTTACTCATCCCCATTCATATTTCCATCTTCATTTCCCAATTAAAAACCTATCAAACCCATAAGTTTTGCATGCTTTATACATTCTCTTTCTCTCTTGAAAGATGAACAAAGAAAAAACTGGCGTAAAATTCGTTCAAAAATTGTTTTTCCTCCTTAGATAAAAAAAAAAAAAAAAAAAAAGAACGAGGTGATTGCTCTATTCATAAGAAGGGGAAAGAAACAGCACATAAAAGAATTACGTTTCTTACTTACATAAAACTTCGATCGTCGTCGACTCTATCATCGGTTTCATGTCCTCGGAACGTGTGACCGAGTTCTCGGCGTAACACTTGAACGTTCTTCCATTGTCGTACACAGAGGCCGTGAAAGCGAGGTAACCTATGGTCACCGACGTGCCATCCTCCTGCGAACACCAGAGAGATATATTAAATCGTCAATGGGGTCATTTGTTAACAGGGAGGATCGACGAATGTTCGAAATGTTCGTGATTCGTAACCTTGCTATTTGTTTTCAAAAACTGCTACTCTCGGGAATAGATTTATTCTATCACGTTCCAATCCTTGATCCAGAGATTCTCCCTTCCAATTTACCCTACCCCCATCCTCTCATCTGTCTATACAAATTGGAAATTATCAAATATAGAAGAACGTAATCGAGATCGTAATTCTTCCTTCCATATTTACCTTCCAATCGCGACAACACGAGATGGAGAATTTAAAATTCGGGATCGATCAACGAAATACACATCCGCGACTTTATTTCCCTGTTATTGAAGGATATCGATCCTATCGATGACTTTCGACTCTCCGCATCCAAACGCGCAATTACTTTAAAAAACAATCCAGGATGGCCGATTCCAATTTTCGTCTCTGCGAAAAAATCGAGTCGGGAAGAGAGTTCGAGAGTTTCATATTTCTTCGAAATTCGATTTCGCGTCGCGGCGAAAGGAGAGAAAATTGCGTTTGTTGTTCGACCGAAACGCAAAACGGGGCGAACAAAAGGCGGGAAGGAGCGAGGAGGGCGAGTGACCGCGCAATCTGGCCGCACAATGTCCGCACACCACCCATCGCTTTAATTATTTCGCCGCCTTTCACGCGATTGTTCCCGCCACAGATCTGTCCATCCGCGAGAGAAAAATGCTTTCTTCTCGTTTGGGGGAGGATGGATGCAAGTTAGCGCGGGGGGAACAATGAGTTAATCAATGGAGAGGCGCGGTCAGGGAGCGGTCTCCTTTCGACGGTGCATCCGCGCAATAAAAGGATCACGTTGGATGGAAAATTTATATATATATATATATAAAGAGAAAGGGAATTCTGAGGTTTCTTGAGGCTCGAAAAATTGATTTTTCTCGTGTACGATTGACGTGGAGGGTGATCCTTGTTAATTATAACATTGGAGAAGGGAGGTCTGTTCTATTTTTGTGTGGAGGGTGGTCTTCGAGTCGTTGCACGACTGTGAACTCTATTTAGGGGAAATGTAGAATATTTTTTTTGTTTAATTTGATTTTCGAGAAGAGAATTGAATTTAATTCTACTTATTCCTCCAGTTTTCGTCTGTAGGGGATGGGCTTTGTGATTAGTACGATCAAAAAAAAAAAAAAAAAAAAAAAGGGGGGAGAGAGAGATGATTCTACAAAGGGAGAAGCAAGTCGAAAATTGAATTTGGAAATTTTTTTCATTTGAAGTTTTGTTTTTGAGAAAATTAAATTTGAAAATTTTATTTTTGACAGGTTTTCATGCATGTTCTCGTGTATTTAAAAGAGGAAGGGGAGGGGGAGGGAGGAGGGGAGTCTTGTAATCACAGTACTGGCAGAAAAAAGAATAAGAATAAATATAAAACATTTTTTAAACTTGAAGTCTCGTTATTTAAGGATATGAATATAAAAAATTTCTTTCGTGATACAGGAACAATTATTGACATACGCTCCAAACAATTTTAAAAAGTTAATTTTGAAACATATCGATATGATAAAATCGAATTTCAAATAATATTCTACAAAGGATTGAAGTTTAATATTTTCTTCCTTCTCAAGTTTTTAAATACAGACAATTAAATTGGATTTTTCCGGAGAAAATATACTGTATTTTAAAAACTCCAACACAATTGAGAAAAATCTTATAAATTAAATTATAAAAATTCATTAAATGATAAAAATATACTCCTTGTATATAGATACTCGTTACAAAAAAAAAAAAAGCAGGAAATTAATAAATTTCATTCGAAAAATATTCTAATTTTAATTTCAACGGGGAGAAAAAATTTGACCAGAATAATGCTTGTAAAAATAATTTTACAAAAAAAGAAAAAATCTTAAATTAATAATTTAATAACTTCCAGCCATCGTAATAAAATTCAATAATGTACTTCTTTTTACGAACAAGTGGAAAAATCGAAGGAAAAGAAGATTGATACAACTTTCACGTATCTATCCATCCATTCCACAATTTATTAGCCTATAAAATTTCATAAACCTATTTTATTAAATTCGATAACGTCGTTGGATTTTTCCTCATCTTTTTAATCCCTTTAAATTTAAACAGTAACGATTTCATTACCGACAGAATTCTTTATCATCTTCTAAAAATACAAAAAAAAAAAAAAAAAAAAAAATCATTCATTCGATTCGTCCTACATATTCGCTTCAACGAATAAAATTCCCAATTAAACCAAACTTATACCTCGATTTTTTTTTTTTTTAAAAAAATGTTCACACTCAAGAAAAACAAAATTCTCGTGAAGACCTTCAAGTCGTCAAACCAGTTATATTCCTTCTCCTTAAAAAAATATCTTCATCGTTCAGAGTTAAAAAAAAAAAAAAAAAAAAGAAAGGATAAACTTTAAGGAAGGCAAAGAAAAATACCAGCCATTCCTCCGCGTTTCAACGCGTTTATATGTACTCTAAGCCCGGAAAAGACGAATGACTCGCGCCTTCCGCTCCATAAATTGGCCGGTACATCGAAGACGAACGGAAGGAAAAAAAGAAAGAAAGAAAGAAAGAAAGGTGGATCGAAGTTGTCCACGCGGATCCACTTAATCTCGCTTAACACGGTTCGTTCGTGCATCGGCGAGCATTTGCGGCCCCTAATTACTTGGCTCTGTGTAAATTCTGTCTGTTGCCACCCCCGCGCGATTCGATCGTTACGTCACCGGTGGTGCCATAATCAGCTACTCGGTAAACAATGCTAATTATGGCACCAGGAACACGCGAAACACCGCATAATGCGAATCTAAAATCGCGATAATGTAATTCCTCCTGTTGGAACGATTAACGATTAACTGATTAAATACAAAGACGAATCACTTTGGCGTGTAATAGTGTAATACTACGAGTGTTGGATACGTTTAGAGACTGGAAGAGATTTGCGATCGAATCAAATTTGAGCTTTAACTCGTCTATTTTATTTTTGTGAATGGAAGAGTATAAGTAAGTTTGATTATCATTATTATTTTTTAAATTGTGTGTACCATTGTAAAGGGTCTTAAAAAAAGTTAATGATTAATGATTGGTTAAACACGGATTGAGATAATTAAGGGTGATTAGGAAATTTTGGTGAGATGGTGTTACTTTTATATTGCATTTGTGTTTTCATTGGTGTATGATTCAGCATAATAATATGAGTATTTTAATTACTTCAGAAATACGAATATCACAAGCAAACCATTGATTATACAATTTCAAATACAAATTGTACAGCAAGTTGAAAATTTCAATATCCTCTTCCAACTCAAAAACTTCAACCTCTTCGACTCCCTTTTTCCATTCAATCTTTATCTTTACCTTTTTCTTTTAACTTTTAATAGATTGTAATTAATAATGTATAATATAAACTAATAATCACGCTCTAAATCGCAATACATTATGACTTTTTCAAACTTAAACGAGCGCTCGATGCCAGCACCATAAATGATGCAAAAAAGAATTGAAAAAAAAAAAAAAAAACGAAACGAAATAAGAGAAAAAAAAACAATGAAGGGAAGAAAAGGAGGGGAGGGAAAAGAAAAAGCTGATCGATTGACGCGAGTTAAGGCGATCCTATTTCTTATTCAGCCATCCAAAGTTGAAGCGACTTTATAGCCGCGGATATTGCCATAATGGATTTATGATGGCTGCGATCCACACGCGCGCACGCGTTATTACGGGGGACACGAAATGACGCATAATGATTTTCCGATGCGACAACCCCGGGAACATCGCCATTTCATCTGTGAAATCACTTTTTCATACGGCGACAACCGACACCCGACGCCGGCTCTCGCCGTATGAATAATCGTCGGCCGGAAATTTCACGGGCGTTAAAAATGAAAATTTTCACGGGGAGGGGGTGGGCTGATTTCACACAGCGCAGTTTACGCGGATCACGGTTATCTCGATGAATAACCGGGACTCGTTTCACTCGATTTCGGCGCAGAGTTGACGAGGGCGGCGGGTGTAATGAGATCGAATTGATCGAATTTGGTTGGCGCGCGCCACGTGTCCGCATAGTGAAAATGATCGTCGTTCGATGTTTGTCTCGTGATATCAAGTTACGACCCGGTCGGTCGATTGAATAACTTTATCGCGTGAAACTATTTCCAACTATTCCGCTGCGTATCGCCCCCCCCCTCCGATTATTCTCTCGTGCAGTTTGTTTTCACGTGTGTTTCTGTGCGCCGAAGAATATTTCGAATTATATAGAGGAAGGGAATATTAGACGTTTACTTTTATTAGAAGTTTTGACGATGAATTGAAAATTCTCGAGATTAACTAACAACTTGAGGTAGAACATTTTTTTAAACATGAATTTAAAAATGAAAATTCATTTTGAGGATTTCGAAAAGCAATTCTTTTCTTCCTTTTATTTTGCAATCGAATCTAAAAATCGCGATCGAAAATTATATATAACGCGCCAGGATAATATGCTTCGCCATCACGAATTCGCTTACATCGTCCAGTTAAATTGTATCACGTACACATTTTTCACGGAACGAGAGTGGAATCGGGGGACAAAGCGAATATTCTCCTCGAGCTGGCTAATCGAATTAATTCGGAGCGAACGATCCGAAGAAATCACGGGGGTCGAAATTCGCGCGAAGTATATTCTGCATTTGAATAATTGCTTTCTCGCCTCGCCAACTGCGAATTCTGTTTATTCGAAAGTAGTTTATTGCTCGTGAACTGGCTCTCTGCGAGAGACATCAAATCGGACAGGGGGGGAGGGGGGAGAAAGAGTGGGACACACTTTGTTACTCGAAATGTGCGTTCGAGAATGGCGTTGAAGGGACGCGTTGAAACCGATTGTTCCAATCGATAAAACGGGGAGAGCTCGAGGGAAGAAACGCCGTTAAGGAATTTCAGCAATGAAATAGTGAAAACGTGATCTCTCGAACCGATTTGAAACGAGAAACTTTATGACTTTTAGATCGATACTCGGGGAAGAAAATATGATAATAATGAGACAATATATATTCGACGCTGATAAAACGTTCGTGAATTCAATTGTGAAGGAGTGTGATGTCAAAGGAAACGTGTGTAGCACAACTTTCTACCTTTGTAATTGTATACAAATGTAATATTTTTAGACATTGCAAATCGCAATTTCAATTATTGTATTCGATTCTTTCTCGAATATAAATCCACACGTTTCGTTAAAAGTGAGTAGAAGAATTAAAATTTTCTCACTGATACTCACATTCTCTTCCACTTTCGTCTCGAACATGTCGAACCTGTCACTGGCGTTCAAATACTCGGTACCATTCTGCCAAGTTATGTTCGCGGCTGGCCTCGCTGCTCGCACGGTGCACTGAAGCAGGATTTTCGTTCCCTGCACCACGTGACCCACCACCCCGGCCAAATCCATCTTCAACGGTCGAACTGGAAAAGATGTCTCGTTTAAATATTTAAGAGGGTTGTTAGAGGGGGGATGAAAAAATACATTGGAAACGTTTATAAATATTTATCGATTCAAATATTATTTGCGAATTCTTTTGAATTTTCGATGTTTACAGAGATTTCGAATCGAATCAAATAATTAATTTCCAATTCTAATTTTTCAGATTTTCAAATCCTTCAACTTTCATGTTAGAATAACTTATCAATTTCCGAATCTCTACATTTTTACGCTAGTTTATCAATTATATTTCGTTATTCCACAACAATATCATTGCTCAAAAACTCTTCTCACGGCCAAAGAAATCAAATTCGAGCGGAAGTAAAGGATAACAGGAGGAGTAGTGACGCGTTATTCCAATTATCGTGTAATGGAACATTTACCTTTTTCGCATATAAATTTTCGCGACTGATTCATGACACGTTCCCCATACACTTGTTAGCAACGTGTGTACACATTTACAAAGAGAAATATACAGTGTCGGGGCTGGATGTGTCTAGTATAGACGATCTAATGCAATATCCAGGCTGAGCCGGCGTCTGTATCTTGCATCTTCTATAAGAATAATATAAAGGTGTTGCAAGATGCAAGGTGAGACAGCTGCAAGGTACGGGGATGGGGTAAGATCGAGGGGTTGAATAAAGAGGAAGGGTCGATGGATGGACGAGGCGTGCCGGAAAATCAGAAAGTCAAGTTGCATCAAGAAATTCGAAGGAATCCCTGTCTCGGGGAGAGATTTTCATTCTTTTGCCTCTCTCTGAGACACGTGCAATACTTGAAAAAAGAAAGAAGAAAAATGGGAATTTATCTCTTTTTGTACGAATCTTAATTAGAATCTTTTTCCAATTTTGTTGTTAAGTTGAAATTGAACGAGTAACTGTGTGAAGTGTAAAAAAAAAAAAAAAAAAAAAATTGGGTAATTGGAAAATAAGTAGAATTTTGAACTCTTTTTTTTACGAATTTATATATTTTATAAATTTAATGAATATAAATCCCGGAGAATAAAAATTTGAATCGTATGCAATCGCGTGTGAATTTAAATGACGATAATTATCATTGTAAAATTAAAATACTCGATCGTATATTCGATTAATTTCAAACTCTCCTCTCATCATCAAATTTACGTTTTCGACTTTGGAACAGTTTCAACCGAACAGTTTAATTCTCTTTAAAACTCCCCTGAGTTGCATGTTCTGTTTACTCACCAAAATTCCTCTTTTATGCATTCTCAAGAGCATCAACACACGCTCACTCGACTCCATATTTTGAAATCCAACATACGTTTCCACAATCTTAACCATTTATATATTTCAAAAAATTCGTACAATACTTATCAATGCCCGCACACGTATATGAACGAATATACGAAATGTGTAACAATCGTTGTCTAATTTATCCAGAAAAGAAAAAAATTCATTCATCATTCTTTCCTTTAAAACAGCCAAAGTATATCTTTATCCACATATTTTCGTCAAATGAACATAACATAACATTGCAAAGGTTCAATTCCATCGGACTGCCATCTTAATCGAACGACAAAATAATAATTCGTTTCTATAAACGATACTCGTTACAGCAAACAGAAACGTCTGGAGCCAGGAGAACGGATATCAGAATCGAGCGATCGTATTGGATAATTGGACAAAATCAAAGTCTGGGGAGACGGGTGTCCAATAAACGAATCAATCGACGTGCGACCACGTTTTATCTCCAACGATATCGGTTACGTTTTCGTTTTTTTTTTTTTCCTCTCCCTTCCTTCACCCTTTCGGCTTGATTAAACGCACCGTCGCTTTTCCGTTTGTATTTTATTCGGCCCGATTTGACAGTGTCCCTTACCATGAAACTTCGAATCGAACAATTTCTGCTCGTAATTCCTTTGAACCGTGTTTCATTACCACGATGCGATGGAATCATACGCGCATTCGAGGATCGAAGCAATTTCCCTTCCTTGATATTTAGTTATTGGATTTGCACGTAAGAAGGGTTTTTTTAAATTGATATTCCATTATTTATATTTAGGAGGAAGGAATTCTATCAGAAGTTATTTATGAAATAACGATTGAATTAATTTTAAATTACGTTTATAATTACGCGTAATGTGTATCGTTTGCTTGTTGATTACGCTTGTAAATTTTAGAAATGCTCGTTAAATAATTTGAGAAAGAGATGGATGTAGAGGGATTCTTTCATGGCTGGTTATCCATCGAATCAATGTCGCATCACTGACTCGAATACGGAGAACGAGAGGATTGATGTTTGCGCGTGTGTTTAGTTCCAAACAATAGACCGTGTACCGCATCAATGATTTTAACTGACTCGTAGGAAATGTGAACTCGAATAATTATTCGAGAAATACTTTTTATATCTGATATTAAAATAAAATTTTTCTAAATAATTTATTTTACAAGGAACAAAAATCATTTATACAATAACAAATTTATTATTCATTATTATATTTAACGTAATTTTTTAAAAAAATTACCGGAAATAACTCTTTATCCTCTATATTTAAGAAGATTACCAATCAAGTAACAAAAGTCCCTAGAACACCATACTAAAACTCTACTCTAATTCTGCAACTCAGACGTCATCGTAAAATTATCCCTCAAAAATTAGAACATAATTCTAGAAAATCATTATAAATCAATTCCTACATTACGCGAGATCAAGAAAAATTTCAAATCAATAAAATAACCTTTGCACTAGTATTTATATTTAAAAAGATTACCAATCAAGATTCCCTAGAACGTAATTATAGTACTGACGTAAATATATGTATAATAATAAAATGTAGAATAGCGACTATACGGCGATATACGAGTACAAAAGATTAAAAATCTATTCGTATATATATATATATATATTCGAGAAAAACTCTGATCCATAAACTAAACTCTATCCCTTTTCGAGTTGTGCAACACTCAGACGTCGTCGTAATCAACGCGGTTCGCGATTATCCATCTCTGAAACTCGAGGTCACGAGGGAGGGAGATGGCAAATGTTAAGCAACACGGCGAAGAAGGATAAGCCTTGGAGGCGGTCTCACGTACACGCGAGTTGTAAAATTTCTAAGTGGTCGGGCCACGTTTACGCTTCGTGCTATCCCCGGATAAATCGTAAAATCACGGGCGGGGATTTTCGAAAAGCCGTCATAAAGTTGACGAGGGCTTTTTCGTTCGGGGAGGAAATAGAGGGGAGGAAGTTCGAGAAGAGCTCGACTTTTGTCGTCCATCTGTGTAATTGAACTGTGACCGGAAACGCGTGACAATTTGCGGATCGTGTTGCTCCTCGTCTTATTTCCATAGAGGGACTTCGATGGAAATAAGTTCGAAAATTGTTGTCGATAAAAGGTGAATTTAATTTTCTCAACGATGTTTTTTTCTTTCTTGAACGAATAATAAATATTTGAACATATAACTACGTTGATTTTTTTATGAAAGTTATATTTTTCGATTTATGATTATTTCTCTTTATTGGGGCAAGGTTAGAAATGATTTTACTTGCTTATTTGATCTTGTTAAAATTCTGTACTACTTTCACCGAGTAATCGTGGAACGTTGGCTTCAAGGTAAAAGAAATTCTAGTTATTATATTTTCAAATGAGCATTATATCTTGAATATCGTTCGTTCAAGGTTAAGTTTGATATAATTTCTAGGTTATCCAGAATTATATTTCTTGAATAAGTAAGTATTTAATGTTCAATCTTGGTCAATTTATCTCGAATTCCCCCTTTTAATCTTATTGCCAAGGATATCGTTGGGAATATAAAGCAGCCTGTTTTTAATAAATTATCATTATTCATCAATGTGAGTAAATAGAGAAACGGTGAGGGCGATGCAAAAGGCTTCATGCGAGTGTTATACTAAGGCTAATCCAATTATCAAGTAACAAACAAGCTGCGATAATCTCATCTCGTCTCCCTATTGTTAACTGCTATTTCGCTTTACCCGTGACAGAAGATTGATGACATGCAATCTTGCATGTCTACCAATTTAATTTTAATGAAGTTTCCGATCACGTGAAGGAACTCAAACAAAGGTAAACACCAAGACTTGAAACTTTTCGCGGAAAAACTTTCTATTTACACACCTACAGTTATTATACGACACGTTAAACTTCACCCGATTATAAACTTTACCATCGATTAAACACGAATAAGAAATAATCTAAACACCCGAATCCTGCCAATGCATTCCAACATTAATCTTACAATCGACCAATCTGTATCTTCAATTTCTCTTCAACAGAATCATCGTAATAAAAATCTATTTCGAATAATAATCACAATGCGGTGAAAATATATAACCGAGACGAGCTACTCCTTCCAACCTTTTTTCCTTTCTCGCGTTCGTCCGCAAGCTCAATTTCCGGTCGGCCGAGATACTTAGTCCCGCCACTCGACGTCGTTTCCTGTACCGGTCGAGGAAACATTAAAAAGTTCACGTGCGTTCCTCTCCTCTTCTTTCTCGAGAAGGAGGGGAAGAAAGTTTCTCCCTCTCTCTCTTTCTCTCTCTCTTTTTTCTCGACGCAACACTCGAGAGGGAGGGGGAGAAAGTTTCTCGAGGCGGTTACAGGGGAGATAATTCTCGAGCTCGAGAGCCGCGAGCGGGCAATCAACGAAACGACGCAGGAAGAACGTGAAAAGAAAGGCTGGGGATAGAAGAGCGAACAGGGAATCTAATATCGAGGATTGCATTTACCTTGAACCTCTACTTTCCCGCCTCCACTCTTCGACAAACGCCATCTCAAAGGCGGAAAAGAAGAGAGAGGGAGAGAGAGGAACGGATCTTAGTTTCTCAGTTCCCATCCTCTCTTATTTTTTAACGAGCAGTACCGCCCCAATAGTTTCGCCAAACACGTAAAATAGTGGATGGAAAGGTTTATCGACTTTGGTTTCGCGCGGTTTTTTCGAAGAATAATAGGGAAATTTTCTTGAGACAATCGAGGAGAGAGGAAGTGATTTTGAGATAAGAAGAAGAAAAGGAAGAAAAGAAGAAACGGCGGCCACCTCTTCCTTCTTTCTCTTTCTCGTCAATTAGATTTGTTCGCGATTTGTCATTCTTTTTTTTCGAATTGCTCGATTCGAGGCACTGTCCAAGTTAACGCCCCCCCTAAAATATCTTGCTTCCTGCAATTTCAAAATTGTCGGCAATCCCTTCCTTTTCTTCCGTTCTAGATTCGTATTAATCAAGTTTGTCTCGCTTCTTCGATATCAATTCACGATATCTTCAACTCCAAAACCACGACAGATTTTCCATCGAATCGAACTTTCTCTCCTCCCGGATCGATCACTTTTACCTCAACGTTGTTTACCTCCCCGATCAATTGTCCTCCCCTCGACGGCGGTGGAAATTTTTTTAACGTCGACATCAGGGGTGGGGAGGGTTCGGCAAGCGGGTTCGAGCCGAGTTCTCCAAGTCCCGGGGATGCGATTTCCGGCTCTTGTTTGCCGCTAAGAGGCATCGTGTCTGCAAACTCTCTACTCTGTGCAGACGTGTGCGCCTGCCTTTCGAGCCTTCTTTTTTTTTTTTCGCAACTTCGACTTCCCAGCTGAGACTTTCGCAGATATCGCGGCAACGATCCCACGACAAGTCGTTAAAAGCGGCTTACTTAATCGATTTATTCGCCTATCTTTTCTTCTTTTTCGACATGGAGAAAAAGGCAAGTTTCGAGGTGGAGATGGGCTTCGAGTGAAGAGATTCCATCGATTCGATGACATTTTGTGCGATGTGTTGTTCTTATAATTTGATAACGGAAGAAAAATTGGTAAAATTTTATTTTAAACTTGAAGTTTGTGATATTACTTTCCTTCCGTTTTTCACATCCTATTAAGAAGTAATCTGTACAATTATCTATTTACAATCCAAAACATAATCCTTCTTCCTTATCCATATCTCTTCCCATTCACAAATTTCTTCTTCCCTAATCGAATAGGATCATGCGCTTTGCGCGTCGTTCATATACGTTCAAAGGAAGAAGAAAGAATAAATAGCGGATTCGTTTCTGTATCATATTAGCCACAATTAGCCGTGGAGCCATCAAAGAGGATTATTTCCCAGGATCGCTCGAATTCGGGAAATGGTAACCGTATTTAATTCAGCCAAAAGTCGTGGAAAGTCGATTTTCGTGGGACGCGGTTCGCTAATTTTGAGTAATTTACGAGCAATCGTGGCTGCATAAACCGTATCAAAATTTGGTCGCGCAGTTTGCATGGAAACGACGCGAGAGGAGCTCGCTAAATAACTAAATTAATCCGCAGCTATTTTCATCAGGCGGAGATCATGGACACGATTTTTTCGCGAAACGAAAAAAGGTGAACCTTGTTTCGACCGACACCCTATCGATAAACTACGCAGGCTGAAAATTTGGATGAAAACATGATTGGTGAGCTGAATTATTTATTTTCAATTGGACGGTATTTTTCGTACGTATGCAATGAAATATTTCGCGTGTAATTGTATTTATGAATATTGTCAATGCGATAATGAAACCGTGTCTGGTTTCAAAATGTCGAGAATAGAGAAATAGACTCGTTATTTAATTAAGAATATTTTGTATTGTACAAATATACAGGAATACTGTGACGAGGGGGAATGAAAGAATGTAAGTAATTAAATTTGTTTCATAAAAAAAAGAGGCTATGTTGCAGTTGAATGTTTTTAATCGTCGAGAGAGCAATCGTATCGAGGCTGTTTAAAAATTAAAGATTCTTATTAAAAATTTCGCATCGGGGAATTCTGATTTGATGAATCATTGAATACTCGGTAAAAAGGAAGTGGATTAAAATAGCTTTCATTGGGAATTAAAAAAAAAAAAAAAAAAAGAGAGAGAAATGAATATTTCACGAAATCGTATGAAATCAACCTTTTTAATCGATAATTTTTCTTAAATTTTATCCTATTAACTGCGACATCAACTCCACTCGAAAGGTCTTTCGAATCTACTTAAATGTTCGGTCGACATCAGTTAATCTTACTTAGCGAATTTCTACTTACACAAGATGTTTCCAATCAAGTTCACTTCATCACAGTCAACTTCCTTGCAAACTCATAAACAAAGTTCGAGCTTCCACCGACTGCAAGAAGTATAGCATCTTCAGGTTTCATTGTTAAATTTCAATACCGCCATCGTTTTATGCGTACACGGATACGTAATAACATATTACGAGGAAACACGTGTCAACATAAATATTCTATTTCTACGTTATTCTTTTCATTGAATAATTTATATCGTCTAATAAACTCTGTCTATTTTTATTCGATTTCGCAACGAGTAATTCTTAAATCATCAATCATTTTCATTGTTTCAATCGAAAATTGTTCTCTTCCCACGAATATTTATTTAAACGTCCCGCAAAAGTTGAATTTGAAGATGTTATAGATCTGAGTGAAAACAGGAGAATAAACAGCGAATAAAATATAATAAATATAATTAGAGATCTTCAGGAATCATAGGTTAAATTATGCGTATACGTTTGTCAATTAAACGCGAGGTAATCTAAATGTTATATCGTTAATTACACACGTCATACGATTTAATTGGAAACAATTATTAAGCGCGCATCACTTTTTGCACACGGCTCGCCTGCTCGTAATATTCCTTCATTAACGAAATGAATAAATAATCATTAACACGATTGCATCAAATTCGTTGTTGGCACACGATCGCGCAATATAATGACACACGGTTGATTTGTAAATTTAATATCAAAACTTGATGACTTTAATTTATATTTTGTTTAATTTTAATTGTTCGCATTGTTAAAAATACCTTCGTCCGATTAATAATATTTCTCTTGCTACGCGTTCAACAATTCGATTAATACATATTTACAACATATTCCTTAATTATAAATAAATAATCATATAATCGTAATTGGAAAGAAGAATTTAAAATATCTTAAAAGAGCATCGAGAAATCAACCTCTCCTTTTTTCTCGTATGTCACATATATACGATATAATACAATCTCTTCTAATCTAATATTACAACATTCGTGTGAACAGGAGCGACAATAGAAACTCGAGTAATCAAGCGGCGTGTTCTCGTTCTCGAATAAACGCAGTTCCAATCAAGCGAACAAAGAAAAAAGCGCTCTCGTTCGAGTCAAAGACGAGGATCCCGTGACAATTCGTGATTTCCCTCTTACCATCGCGTCAAAGTCGGCTCGTTCGTACTTTCCTTCCGCACAATCCCTCGACACTTTGCAAAAGGAGAATTACTCCGCACGACAAACTCCCCAGTTTTCCACGGCTCGACTTATTCGCACACGATCCGAACCAACTCCATAATTATTCCTGTCGAATTATTTATTCGTTAAACCTACGTGGATACGTTTTTCTAGAATTTTTCTTCTCTTTTCATTCGTAGGAATCAAAGTCTGTTTGAACTATTTGCTTGCGAAAAAAGGGATTTTTTTGGACATCGATTTTAGAGTCTTTAGAAAGAACGGTCAATATAAGTTTCTTTCAATCGATACTCGAATTTAACTTATTATAAGCACAAGTTTAATTCATACAAATGAAGCTTCGTTTTAACAATATATATTCATATTAGACGAAATATACTTTATCGTTCATTTAAATTAAATAGAGTCTGAGGGAATTTTAATTTTATCAATATTAATAGCAGCAGCATTTATTATTAGGATACGTTCTTGCAAATTTATTATCAGCTACTCCTTATATTGGAGATGCAATTGTTCTATGAATTTGAGGAGGATTTTCAATTTTTTTTTCCAATTAACAGGATCATCTAACCCAATTGGCTCAAATTTTAACAATTATAAAATTTCATTTCATCCGTATTTTTTCAATTCCAAAGATTTATTAGGATTTTATATTCATTAACATCCACATCGTCATCATCCTTCTCCTCGATGCTTCATCTTTAACGCCCAATCATCGTTGAAATTATCGGTCGAGCCACCTCCGAATACGGTCATAAATCAAAATTCCTTTCCTCCTCGATAACGGTGTTCTGACGAGGAAACGATAGCAAGCGAAAGCTTTAGCTCTTAATCTGTTTTGTGTTTCCCTCCACGGGTATAACTCCGTGGAAAGTCGGAAGACTCGAAACTTTTTGAATCGGGACAGGTAACCAGGCGATTTGTTTCGCCAGGCGAGGCACACGAGAAACGTGTATCAGCGATAAATTATTCTAATCTACGGCTCTGTCGCCGATCCCTCATTCTTTAATCTCGTTCCATGCTCGATTCTATCTCGGATGAGGTAAATCTTCGATTGGGCGCCGGTTTAGTGTCGGGGAGAGGAGAGAATGTTTGAGTTGAATATTTATATTCGAGGAAAGAGTTCAATTTTTGTTTCGTTTGTTAACCCTTTCCGCTTCAACGATGAGACCACTTGGATCGATGCAGCAATTCGACGATATTTATTTTGAAATATCGCTTCGCGAATAGATTCCTAAGATCTTTAAATACAGTCTTGCAAAGCGTGGAATAACATACTATATCGAATGGTTAGGTTTTTTTAATACGAAATTAAACCGTGATCCGAGTTTGAAATAATGAAAGATTAGAGCGAAGATGAGTTTTTCGTTGAATTGAAATTATTTCCATTCATGAAGAAATTGACGACTATGGAGAGAAGGAAAATAGTAGATAAAAATAGAGATGTAATATAAGAAGATGAAAAATAAGGATAATAGACAGTAAATGAAAGTTATTGTGATAATGTAAGATATTTTGTATTTACGATATTTCATTGTGATCGAGGATGCTTCTTAGTAATTACTTTATTATTCAAATATCACAACAATATAGATTTTTAATATTCAACAAGTTATCTCTCTTTGTACGTAAAGACGGATAAAATATTAAAACGTAAAAGTTTTATATATTAATTTGTGCGTGAAATAATTTTAATTCTTTTGCTGTAAGAATGATTTTACTTAGGATTCAGGCAAAAGTCGAGCAACAAATTTAATAAATTAGAACTTTTTTTTTTTTTAGAATCGCAACACGAGACAATCGTTGCGAAATCGTTATTGCAAATAATTGATCGATATTTAGATCACGTTGACAGAGATACATTCCATTCGATATAATATATAGCAGTATTTCATTTACATCGACAACTATCCTAAATCACAGAGCGCATTTGGTAATCCCAGTCAGTAGTTACGGGCTGATATAGATCAGGCATTCCACACCGTGCCCCAGTGATCCATACTTAATATTAACCCTACAGCGTTGTACACGAGATACGGGATACGATACAGGATATATCGTCTCAATGGTATCTTCCATTTTACCAGGATTAAAGATGCGTATCTTGGATAGAAATTCACGACACGATTTCTCATAACGGCATGGAAATTATCACCATCTTGTGCAACGTAATTCGAGAGAGAGAGAGAGAAAAAAAAAGAAAAAAAAAAAAAGAAAAAGGAACGAAACGATTATCGAAAATCATTTGGTTGCATTATTCTCCTTATTATTAAATAATATCGTGACGATTACTCGACAGAGACAAATGGAGAGAGAGAGAGAGAGAGAGAGAGAGAGAGAGAAATTCAGGCGTGAATCGAGAAGAGAGAAGAAAAGAAATCGAAAAGAGGAAAACTGACGGAAATAAATTACGGAATATTGCATCGAGGGGAAAGTTGCGTTGAATGATATTCATTAGGGAGATGCGTTCATTTTTCATTCGAGTTAGTAAATAAAAAAAAAAAAAAAAGAAAGAAAGAAATCTCACGTGTTACGGGCGGAATGCTTAGTGGGAGGGGATGGAAAGATGTGAAAAAAGGAAAAGAGAGAAGTCAGCGGGGAATTGAATGGAATTACGAAAGGGCGGCACACACGTTTCACACACGAATTTTAACGATCATAGTTTTAACGAAAAAAAGACCACCCGGTGTGATTTATGAGCGAGAAGTATCAAGATCGTAATTCACCGAAAACGATTTTGATTTTCCCTTTTTCCCTCCGTTTTATAATTCATAGATCATGCTTAACTTTCGTAAACTTTACGCTGTGAAATTGAACGTTAAGAAATTCTTGGTATCATCCGAAAAACATTAATCTTCGCTTTACATCCATTATCCGGTTGGTGGATTCGGTGGAAATCGTAACTCGTTATTTAATCTTCCTGTTCGAACCACGTGTGGCACATCTTTTGTGCACGAGCTTGTGACAGCTCGTAGTGTGTATACGCCATATAGACTCGGCTTGAAGCGATTTATCTTTTACTTTGTTTCTCGTCTACACGTGTCACGGCCGGCTCGAATATGTTCACAACTTTAAACGTCCATTTCGCCGCCTTGCGCACACACAATGGATCCCGATTAAATTTACACGGCCCACTCTTCCAGGCTAAGTTCCTAGCCGCGATCCACGCTTGACAATGGTCGGTCGTGTAATGATTCTCGGCTGTCGAGTCAGCCGATGTTAAACTCGTTAAACTGCGAGTTAAGACAGGGAAGGTGCAAAGGTCTCAACTATCTATTTATATAATAACAACAAGATCTCCCCTCTCTGACGAAATTTTCGTCCTTTCCAAGTAACTTAATTATTCTAGGTTCTTTCGAGATTCTTCGATTTTTAATAATTTCTCCTCCAGCGAGGATTATTTCAACGTTGCTACATCTTATTTCCCCTTTGAGGAAGAAACTGATCTATCCGTGGAACAAAACATCTTCGAATTACTCCGTGAAAATAATAATTTACTTCGTTCAAAGGGAATGTCTCGTGCATACTTCGAGGCAAGGAAACGAAGAGGAAGGATAAAAGCTATAAATTCAATTTCGAGATGCTCAGAACGATTCTATCTTTCCCCTTGAAATGGGGATGGCTCGATTCCTGGCGGAAACAATCGGGGGAAGGGGAGGCACGCACGAAAAGAACGCCAAAGGAGGAGGAGGAGGCGCAGGGGGATCGTATTTCACGCCCTTTCGAGACCTCCTTTCGAAGGGACGAGATGTCCCCAGGTAAACGAATACACGATTCGAGCCAGGATTATTCTCTTATCGCCATCTTCAGCGCGAGGAATAGCAAAGCAGGTAGATAGATTTAAAAAATTAATCGATCGTTCGATTGGAAACTTGTTTGGAGAAGGATTAAAAGTTTTGCATTATACGGACACTTACCATGAACATCGAGCTTGATGTCGACGGCGAGAGGCTCGACGAGGGCTGTACTGTTGACTTTACACGTGAAAGTTGTGTTGAGCTCGTCGCGTGTGATTTGCATCTGCAGCAAACTACTCGCGTTCCCTATCCCGCTCTCGGCTATCGTCGTCGAGCTGGACGCTGGAACAGGGCCGATCAAACGTGTGATTTCAGATATGCGTTTCTATATCGAGTTTCCGCGCAGGGGCACAACGGGTTGATTGTTTGGGAATGATTTGGAGCCGAATCCGAGTACGATGATGAGCGTCGATGCGAGTGGAATTTGACGAGAGAGAGGATTCGTGATCCTTCGTGTTTGAAATACGTACGTGTGTCGATGAAGCAAACGCGATGCTTTAACCGTGGATCGATTGAAGCTTTTCTTCGAAAGAGGCTTGAAAAATTACTCGGATGCAGAGAGACGCGTAAAGATTTCTACTCTGTTTCAATTTTGATTATGTGAGATGTGCATAATGTCGGGGGAATCGCGTGATCAAGAATCAAGATTTCCGTACAATAATATCGAAATCTAATATACTATAACTCGATATACCATGATTTGCTTGTGATATGAGCGACGGTTTCTATTATCGTGGAACGTGTGACGAATACGAGATTCTTGTTTCTAAATAAGACCGACGTCGGTATATAATTTTCAAACGTAATCTTTTACTCCTCTTTTCGATTTTTTGATAATCGTAAGAATATTTCTCGAAATGTATGTATTGTATCAACTTCCTTTTGTAATCTTGCAAAATGAGTTTTTTATAATATTTTGAGAAATATACGACGATCATCAAAAAAAAAAAGAGCGTTGCGATTTCTCTCTAAAGCTTACCTTCCACGGGTTGCTCGTTCTTGAACCACTCGACCGTAGGCACCGGTTTCCCCTCGCCGCTCTCGCAGTACAAGGAGATCACGGAGCCTTCGTTTATAGGCCCCAGAGTGGCGCCGGTGCTTAACGTCTTCTTCGTCGTCTCGTCGATGACGCGTACGAATGCAGGTTGAACTGTAAAGAGAGAAACGAGAGAATTCGGTCAATTACACGGTTAAAAAGCGTCTTCGGCTCGTTCTACTGTTATTGGCCACTGTTCGGCACACAGGCCGCTGTTTATCGAACAGAATCTCACGTTGTTTGGTCAGCTCCCTCGCCGACTTCCTCGAAAGCAAACCGAACGATTCAATATTGATTGCGAATACAAGTTCCCTTAGTTATAACAGCCCAGTTTAATCCCCTATCTGTATTAATCTCTCCTCGGCCGATTTGAAACTTAAGAATGCATTTGCATATTGTTGCGGATTTTAGAAATATTTTGTATGAAAGTAATTTTTATAGAAAAAGGAAAAATTGGAGGGAAGTGTAAGATGATTTATCCTCGATTATTCTTTTATAATTAAAGAAGAATAGTTTTTAAGAGATAAATTTTTTTGTAAAGTTGAAGTTGACGAACATTATTTCGTTTCATTTATGTTTATTTATTGGAAAATTCAAATAAATAACTTTTGCGAATTTTTGTGCTCAAAATCACGGAAAGTAATTGTAAATTCTTGAATTCGTTTTAATTTGATTAATGAGCTTGAGAAAAATTGCTTATCATATAAAAAGTAAGTGAGATAATTAATATAAGTTAGATGGAATAGAGTAGAAAAATTGAAACTAATAATAATATTAAGTTTTCTGTATCGATACTTAATAATTCATGGAATACACCTCTAAACCTTTCTTCAATTAATCTGAATTGTTCTAACATGATCTTGGATAGGAATTCAATTCTTGAATCTTATAAATACATACTTATGCATGACTTCTAATTGTATCTCACATTATTAAATAAAAATTAGAAAGGAATTAAACGTTATTAGATTTTACATTAAATTAATAGTAGACTTAATAAGACAATAATAACAAAATATATAATATTCATACCAATAGGAAGATAGTTTTTAAATATCTTACTAAAATCAAATTTAATTTTCACGTAGAATAAGATAAATGGTATAACCATATTAAGATTTAAATTTGTGAAATATTTTAAGGAAAGATTCCATGAAATTCTTTAGTGCATACATATTTTAATACAAACTCAGTTAACTTACGTGTAGAAATTGAAGACGGATATTCGAAATACTACAAAAGAACGACAGATTGACAGAGGAATTTATGCGATAATAAATGTCAGATTGAAATATATTTTCAAATATTTTGGAAACGAATATTTTGAAAATCTGTGTGAAGGCTAAATGGCTATGTGATATGAGAGTATGAGAATAAATCTTCTTAAGGATGAACACTTGGTGTAAAGTTTGAAGAGTTTGGAGGGGGAGGGAAGAGGAGAGTTTAGAGAGAAAAAGAAGAAAGAAAAAGTTTTGAAAGCATTAGGAAACCGAGTATTAGATGTGTCTAGTTTCAATCATAGTTTATCTAACTATATATATATACGTATTGTTAATATAATGTTAATATAATAATACTTGTTTCGAAAGAATAGAATACAAAAATTGCAATACTTTTATATATCAGGTTTAATGAACTTGGAGTAAAACTTCTCTGTTTGTAATTTTAACTATTTTCGTTTAAACTATTTTGACATGTAAAAAAATGAATTATTAATAATTTTATGGGAGATTTAACTAATTAAAAAAAAATAAATTCGTTATTGACGTAGAATGTTAATAAAAGGAAATGTTGTTAAAAGAAAATTATTGATTTATTTCCAATAGAAAAACTGATTAAATTCTAATAATAATTCAATTATTCGATCATTCAATATTTATTGGCGAAAATTTGGAACGAATATTGAAAATTCATATATTTTTCATATTATTCATATATTTTATATTTTTCTTTTCTCCATTTCAACATTAATTGTGTCCAATATTCGATGGAAAAAAAAAATCGAAACGGTCAATTTTCCTCTCGCTCATATTTTAATTTATTTAAATTTCCGTTTAATTTCCTGTTCATCAATCTCGTTTCTCGTCGATTAATAGCTAATCGATATCGTCGCACTTCTAATCACGCGAACTCCCATAAATTTCGACTTTAATATCGAATATCAATCTCGTCGCCTTTGTCTCACGAAAGAATATTTCGCTCGATTAACGAGTGAATAATGAACGTTCTAATAAATTTTCGATTAGGGACGTAATCAACGTGATGTTTTCTTGCCGTATAGTTTCGTCACTTGTATCGTTCGTTTCAACAAACAAACTGGAATTTTTTTATTAACTTTGCGAATAATATTTTTTGAAAAACAACCTAGATATATATATATATATATATATATATATTTGCCATTACAAATCGACGATTTATAAGCGAAAATTTTTATAATTTTATTAAATTGTTCGAGAGAGATGTTATAAAGTAAATTGATTTTGTAAAACTACAAAATAGAAAAGTTTGTACAATTTTAATTTTCAAACAATTCGATGAACGTATCGCGTATAATTACACATGATATTTTGATTTACCAAAAAGTTTATAACGAGGAATTTTTATTTATCTTCAAGAAACTTGTCGAAAATCCTAGAGTTTATTCTACGAAAATGATATCGTGCATAATATGCGGCGCTGTCATGTTCTACCCTTATTACATTTCCTCGCCATATAGTTTCCTCAAACTTTAATCTTCCATTTCGCATTATCATCAGATCACTTGACACTTTTGAGTAAATTAACAAAGTATCATTATCATTCACTTTCATACATCTTCTTCAAATGTACACGATAAACGGTATAATTCTTCCCAAGATTATATACAATTCCCAAAATTTTCAACGTTTAATCATTGAAATGCTATTTCTCTGCTCAAGTTTACAAAATGTTAATTTTCACCGATATTTCCATTATACCTCTCGTTACGCTTATTATCAATCGCGATAATTAATTATTTCCAACACCCCAATTTTCATTATCCCATCTCAAAACTTGTTTCAAATTTTCCAAAACGAAATTACGTAAAGATTCGAATGCATCGACTTCCTTCTTCCACGAAAAAACCACTCGAAGAAAGAAAACCCTCGAACCCGTCAACTGTTCAAATCTACCACTCACGAGACGCTTAATCCCATCACGACCAGTATCAAACTTTATCGCGGCCTCGACACAAACCACCCTTAACACCCCCTCCCTCCCAACTCAACAAAACTCTCTCTATCCCCCAACATTTCGTTCAACGCCACACCCCTCCCCTTTCACAACTGTGAAACCGAATGCCGACACTTTCATCGAAACATCCCTCTAAACACAGAACTAAGAATACCACAAGTTATTATTCACCACGACGACGGTCCAACTTCCTTCCATGGCACACACTCCAAGTCAGTCGCAGGTAAATCGTGCGGAAAACTTGGACGGATCATAATACTTGGAAGATTCTCCTCCTCCTCCTCCAACGTCCTCCGTGTCCGGTGTTTCCCTCCCTGTCCAACTCAATATCTCGCTGTGAAAGGGAGAGATCCACACGTCCGCGGGGACGTTTGAAACCCCGCTTTTTCTTTTTTTTTTAATTCCCTTGGACGGCCATTGTGGGGCCGGTTTGAAAAAAAAGCGAGGCGGACCAGCTTTTTTCCCGGGCCCGGGCTATGAATAAACTTTTCAACGGCGTACAAGTGGCGCTTCCGGGTGCGGAGCCCCGGCTGAATTCACCGCGAGCCACTGAATGTCAAGTAACTGTTTTCCCTGGGAAAAATTCATCTTGCGAGAATTTACGGCGACTTTTTATCGAAGAGGAAGTGCCGACCACTGTGCTCGGACTTGGATCGAGGGAGGAGGAAGAGGAGGAGGGAGGGAGATCGATTCTTTGACGGATGACGGCTTTTGAAGAAATTTTATTCTTCTTTTTTTTTTTTCTTTTTTTTTTATTATTGTTGGGAGTTATATAAAGATGATCCTTCAAGAGTTAAGATACTTTTTTTGGATTTGACAAAAATTTGAAGAAATGGTATCTTCTTTTTATTATTAGTATTATAAACGAGATATTTTTATTTATGGAACCAGATAAATAGGATTCTAATCTTGTTACGACGATAGATGGAAGATTATTTAGAAGACGGTGTATGAAGTATAAACGAGACTCTGGAGGTAAATATCTCTGCTTGGCAGGCTTCGGTAATTGGAACCGCTTTCCAAAGATCATTGTTTGCAAGGATGTAGCAAACTAAGAACTACACCATACCTAGAGCAGTTTAGACTAGACTTTGCGAAAATCCCTTTGGGTCTCTCTCTATTTAGACTACTGGATTACAAATACAAGTTACTTTGATCCCAAGATCTTCGCGAACGACTACTATATTTCATAATGATTAAGTAGTATCTTACATAAAAAAATATACACGTGAAAATTTGCGATACATTTGCAATTGGAATCTAATATCCGATTATATAATAAATTCCGTTGAAATGTTCAATAAATTTGTAATTTCTTCGTTGTTTAAATTTCTAATTTTTTTTTTCTTCTTTACGAGCAATTTCACGGGTTAATGAACCCGCGTGATAAAAGTAAAGTCTCCTAAAATTAACTGGGTCCGTTGCACCCAGTCATCGTTCACGATAGCTATTTTCGTAAAAAAAAAAAAAAAAAGAAGAAGAAAAGGGCGAGGAGATGCAGTTATATGAGAAGTGCACCACTTGTCACAAGCCTCGCCAGAGAGTTTCTCTAATCTAGCAAATCGCTAGGTCCCTGTGCAGCGATTTCACGATACGAGGTGAAATGAGCTTCGAGAGAACGAAAGTGGATGGCGGGGACTCGGAAGGAATACGAAACACGGGATGAACAATGTTGTAAAATTGCGAATGGAATACGAATGGAAATTATAACAGATATTATAAATTCGGATCATTTATATTTATAATAATAATAATAATAAGACGTTCAACATGAAATTTAATTCGATTTAATTTGAATGAATATCATATCTTTCTTTCTCCGTTTCAATTTGGTTGGAATTCCTCGATAATCAGGGAAATTAAAAATTAATTCCCAGACAAATTAATATCAGTAATATGGTAATTGCTTTTAAGCAGTTATAAATAAATGGGACGATTTATTTTTAACAAAAATTATTTAAAAAAAATATCGTGAACTCAGAAATTTTTACATTCGAGATATAATAAGTTTAAATAATGAATTTTTCTTGGTTTAAAAAATTAATCAAATTGCTGCAATTTGATCTCTTTTTGGTGATTTTATTTATTTTCTTTTGCACTTTTGAAAGAGATTGATCCATCTCCAAGATTTATTTTCCTATTTTCCATTGTAATTGATTTCAAATGTAAAAAAATATTTGAGATTAATAATATAATTTTGCATTTATGATATTATAGATAAAAAAGATACGATAATAAAAAACTTCACGATAATTCTCTCTTTATTTTATTATTATTATTCTCTACCCGTTAATAACGATTCAGTTAAATGAATTATTGGAAAAAAAAAATTGTGATTGCGTTTAATTTGCAAAAGTGCTAATTTCATCGAATATCTAGCTAACCGATACTCTCTACTTTCCAAGCTCGACAATTTTTAAACATTCCATTCTCTCCCGTGTAATTATTTTCGCTTAATGAACAATTCACCCACCATTCCCAACCGCCCACACAATTCAATAAGAATTTATCGTGTAATTTGCATTTAAATGAAGCAAAATTTCTATCGAAACCTTTCGATCCATCGTCTTATCGCCGGAAATTGAATATCTCACATCTCTGATATTTCAACGAAAGCTAACCATCCAGATAAAATGAAAATCCAACCTTAAACGTGCATTTAACGTTTAAAATATCGACCTGTTTGATTCCTTGTATCTGTTTATATAAATTACATTTTTTAATTATTCAATAGGAATCTTAAAATTTCTCTCTTGATAAGAAATCACAGAAATAACGTCAAATCGAAGAACGATTTCTCGTTTCGTATACTCTTCTTTCGACGACAGTTTTATTTATTAAGCAAATAACAGGACGAGATATCGTGCAAAAAATATTCTCATCCTACGACGAAATTCGATGGATCCAGAAGTGAAATTTTCACTTTTTTCCTCGAAAAATCGAGGAAACATGTCCCCAAAGCACAATATACTGTTGTATACGATGAAAAAAACATACTCAAACTTCCACGAGCTTGGCGAAACTGATAAGGTAATCTGAATTCTCCGAATAAAAATTTTGTTTTATTTTTGGAAAAATATCACGTTATTTCGTTTAACGTGTAAAAGGATTAAATTATTAGCAAACTGCTGTTGCAATTTTCTTCTACGAACATTTCTGTCTCACAATTGATATAACCGTTGAATTGAAGATTACACGTAAAATTTCAAATTTGCTATAACATCTCGCCTTCGAGTAGAATATTCCAAACGTTCGATAAATAAAGAACAATCACACGTCAGATTTAAGGATTCAAAATCGATTCTACTCTCCGAAACGAAGCTCTCGTGAACATTCCTCCATCAAGGATCGACGTATTCCAGAATCAGAATTTAGAACGAGCAAGAAGGAGAGTGAGAAGTGTTGGTGGATCGATCGCAGCTCAATGAGAGTGGCAGTGAAATCCCATAATTTCCAGCAGCCAGAAGATATAATTGGATTGGCCGCGAGACAAGTAGCCCTTCATACGATTTAAATATAGCTCGATTGCCACTTCTCGACGCGGCCGTAACAGCTTTCCATCCGATAAATTGCCCTTTGAAATACGCGTTACAGTAGCCAATAGTGGAACACGGACACAGTGCCAACAACCGGCAAAACGGCTGCTACTTCCCTCAAATTAGAAGATCTTAATTACAGTGTCAGCTTCATCGATGATAACTCTGTCCGAATTTTATTATTTCTCTCTCTTTCCTTTTTTTATTTCATTTTATCTTTATTCACTTTTTTTAGGGAGAAAGTTGAAATGGCGAGGACCGAAGCGTACGACAGGAAAGCTTTCGACGCGTGGATATATTTATTTGGTGGCAAGAGTGATTTATTCCCGATTGTTATGCGTGATTTTGTTGACTGTGCAACGTTTATCGTGCATCTTCCATTTCTTTTTCAGCAGATTAACATCGGATCAGAGATGGATGGACGAACGTTCATCGAACGTGAAACGTGTTATTGGAGTCTAAATGCCACGATTGAGATCCCTCCGGCATATATGTCTAATCATCGATTTCGAGTTTTGAAAAATATAATATATGAGATAAGAATGAAGAGATCGATATTTCGATCAATTTTATCCATTGCATCTTTTTCTATTATATTTCTATTTGGCAAAGAAAACGAAAAACGGTTATTCTATTTTGTGCATTATCTCCTAGTTCCAGAAAGAATTTCAATTTCAAGTCAAAATGAAATTTTATTTCAATGAATTATAGGATGTGCCTCATTGAATTTTTATCAGTGCAAAGAGCAAGTAGAGTGATTTCACGCTGCGCAGATGCGTGTGAAAATTGCATTTTATATCCCATCCATCAAAGTTCAGAATATTCGTGCTATACTCTCATTATGAGATATTATACCAAGAGAGAGTGCAATTAAAAAACGCGAAAAAAAAAAGGATCACTCTTTAATTCAATCAATTTCACGATATCTCTATTTTTTTAAATTTTTAATCTTTCTTCTCTACTAATCTTTTCTATTTCTTATTCTTTTTTTAATAATGGAAGAAATATCTATATATTTTTAATTAATTTTCTCGTAAACTGGAAATAGCATATTATTCGATCGTTTTAATTTAAAATCTATTAATATCAAATTTAAAATGGATCACGGTGTATCGAATTGTTCTTGTTGAGCTTAATCGATATCCTTTTTTACAATACGTATTTCCCTTGATATTCCACAAATTTTAAATTAAATAAGGAATAGGCAATTATTATAACAATAATTATTTATTTACGAATATAAATATCTGCACTCTTTTCATTAATTTATCATCCGTTATTCGACAATAAACAATAACTGATTTTATTTCTAAATACACTGCTTCGATTGCAACATCTCTTCTGATGTTTAAAAGAAACATATCAGAATTAAACTGCGGATTTTTATGCAACTGAAAAACATATTCAATTAATACAGAAAATAGAATAAATCACGCCATTGAAGTTACTTTTTGAATTATCTCGATATCTAAATCGGTTGCCCAGATATACAGGAATTTTCACGATGCTTAACGCGGTGTCGAGATTATGGACGCTCGATCTGGTGACCTATATTTTTCCTGGAAGTGCGTACCGCTTCCAGGAATCGCGTCTGCCGCTTGTCTGGAGTTTGGAATAGGTCAGTGAGACGAAGCGCGAGCGAGAGATCCGAGTAAACGATCAAAAATTATCCTTTCCTTCACACGACGATATCTCGGGAACCGGAAGTCGTATCGAGATAAATCAAAAAACGTTTTAAAGAGCAAGGATCCCCGCTTCCAACGATCGTTCACTCGTTGATAAAAAATCAATATCTTCAAAGTTATAGCGGTTCAAAGTTTCCACGATTTTAATAGGGTTCAATCGGATTCGAGGTAAATGAGTAAAAATTCTTTCTTTTACACGATGATATTTCGAGAACCGAAAGTCGTATCGAAATAAACGAAAGTGTATATTAAAGGGCAAAGTTTCGCGCCTCTATTGCTCATTCACTCGTTGATTGAAAACAACTATCTTCGAAGTTATAGCGGTTCAAACATTTTCTGATTTTAAAACGCTTTCGGTCAAGTTTTAAGATAATCATCATGCGACAATTGTTCGAGCTCAGGAATATTTTACTTGTTAGCGATTAAAAAACGTTAAAAACATCTCGTTTTGTTCTCGTTATCCTTTAATTTTTTTAAGCATTCATTCTAATATGCATGATATATCATATATGCAAATCTAATCATATATCGTCGTGCGATGTGAAACCAGGTGGAAGAATCGCGACGCGATATACATGGAATGAGCTTCAAGTTTTCAAATTTCATTCTGACCGTCGGAATCGCGCGTCTCCTTCGCCTACGCGTTTTCTGCGGCAAGAGTTATAGAAAACTTTCGGACAGGTATTAGGTTGATGTGAAAGTTTCGCCATACGTTTTCAGCCAGCTTTGGAAACCCAAAGCTCTTGTAAAATAAAATCCAACTCGATTTTCCCATCTTCCCCACCTTTTTTGTCCTTTTCCCTCTTCGAATATCGAAACTCGAACGGTAGAAATATTTATATTTGTATTTAAACGATAATGGAAGTTCCTTGGAAAATTTATAAAGAAAACAATTATCTATACAAAAGGTTCCACGCGAAAGGAACGAAAAGAGAATCTTTTTTCGTTTATCACATATCTGATTGATGTTCTCTATCGTTTTAGATTTTATTTGGAAAAATTAAAATGGAAGAAATTTTGCTTGGTTTGTGAATTAATCTAGCAGTAGATTAGGAACAACGTAACAAATTCAAGAAAATCTATTCAGATTGTATATACATGTACATAAGAATTAATAAAATTTTTCTTACTTTCTTTACTTTTATATCAATTTATAATAATATAAAGAAAAAGGAAGCGAATATTTAGAAAGAAACTGAACTCTATTTAAATTACGTTTTTTTCCTCACCCATTTTATCATTTCCATTGTTACAACCGCAAAACTCGTTGTTTTTAATTAACACTTCAACAAAAGATCCCTTTGTGTGGAATAATGATCTCTCTTAAATTATTTCATACCGACGTATAAATACGCGGCAACGAGGCAAAAGACACGTGCCATTTTAAAAAAAGAAATGAGAACTACGATCGCCCGAAGCTAAGTCGTCTTCTATGACAAGGACAACGAGTGATACTCCGTATGAAGCACGTAAGAAAGAGGAATGCAGTGTTTAATTTCGCCCCTTAACCGTGTCACTCAGCCGAAAAATTGTGCTGAGATTCCCTCCGCGTTGGATCTACTTCCCCCGTGTATGTGCTAGTTTCAGTTGTTGCCCCAAGCCTATCGGGGAGAGAGTAATTTTTGGATCTTTTCCTCGATTCCATTTTGCTCGAGAAAAAACATTTATTTGGATGTTTAAGAATAATGTTAGAACAAAATTCAATTAAATTTTTGTTCTTTCAATAGCTTCGTTAAACAGCACGTCTCGAAATTCCAAAATTCCAAAGTTCAAATATTATTATTATTAACGAAAATTCATCAATGAAATTTGATTTGATTCGATTGCTTTTCCAATCTTCGATCCTCCAAAAACTCGGTTATCTATATTTTTTCCTCAGTCAGCTTTCGATAAACGAGCAAAGCTCGACTCACTATCTGCTACCTACATGATTCATATTACAATTCGAAGCCTTTGTTTATTTTCAATAGCTGGCTTACAGACACGCTCGAAAACCTTAACAACATTCGCAAATATCTGCAAAACAATCTCTACGTATACAAATAAATAACGTCGAACCAACGTCATCCAGTTAAATTTATCGCGAATTTTCGAAAGGAAAAAAAAAAAAAAAAAGAAAAACGATAATGCACAATCACTGCTTCCCAATCGTTCCGAGTTTAATTTAACGAGGAGACAAATACGAAAAGCCTTTAAATTTTTTAATCGAACCTCGGCTTTGATCAATTTTTCATCCAATATGCATGTGCTTTCCAATATATACTCGGATCAATTTTAAAAACTTCTTGATAAAAAATTAATTTCTCGTCCCAGTATTTATTCTATTTTCGATTCCTCCCCCTCCCTTCCCCCCACGGGAAATTCCATCTCGACGAAGAGTTACGGCCGACGAAAAATATATTTCCACGTGGATTTTTCCACGATTGACGTTGCCAAAATTGTCGACCACGATAAAAGGAGATTTGCATCGAACATCGTTCGAACGTACCGGTCCAAATACGTGTTATTAATTAATACGGTGCGATACGCAAAATGAATTCGCAAAAAAAAAAAAAAAAATACTATGGAAATTTCTTGCAGCCTTCGAATACTTCGAAAGAGAAACGAGGGAGATTCTTGGCCGTTAATTGTGGCCGTATAATAATTTTTATAACAATAGGGTGAAACGTATCATTAGCGAGGGTGACGAGGCTCGGTTTTGAAAAGCGTATTTGTTTCTCTGAAACGACATTGTCCGTGGAAATGAGACACGGGCGCAACGATATTTCACATAGGACGCACAAGTGTGCAATTTGCAACTTTTAATAGGAGAGACGCGAGTTCCGATTGTTTTTATTTCGTCTGGTTCATTGTCGGCCGCCGACCTTCGACCTTCGTTGCTCGTTTTGACGCGTTAAATTATCGCTGCCTCCACCACTCTTTTTTCCTTTTTCGCGAAAACTTTTTTAGGTCGAAGGAAAATCGAGGACTTCGATTAATATGCTTCTATAATTTATTAAATTTATTATGATAAATGGATTTTTAATACTAGATCAGATATTCGGCTAATATAACGTTTTAAAAGACGTTTACGTAACAAAGTTTTCTGCGTTTTTAATTTGAAACTTTCATCTTTCAATGTATACATTATTCATTGTAAAATCTCTATAGCATAGAATTTCTTTAAAATTCCTGAATGCATAAATTTCTCACAGATTCATCGAAAATACGAAAATCCATCAAACAAATTCTGCTGCAAAATAACCTTCCATCAAAAAATTAAAGCTCGTTTGATAAATCATTAAACTATTGCGCACTATTGTAGAGATATCGTGGAAGGATTTACAATTCCACAACAAGTTGCACTTAGGCCAGGAACTCGAGGAGTTTCTGGAAACGTGGGAAAATGTGGAAGCCGCGAGACATTTCGACTTCCGGGTTACAACTTCCGGCTATTCGCATGTTTCGCACCGTGACACGCCGGTAATTACAATAAAGTCTCAATGGATGAACAGTTTCGCCACGGTTGGACGAGCTCGAAATGGGTGCCGCGCTATTAGCACGGTTTCGCGGCAACCTAAGAATCGTAATGGAAACCTTGGACAGTTTCCAACATTGTTGGGAACACTTTTCGGTGAAAATTTCCGAGAATTGACAACGAGAACGATTTCTTTGACAACAGTAACACGAATAACAGGAACTCAATTAATTTTGACAATTAATTGAATCTTGATATATTTTAGTGCGTTGAATAAAAAGCACACATTGCTTTGGATTCGTTTGAGGCATTCGAGTGTCTTTGTTTACTTCGTGTTTGAAATTGCATGGTAAAAGGTAAGGGTAAAATAATACAGAAGTGTACGAACAAGTTAAAGAGAAAAATAAGCCTAATTTTCAAAATATACGGTTCCCAACTTCTTATGATAAAATATCAGAAGATATCGTTCGATTTGAAAGGAAAAATATTATGATAAGCGAATAGTTTTACGAAGATTGTTTTTTCCAGATTCCAAAGACACGAACCGCGATTAGATCCAACGATCTATAATCTCACTCGGCAAGTTGAGTGCAAGAAAAATTTGGAAAATCGATAGTGAAACAATTGCGGTGAAATAATATTAAACTTAAAATATTCATTCTCGACAAAATATTAATTTTTCGTTATACAAATATTCCATTTGCAAAATTCTTCTCATCCTCAACACGATCCTTTATCGTATAAATTATCAAACGTACGATCGAAAAAAAAAATATTGTCACGAATCTTTCCACATTTTGACCAAAGAATATTTAACCAACATCGAGTACGATATATATAATTGAATAAAAAAAAAAAATCGTAAAAATCTCGTATTTAATCTCTCTAAGACTACTCATCGACGCCATTTCCATGGAAATATACATATTTATCACGGTTTAGGCTCGCATCCCCTACGATACTACCTGTCGAGAGTCGGTTTCCCGGCTAAAATTTCAAAGTAATTGGCATCCCTTTCATGTAGGCAAATTCAACCGCACTTTAATAGTATGACATGTTGCGTGTGTCAAGATAACCGATTCAGTGGTTTAGCCAGCTACCACTTCGGATTAGTACTGCGGCTTTCTCGTTTGTCGAATTACTGGGATTACCCAGATTACACGGATCGTACAAGTACGATACGTCTAATACGAGTTATTCCACGCATATCTTACTACCTGGCATCGTCGCCGTTTAATCGATTAATTAAATTATACGCCACCTCTCGTTTGTGCATCGTGAAAACCGCCTCCTGTTTGATGCCTGCATCCACCCGTCTTTTCTCGAAACATCGTGGATAAGAGTTCAATATTTATTCTATAATGTTTCGTTGTAGTGAAACGATGAATTAGCCGAAAACAATAATATTTCAATGATTGACAAATCATCATTTTGAAATCGTACTCGTTTGAGTAAAATAATCAAAATATACCTAAACATCTTATCCAAGTTAAGTTTCTTTTTGGATATTTTTAGGGGGAGATAAAAATATATTTAATTGGAAAATAATTATTGTGATAAATAGATTTGTTTATAGGACATAAGAATTTTTTAAAAGAAAATCTTATTACGATTTCCGTTCGAGGAAAGAGTCAGAAAATTTTCGTACGATTTCCTTTTCACGAGAAGATATTATAAGTAATGATTCGCTATTTTCTAGTGTGCTTGGTTTAAGAGGATATCATCTCTCGTTTTTATTTAGAAAGTTCAGAGTTTGTTCTTTTTCTCTTTATCACTCGAACCGTAACTTTTCTTTCTCCAAGTTTTTATAAACTTGAAAAAGAATTTCGTAGATTATACGCAACGTGCCGTAACGTTCTCGATAACAATGTCGAGGCATTATAATATTTTCATGGTAGAAGAATTTAATATATAAATGAAATTAACATAACAGACAATTGTATCAATGTGTATAACGTATAATCGGATATTGTAGCAATTAAGAAAAAATTTATCCAGCTACAATAATTCCAAGCGATAAATCATCGTGAAACTTACCAGTAACGTTGAGTATGATATGCTGAACATTGTTGCACTCTCGATTCACAGCCAAGTAAGTGGCTTCACATTTGTATAGGCCTTCGTCCTCCAACTTGACGTCAGGAATCTTCAAGAATGTCTTCGACGAATTTGTCGTGTATTGTATGTCAGACCTGGAAATACAGAAATATCAAACGTTATTATTATAATAATCAAAATGTATTTGCAATGATATCTTTGTTATTTCATTTATTTGAATATTTAATCAAAATATAAGTGACGTTAAATAATCTTAATTCTTAGAATCAACATAAACAAACTTTGTATATTATTTATTATATTTCTCCAGTTGTAAACTACACTCCTACAGTTTCAGCCAAGATCATCACAAAGATCGTGTCCACCAAGATGACTGATAACTTGAACGACAAGAACAATTCTTCTTTCTAATAAGAATGATATACGTGGCTCGCTGTCGTTCGCGTGATACATTTGCAATCTCATTAGTAAGCCGTAATGAATAGAACAATGAAGCGGATCAACCTGCATACTGCGTTGTTAAATCGATACCGCTTTACTTACGCCAGTAAGGAAACAATAGGATTAGGATTGTATACAATACAATCGCATATTCTATTTATCTGATACGGTGCATCAATCACTGTCGATAGAACTGGTACAATGCGATTGACAGATCGTCAAAATCATTCAGTTACGACTCGAATGGACAATCTTTTCGACGAATCGATGATTTATATCGAGCGAAAAACGAATACAGCAACGAGTTAACGGTTGAAGGAAATGATCCGATATGATACCACGGTGTTTCGACACGAGTGATAATTGCCATATCCGGGAAATTTTGTATTTTCATATGCAAAATTGGAAATTCCTTTCTCCATTTGAAAACTAATACGATATTTTATTAATTTTCTAATTGCTATCCTCAAAAGCTTTATTTTATAATTGTGAAGATTGTGTATAAATTTTGGAAAATTTCAATACGATATTCGAAATCATAGGAAGCAATCGGTGCCAAGATAACTGCGCACCGAAATCGAAATCGAGCGTATTAAATCGTGCATACATATAATTAACCGAGCAAACCGATCGAAGCGTCAAACAAATTACCGAATCAGACGGTTGTTTAAATCTATCACCGATATTTCATCATTCCCGAACTCTGGGCGCGTTGCAGTTTCGTTCGTTAGCAGGAATGCTTAGGAGATACGACGAGCAAGCCACGGGCGGCGCAATATCCGAATACCGGCGATAATTGTTATTAACTAGTGCGTTTGTTCATTAATGCAATGCACTTGTGTTGATTGCCAACGGAATGATACGCGCACCAGCTGTACAAATAATGCTCAACTGCATGTAAAATGCCAATCCACTTGTGCCATCCTCGTATAATCTATTTATTGTTGCTGATATGATTCGCATTGCGTGACGTTTGATATTACGGAATCTGGTTGCATTGTTGTCGGGGAAGGTTGAGGATTCGAGTCGTTGCGCGGAGGAAGAATATTTTTGGAAATCGGCTTTTCTTTTTTGCAAAAATAAGAGTCAGCGAGATGGGGAGGACAAGGTTTTGAGAGAATTTTCTATCTCGATAATGGCATCGAAGATCAGGATGTGGAAGATAGAAGTAGAATGTACAAGGAGATATGTGATGAAGTAGAAAAAGAGAATGGACAATGATGAGGAAGTAGAAGAAGATATGTGTATTATTAATCTCAGGATTTTTATTGTTATTTTCTAAAAAGTAATATCTATTTTATTTCCTTATTTTTAAACTTTTCGTTGGAAAAATTTCTTTTCTCATATTTTTCGTTTCAAGTTTACACGAATACTTAGAACGTACAGAATTTTTTAAAGTCGTCAAAGAAGCTTCGTTTTGCAAAAGAACTCGAAGAAACTCTCTGTCTCGTGTTTGGACGAATCGCGATCTTCCATTAAACTTTTCACGATATTCTGTCCTTGTCGGAACAGCTTCCCTTTGATCTCTTTACTCCTCTTTTACAACTAAGTTTTATTATCCAGCGTTATATTATATTTACTAAATTGTTAAAATATTTTAATAATAAAGTTATACATTGTTTATTTCTGACAAACTACATTAAACACGGCAATTGAAAAACAAAATATTTTATTGAAACTGTTTACAACATGAATTACAAATCAAGTTGAACAAATTTCTATCCAGCCAGTTTATTTTATCCGATTGGAATTTGGTTCATAAGAATGATTATTTAACAATTTGTTCCATCAATTTATATGAAATAATATAACAAATAATGTTTAATTTCTAGATTAATTTAATAATTTTTACTTCAATATAAGAAAAGAGGATATATATTTCACAATTTTCAAATAAAGATTTTACATATTAAAGGATCGAAATCATTTCTATGTATCTTTCTGAATCAAATTTTACCAATTGATCAAAAAATCTGATATTTCTTTTGATATTTCGTAAATCTAGTAAAGTTTGAAAAAAAGAAAAAAAAAAAATTAAAATTTTTAATATCAAATTCTTCTCAACAATAATAACCTAACATTAAAATAATTTTCTCCATGATCCTCACATTAATAAGTAAAAACTAGAGCATAATATACGTATAATTAACTACTCTTTCCTTACCTACACGCTAACACGCTAGTTAAATTAACTATAAATTGCTTCCATTAAAGCGTTTCAGCTAACCGTACAACAAAACGAAAAAGAAAAAAAAAAAAAAGAAAAGAAAAGAAAAACGCGCGTTTTGCACGAAAATGCAAGTATCGAGCGTCGAAATGAACGGTGATCGGGGCGAGTTACCTCGTTCAAATATATTTTAAATCCTTTCCACCGTCCAATACATTCTAAATCGAAATTCACGTTTTCCATTAGAGATCTTCCGCTCCATCCGATCCTCTTTGTCGCGCGAGATCGAAGCGTACTCGCGTCTACTTACACGCTTAAGCACGGTCCCGTAATCAGAAGGAATCGGAATTTCGTGCGTGTGATCGAGTATCGATCGAATTTCGGATGCTCGTTGATCCTCTTTCGAAAAGAATGCATAACGCCGCGGGTGAATTAAACACGATGGCGTTCGGAGAATAAGGGAAATAAATCGATACTTTTAGTGGATTTGTTAGAGATCTGGGAATGCAATTTTCTGTTCGATTTTTTTCGCCCATGTACAGAAAATCGTGTCGTTTTGTTATTTTTTTTTTTTTTTTAAAGGAATTATATCTTAGAGAAGAAAATAATTGAAGAATTGGGCTTTAAAATAAATATGATACTAAGGAAATGAAATCTTTACAGGTATTAGATAAAAATTTAATTTCTAAAATTAAAATATTATTAAAATATTATTGTACGTATTGTATTTAAAATATTGCTTCCTTATTTAATCGCTATTTCAAAGAAAATTCTATCTGAAAAATTCTCAGATATATCTAAAAGGAATAGAAATATTGGTTTCTATTTACTTATTTCAAAAATCTATTTTCTTCAATTTTGAATAATTTAGAATTATAGAAATATATATTGTCTTCTAATCGTTTTATCTTAATTTTATCGTTAAAAAAATTAAATTGAATTTGTTAATATCATGTACAAGTATAGTTCAAATTATAGATTGATTTGTACAATTGATTTTCAGCTTAATTATAAAATTAATTAACCCGTATGAAAAAGTGAAAAAGAGAAATCTACAATATGGAAAGACAATCAATATTTCAATTTTTAATTATGTGATATCGAAGCAAATTTTAATCAGTAAAAAGCTCCATGATATTCTCCATGATATACATAAAGAAAATGTCAAATCAACTTTAAGATAGCAAACTTTTACTTCAATTGAATATTCATTTTTATTACTTTTATTTTACATACAAAACTATATGCAAATATAAAACTTGCATAGCTCAACTGTTGTACATCTAATTATACAGTTTATAAATAGATATTTGTAAGCATAAAAATGAATTTTTTTTAGAATTTTATTAATATAAAAGCAGTGTAAAGTATATTCTGTTGAAAGGTTTTTCAATCTGCTATTCGGTGTATGAAAGTACTCATTATAGAATTAATTAAAAATTTAATTGAATAACGAAAACGTATAACGATATTAATTCAAATATTCTGAAGTCCATAAAATTTATTTCTTTTGAATTATTTATATATTATTATTATTAAACAATTTAAATTTTAGAAACTCGTGAAAAGTTACGTTTAAAATTTTTAATAAAAATTTTCATTGTATATTTTTATTTCATTGTTTATTTTATTATATAATCAAAATATTGCAACAAAACATTACTGCATGGTTTGCATTTTTCAAGATATTAATTTTCAAGCTTAAAATTTTAGAACTTTATGAAAATATATCAAAATTATATTTACTTTGAATTTTTATTTTTATAAGAAAAAATTATATATATTTGATTTTACAAATGTTTGTATAATATAATGAACACATGATACATATTCCAGAATATTTTCAAACATTTGAAAGTTTATAAAAATAGCAAAATTAGACGATTCAATTTGTGAAATCAATTATTTGTGAAATTGTGTAACCAATATTCCTGTCAACGATAAATTAAAGAATTATTTCTAAAGAATATTTTTTCTAACCTATAATCTGTAACTTAAGCAATTTTTAATATATTGAAAAATAGAATGAATTCGTAAATAATAATACGATTCATATATATAATAATATTCAATTCATATGAATTCACGTTTAAGTTATTATTGTAAAATCAATATTTAATGTGCCAATATAATAAGCTAGTATAATAGTTTTGACTAAGCTAAATTTATCAAAGATTAATTGAAGTAAAACAGAAATACTAATTATCGATTCGAATCAATACAGTGTATCCGAAACATATAGATACGAGATTAATATAATTGCTAATTATGGACACAGTTAAGATTAGCCCATTAGCGGTAGGATCGTGTAGATAGGGACCGAGTATTAATCATGCATTCCATTTGTCAGATGGTCTGTCCTAGAGATTGACGTACGAATCGCCACGAACATTCTGTCAAATCCTTTGACCTTCCGATGACCAATATCGCACTATTCAGTCGCAATATGTTTCTAACATACACGATCGATTGTGTCAAAACGTTTACGTTTCGAAATATGTCCATCGTATTCATTGTTCAAGTTCGCGTCGACTCTATGAAATTCAAACTAATAAATTTCTCTCGCAGCAAATTGATTAAATTTACAAAGATAAACGTAAAATGCTTCAATATTCGCGAATGATCTGGTTAATCGAATTATATTTCGATTTTCTTTAAGCTATTTTGTTAGGCTTCTTAAAGGTTATGTACCACATAGATGTTTGTAAAATAATTATATTAAGATTATGGAAAGAGAAATGTAATTTTTATTATGTCGTATATTGTATTTATATAGAATTTTCCAAAATATTGTTGTATATTAATAATATTAATAAAATAAATATTCTATATATTATGTATAATAGACTTTATTTGGAAAATTAAAATGATTATATATTTTATTTGGTATTTTGTATTTCAATAAATGTTTACTGATATAATTTCCTAATTAATTTTTATTCTATATATAATTTAGCTATTTTAATATTAAAAATAATTTTTTGATTGTCACTTAGAACAGTTAAAAAAGGTTATAATGACATTATTTTTATATAATTGAAATAAAAATTTAATATAATTGATTTTATCTTAACCCAAAATATAGTTGCTTTTTCTTCAATTATTTCTAATATATATATAATATATTAAGCCTAATCTATATAAAAGACTATATAAAAATCAAATTATCGAAACCTATGTAAGCTTATTTAACAATACGAAGCATAACCTGTCACGAACTAATTCTCGAAAAATAGTTCGATCAAATATTTTATTGGATCAATACACACAAAATAGAGAAATACGAAATATTAAAGCATATGTAAATTAAATATCAAGAGATTGTTGACGACAAACGAAATTTCTCATTTTCAAGTAGAGAAATTCTACTGCGCACAATACAATAAAAGAAATATTTTTGCTTCTATAGTCGAATAAAAAGTAACAAATATGTAAATACCTGTTTAGAATCCGATAATAATGCAGAAAATATGCTTCACATCACACACTAAGTTTATTAACTTCAATAAATACAATAAAACTAAGAGAATATTACACAACGCGACAAACAAACGACCGGACAATAATGGCGACTGATTTGGGCGGGAAACGTAGTGTCTGGCGTCCTAGTGGCGCTCTCGTAGAATTGCGCAACAATTGCGCAATAATAATAGCGCGTAATTTGAACGTACTAATATGAAATCAAATCGATTAAATATTAAAATAATTTACTTTTCTCGTATACTATTATTCAAATAAAATCATTTAGAATGAAATTAGAATTAATAAAATAAATATTTTATATATTATGTGTAATATCAGACTTTATTTGGAAAATTAGAAGAAAATGATTGTATATTTTATTTGGTATTTTGTATTTCAATAAATATTTATTGATATTTAATTAGTTTTTATTCTATATATAATTTAACTATTTTAATATTAAAAATAATTTTTTGATTGTCACTTAGAACAGTTAAAAAAGGTTATAATGAGATTATTTTTATATAATTGAAATAAAAGTTCAATATAATTGATTTTATCTTAACCCAAAATATAGTTGCTTTTTCTTCAATTATTTCTAATATATATATAATATATTAAGCCTAATCTATATAAAAGACTACATAAAAATCAAATTATCGAAACTTATGTAAGCTTATTTAACAATACGAAGCATAACCTGTCACGAACTAATTCTCGAAAAACAGTTCGATCAAATATTTTATTGGATCAATACACACAAAATCGAGAAATACGAAATATTAAAGCATATGTAAATTAAATATCAAGAGATTGTTGACGATAAACGAAATTTGTCATTTTCAAGTAGACAAATTCTACTGCGCACAATACAATAAAAGAAATATTTTTGCTTCTATAGTCGAATAAAAAGTAACAAATATGTAAATACCTGTTTAGAATCCGATAATAATGCAGAAAATATGCTTCACACCACACACTAAGTTTATTAACTTCAATAAATACAATAAAACTAAGAGAATATTACACAACGCGACAAACAAACGACCGGACAATAATGGCGACTGATTTGGGCGGGAAACGTAGTGTCTGGCGTCCTAGTGGCGCTCTCGTAGAATTGCGCAACAATTGCGCAATAATAATAGCGCGTAATTTGAACGTACTAATATGAAATAAAATCGATTAAATATTAAAATAATTTACTTTTCTCGTATACTATTATTCAAATAAAATCATTTAGAATGAAATTAGAATTAATAAAATAAATATTTTATATATTATGTGTAATATCAGACTTTATTTGGAAAATTAGAAGAAAATGATTGTATATTTTATTTGGTATTTTGTATTTCAATAAATATTTATTGATATTTAATTAGTTTTTATTCTATATATAATTTAACTATTTTAATATTAAAAATAATTTTTTGATTGTCACTTAGAACAGTTAAAAAAGGTTATAATGAGATTATTTTTATATAATTGAAATAAAAGTTCAATATAATTGATTTTATCTTAACCCAAAATATAGTTGCTTTTTCTTCAATTATTTCTAATATATATATAATATATTAAGCCTAATCTATATAAAAGACTACATAAAAATCAAATTATCGAAACTTATGTAAGCTTATTTAACAATACGAAGCATAACCTGTCACGAACTAATTCTCGAAAAACAGTTCGATCAAATATTTTATTGGATCAATACACACAAAATCGAGAAATACGAAATATTAAAGCATATGTAAATTAAATATCAAGAGATTGTTGACGATAAACGAAATTTGTCATTTTCAAGTAGACAAATTCTACTGCGCACAATACAATAAAAGAAATATTTTTGCTTCTATAGTCGAATAAAAAGTAACAAATATGTAAATACCTGTTTAGAATCCGATAATAATGCAGAAAATATGCTTCACACCACACACTAAGTTTATTAACTTCAATAAATACAATAAAACTAAGAGAATATTACACAACACGACAAACAAACGACCGGACAATAATGGCGACTGATTTGGGCGGGAAACGTAGTGTCTGGCGTCCTAGTGGCGCTCTCGTAGAATTGCGCAACAATTGCGCAATAATAATAGCGCGTAATTTGAACGTACTAAATGAAATCAAATCAATTAAATATTAAAATAACTTACTTTTCTCGTATGCTATTATTCAAATAAAATCATTTAGAATGAAATAACACAGAAAATAATAAATAATATATTAATATTCTTTGAATAATTATTTGAATAAAAGTTTAATGTTTAATTTCTATACTATAATTTTAATAACAGTGCATGATCCTAATATCTATGCAAATATTAATGTGAAAAAAATTCTTTTATTGTAAATCTTCTTTTTAAATAATAAAATTAAAAAAGAATTCTTAATAAAAATTTAACTAATAAAAGAAAATTAAACTGAGTTTAATAAAACTCATATATTCTTAACAAGAATTTTCTTCTGAGCACAAAAGTTTAAGAAAAGTTCAATTATTCTGAAACGGATGCAAATAGCTACATTATAATCTTTGCTTTTCTAACGAGTCCTTCTTAAAGCATATCTTTCTCTCTCTCTTTTTTTTTTTTGAAACTATAAAGACATCGAGAGAATGTTGAGCACATTAATTATTCGATTGAAAATAAATAATACAGGAGTTATTATTGAAATAGAAACTGAGCAAAAACATTCAAAATGAACAGAATGATGAAATAATTGAAAGCAAAGGGATTGAAATTGGCCGCAATTTCGCTTCTGGACTGTCTCATTGAAATATTAACTAATTACTATATATTGATCAAATTAATCAAATTAAATCAATATTAACCGAAACCACGATTATATCATTTAATATTATATGTCAAATTATATTTACGCGTTTCAAACGTTAATTTCCATATTGGCTGAATGTTCGTTTGGCAAGAAAACAAATTTTATTTTCTTTTTTTTCTTATATTAATGAAATTAATATAATGGAGAAAGAACGTTGGAAAAAAGTAATAGATTCGAGTTAATTATTCATGATTCACGTATCATGCACGATAAATGAAAATTTATATTAAGCAATGTTAATCTAAATAAAAGAGATTTTGTTTAATAATAACGAATCGTATAAATGTTTAGCAATGTATTTATCTGTTTTAGAAAAAAATGTATGATATTTTACCGAAAATTACAGCTTACAATTTTACTTATAAAAACAAGATTCGAAATAAATTTTAATAGATATTTTAATTATATTTTATATTTAACTTTATTATATTTATTTTCATATACATATAATAATATATATTTCAATACTTGTACTAAAATAAAATAAATTATAAAAATATTAATCAAATTCTTTATATCCTTTTAGTATTTTATTTTTATTTTAAATATATCGAATTATTCGTTCTTAAATTTGTATTCGCAGCAAATTAAAGATAAGTACTTGTTTTACTTTTGTTGAAAATCGTTCGTTTTCCATTAGCTATGAATCATGAAACATCCTGTGTGTGCAATCCATTTATGTCTGATATCGTGTGACTGCAAAGCGTGCGCTATGTGATCAAAGCTAGGCAGATTATAATCTGTTAACAGCATAACGTTAAGATAACGTTCGTTGCAGCGATAGATATGAGTTATCAATAGTAAACAGACGAGAAAAGCGTAATGGATGTAAATTAATGTTAACAAAATATAACAGATTGATCCAATTTACATATTCGTAACAGTTATTAAATTTAAACTATTAATTTTTTTTTTCTCTTTCATTTTTACTTTTAAATACTTTAATGTTTTAAAATCGAGTAATTTCTAAAAAGTTCACATAAATTATCAACTAATTCGAAACTAAATTAAAATAGAAAAAAAATGTATAAACCTCTGATTCCTTCTTCGGCATTTCAGTTTTCAAAAACAAATCGCCTCTCATCAAGAACACTATCCATATTCTTTTCCATTGAAATATACCCTCCAAAAATACCGACTAAAAATCCCTCTCTCCTCAAACAAGAAACTTTATAAATTCATTTTTCCACGTATCAATCTATCCGTGTATTATGGGATTTCCTTTACTCCGACGAATACATAGAAATACCTCGAAACCTATTTTAGAACGACACGACACGGTAAAGCTTGTCAAAGTGGGCACGTTGCCCACTTCACGGGTCAGCCTTTACCCCTTTTGCCAAAGTTGCAATTGCGAAAAATCTCTTGCAGAAGAAGAAGGAGGACACGTGTTCTCCTCTCTGTTTCATCCCTTCTCCATCATAGACGAGACGCGAAATCCACCTTAAATACCCGCCACGCGTAATCCCAACTCACAATTTAATGAGCTCGAAATGGAGATAGAACAGGATAATAGCGGGAAGAGAGGAGAGCAGGAATTACATTGAAAATGAAACGACTTCTTAACTTCCCCCTTTCGCGTCCTTGCAATTCATGCTTCCGGGCTAAGCTGCACGGAAGTGAGATAATGCGTCGTCGAATTCCCCCGCGAAATTCCGATCGCCTTTCAATTATTCCTGGAATATTGGCGAATGGGTTTGTATAGGGTGAAAGATTAAAATTTGCAAATAGAAGATTTTGTTTCTTATTAATAGAGATTAGAGTATTGAGAAGTAATTCTTTGGGGAGGAGGGAGATATTTATTTTTCCAAATTGTGATAATGAGTAAATTGTGTCTGGCGTTAAATCGATTCAGTCTGACACAATTTGTATATAAAAAAAAAATTTGCCTAATTCGTCGATAAAGATCTTAAAGTATGTATGTAAGAATATTTGAATTAAGAGAAGTGTGATTTTTTCTAGGTGAGATAACTTTCGAATAAAAGAATATTTAATTTTTCTATTAATTACTATAAATGCATGTGGTAGATAGATCATCCTCTGGCATTGATTCAATAATAAACATTTAAAGTATACGTAGATATATTAAACTGTGGCTGGAAACAGGAATTAGAATAATTGAATATTGAAATAGTAGAATAAAAACTAGTATTTAAAAAAAAAAAATTAAAATTAGAATATTGAATAGTTGTGGATATTGGAAATTCGAGGGATTTTTGTAATTTTTTCTTTTTTATTTTTTTGTTCGTTACAGCTTGGAAAAAAGTCGATAGAAAAATTGGAGAACAAGGATGGTACACGAAATGTTCAATGGAAAAAGGAAAACTGCATAGAATTTGCAACAAATTTACAGTCAGAGAGATTAAGAATTTTAGAATAATGGATGTTAAGGGATTGTTCGTTTGCTTTTATAGCTTTATATCCGTTTTGGTTGACGATCCTTGCTAATCCTTCGTACGCGATTCCACGAACTCGCATTACAAGGGTAATACATGGTATTACAATAAACGTTTTGGGATAAAACGCGTATGTTCATATTTATATAATTTTTTTTTTACAGTGAAAAATACAAATAACATATTAAAACAAATAATTTTACCTTGAAATATACAATTAAAATAAAATTCGCAAACTCTTCATCTCGAATTTCGAGTTAGGAAACAAGTTTAGAAATGTTGAATATCTAAATAATCTTTGAAATGAAACGACGGCTATAAAAATTCTATCTCTCATCTATCTATAAATTCCAAATCAAATAATAATAAAATGAAACGGAAGGGAAGAAGTACAGTATAATCATTATGAAATTAAAGTTTAATATTCGCTCGAAGCATCGAAGCGTCGAATCGAATCGTTCGCTATATTCATATAGCGTCGCCCCTTTCTTTACTCGTGAATTCTTTCTTTCTTCTTCTTCTTCTTCAGAAGAAGATTCATACCGGAATTCATAAGAAATAGTGCAACGCTAGGCAAATACGGAATCTCGGATGGTAGTCGCGAGTTCCGGGCAATTTTCTTCTTTTGCTTGTAATCGCTTCCACGATCGCGTCTTTCAACGTGGAGCAAAGGGCCGGCGAAAGGGTGGAAAATAAGGGAAACAGACGCCGGAACGACGAAGATGGACGCACAAAGAAACTGGTATGGCTGATACAGAGGGAAGAGGTACGATAAGGTAGATAAAATAGAGAACGAGATAAGCAGATGTAGGTGGATTCGTGGGTTACATTGCACCTCCAGTAGTAAATGTTTTATTTTGAAATTAATTTATAAATATATTTATAAATTCGAGATTAAGGGAGAATGAGCATAAATTTTTAAGAAACCCGATTTCATTTTCCTTGTTTTCTTAAAACGTACATACTTTTTCGTGATTCTTTTCCACGAATAAATATCTCAGGTTATTTGAGACGATTAAAATCTCATTTTAATGAAATGAGTTAATTAGAGCCAACGAAATTTATGTGAAATATTCATAAAGAGTTTAGTTACAATACTTATAATATAAATTCTAGTGAACCTGTATAAAATCTAATAGAACCAGAGAATCTAACATTTCCAATTATCCATATAAACTTGCATTATATCTCTCGAAATTAATTCATTATAATTCTTAACTATTCTAAATTCTTAATTCACTGTATATTTATTCATATTTCAATTAGAAGAAAAAAATGGTACATGGTAAAGTAACATAATCGTTAACAAACTATCCGAAGCACGTCCGTCGTAAAATACGTTCTTTGAGCTCGTATGAAAGCCGTGTTTTCCACGATATAAATCTTTCGAGATGAAAGTTATCCGTGTGTCGCGACGATACGCCGGGAAAAACATGAAAAACTCGAAGAAGTCAATTTCCTATTTGATGGCCGCGCGACCGTCCTTGGACTTTTCTTTCTTTCTTTTTTTTTTTTTTTTGCGGCGCTTAGAAATATTTCCCGACAGAACGTATCTTTGGAATGTATCTTAGCCGCGGAAAATTGTATTTTGAGAGAGAGAGAGAGAGAAAAGAGACTCTCATCGGTTGGTGAATGAGGAAGCGGTGTTAATACAGCGGATGATATCGTTTCCTCGCGTATCTCTATACGACGGGGAATAAAAATTTCTTCGTGAAAGATTTGCCTCCATTGATCGGTTTAATCGGTTTAAAATAATATTATCTTTCAATTTCCATTACGAATTTCACTTTAACTTCTTAATTCCTATTTTCGAAACGATACAACTCTTTCTTTCGCGTCTGACGATCCTTTCGAATCGAAGAGAAAAGTTTTCCATTACTTGATCTTCAAATAACAGTAAATTGATAATATACAATGAGGGAAGAATACATATTGAAAAACGCATATTTAAATCTTTTTTATTCGAGCAGACGTAAGAATGTTTATTCATACTTACGAGAACCTATTAAAACAGTATGAATGATAAAGTAACAAGAAGAAGATATCGACGAAAGTTAATAGCACGAGTGCTTTCGAATATCGAAGTTGAACCAATCATACTTCGCTTAAATCTTGTCACGATCGCTCGTTCTTATAAAGTCGTTCGCGTTCCGCGACAGAAACTATTCCCTTGGAAAAAAAAAAAGAAAGAAAGAAAAAAAGGAGAAGCAGAAGAGTCGAGGAGACAGAAGGCAACCGATTAAATCGGATGGCGGTAAATGAGAAAAGTTCGAGAAGAGTTGGCCGGATGTGACGATAAAAGTTCCGAAATGTAAATGAACATAAAGCATTCCGATTTCCCTTCCCTTCCTCTTTCATTCTTCCTTTCCCTCCCTCCCTCTCTCTCTCTCTCTCTCTTCTCTTTTATTTTCCTTTTCTTTCTTTTTCTTTTCCTTTTATTTTAGGCAATTTTGACCGCGCCACGTGATAAGTGTTCATCCGATGGCGAGCTGACGTTTTCAATTACACCGAGCCTTCTATTATCGAGCCAGCCAGAGAATTTTTATCGCGTGCCCACGATTCAGGGGCGATCGAAGGGGGACCGCGAAAAATTGTCAATGGGCGATGAGGAAACGGGTAAATTGGATAATAAAGTTCTCGATTCTTCTCGACTTTTTCATTGTCGCCATCGAACTGGGTCGGTGGAGCGATTCCACGGATAACAATGGGGATACAGAGATTTTGGTTCATATATATATGTGTGTGTGTGTATTCGTGTATTGTGAGACTGTAACGTGGAAATTTTTATTTTCACGTTAACTCCGAGGAAATTGGAAGATGTAACTGTCCAGGCTAGGAGGAAGGTGCACCGCTTATCGAAGAATTCTGTGAATGGTTTAGAATGTGGTGGATGGGAATAGATTTATCTCGTGGACATAAAAAGCGCGAGGAAAAGCAGAATTATCCGGTATTGATTTCATCTGTTATTTTATTTAGAGGCCAAAGTTGTACGTAAAATGTGAAATTCGATTTAGAAATGGGATGTGTGCAGAAAAATCAGTTATTAGGAAAGAAATTTTAAAAATTACGCCTTGATTTTAAAATGAAGTAATTTTTATATCGAATAATATCTAGCATTAAATTTGTAATAAATTTTTTTCCAGCAAAGATTAAAAATATTTCTCTGTTTTAAACTGTTCCACCGATGGAAAAATACGTACTGTAGTTATTTGTTCAACAACAGAAGCGACCAGGTAATAAGAATAAAACTTAAACGTAGATATTTCTTTTATTCTTGCAGTGTTTGCATGCGAAAATGTGTGCATTACATCAACCACTTTGAGGATATTAACTTTCCATATTGCGTACTTTCATGCTTCTTTTTCAAGTTTTTAATATTATATATGTTTTTCAATTAGCTGAAAAGTTTACACAAGAAAGTTACGTTCTCACTAAAAATCGTATGCTTTACAATAACAAGTTGAAATTTTTTTTTTATCCCATGTACTTTTTAATTTAAATTAACGATGTAGTTTTAAGAGAGTGTATAACCATAAAATTCTATTCAATCTTTCCGTTTATTTCCTCGCAGTAGTAGTAAAAACTAATATATATATAGCATCTCGATATCGAAAATTATTGGAAAAGTGTACAATAATTAATTAATGCAATTTCTAAAACACAATATGTACTTATTTTTCCATTTATTTTTTCTCGATCAATATCAAATATCACCATCGTCAATAGTTTCTACTAGACTAGATTGACTATTATTTTATATAACACAATTTATGTTTTGAAAAGAGAAGCGATTAATTCTTGCCCAATAATCGAGCTTCCTCGTCGAAGAAGACGAGTATTCTAGGAAAAATTTAGGAAAGATCGAAGAGGGAGTCGTTCGATTGGCCTACTTTCTTCGTTTAATCCTGGATTACCAGCTGTTCCCTATCCTTCGAATCGTATCCTCTCGTCGCAGGAAGCTTTCACGGTATCGGATAAACGACGTTAATAATTCCGCCATTTTAATCTCTTCAATGTAATATTCATTTTTCTAGCGGTTTCGCGATCAAGCCTTTTCATCCCTCCTCGGCCCGGCCCATTACAGGGGTGATTCCTCGCGTTTAATGGGCTCCATTTAAGCGAATTAAAAAGTCGATCTCTCTTTTTCGAGATCGGTGCATGCGTGTATTACGGAGAAATATTGATTTATAGGATCATTTTGATGAATAAATATAATAAAAATTTCTTAAATTGGAAAGAAAATATATAATATCTATTCTTTCTTTTAGTTTCTTTATTCGATTCTTTGAAAACACAATTGTTTTAGGAAATCAAAAATTTATTCCAGTTTAAATTATTGATCCTATATAAACGATCGTTAATAGGAATAATTGAAAACAAATGTATCACAGAGAGATTAACTGTTTTTATGTATATACAGCTTTCAGAGAATTTAAATAAATTAAACGATCGTTTGGAATTGGACGAATCAAAGAGATAATGTCGCGAACAGCGAATGTGTTAACACAAACTATTTATACGAATTAAGAATCGTCAAACAGATAGAGTTTCTTTCACGATTTTCCCAGATATTTACCAATAATAATAAATTTATCATCCCGTATATTCATTCTATATAGTCCACGACATGATTTTATTTTTGCACGCAATATAAACGAACCGTATTCGATTCAAAACCCTCCAAATGTTCTTCTTTCTATTTCGTACGAGGAATTTCATATTCCCGAGAAATAATGCTATCAATTCGAAAACGTATACCCAATAACTGTTCAAAAAATTACGAGAAGACATATAATAATAAATATAATATTACAACGTTATACTATTGTATTTCTCAAAATTAAGCTAGGCAAACGAATGCGTGCATCAATTTCGCAATTTTCCATTTCCAACCTCATCCCTCCTCCCAAAAAATTACCCCCCATTAACCGAAAAGAAGGCCAAGCCAAAGCGTCTCGTGCGTTCAAAGAGGGGAAGAACAGTAACTGTCAAAAAAAAAAAAAGAAAGAAGGAAAATTTGTCAAAGACTCTCCTCGCGATCTCAGCCGCGACAAAGTCGAGCAATGTGGAATATCGTGCGCGCGCACGTTACCTCACGGCTATGTCGTTGTTCCCCCGCGTCAATCCGACGTCCTCGCTGAATATGAAGATACGGGTCGCGCCTCGATACCATTTGATGCTGTGAAGCCCCTCGCACTGGGGTAATTTCAGCACGCACGGCAGTTGCACCTCTGTGCCCAGCTCCGCGTGCTTCACGCTCTTCAGCCATGGCTCGCTGCTCCCTGCAACAACGAAAAAAAAGGGGGGAAAAAAGGATCGTCTGTGAATCGTCGCTCGTTTCGCCTCGCCTCGCCTCGTTTCGTTTTTTGCCGTTTGTGTTTGTTTCCCATAGCCCGTTGTTTGCGAAAAGGACGAGGATCCGTGAGAGAGAAGGAGGGGGGATGATTCCGCCGATTCGCGTTGAAAAACGTGACCGTTCTCCAAGGCCGATTCGGCCACGGTTATTAAACCATCGTCACGTATACTCGATACGAAGATATGGGGTGAAGGGAAGTGGAGGGAGGGGCGTGTTCAAAGTGTTACGTTTGTATGCGGGTGACGCGTGAATGGGGGAAATGCGGGCACGATCACGTGTCATCTGAATGGTTAATTCGATTGAATTAAGAATCAAGCGTATCGAGATATCGTTGGATTGTTAAATCCAGCTAAGGGAAATGCTTTGGTTGTTTTTTAGTTACTGATGTCATTTTAATCAATCGTTCATATTAAGGATTTGAGGAAGGTTGTTATTCAGATGTGATTGGGAAAACGAATGATATCTTTGTGTAATATTTTTGTTAATAATTCAAGGGGTAAATACAGCAGAGGAATATTCGAATGTAATCGAAAGCAAAAATATATATATATATTTCGAATTACACGTATGACATTTTTCCCAAACAATTTTTTTGAAATTGATTCAATCGCTTTGATGTAATATATCGATAATGTAACGAAGTAACGATCTTCAGACATCGTCGGAAACGTTGTTTCCATCCGAAAATGTTGAAGCATCCTTACGAAAGTTTATGATGTTTCATTGCGGAAAGTCAATCTTCACCCGATGACCCAGAACGCATTTCGCGAAATGTCAGAGCACGCGAACGTTTCAATATTTCTCTGCTATCGTTGCTAAAGCTATAAATACAGCAACCCTCTCAGGGAGAGATATGAAATGAAAAATCACAACGAGCGGATGGGAACGCGTGATCCCACGGAATCCGGGACAATTTTTTCGAATCAAAACCGGTAATTGCACATTTTAAACGAAACAAAATATAATCGAAAGGAAAAATATCATTCCAGTTTTAAGTTTAATATTTTCAAATTTTAATAAAACACCATCCATTCCGTTTGATCGATGGAAGAAGAATATTTTTCTCTCTAAAAATATTCGCGTTATATCGCGTTATAAAAATATTATCGTCGCGTACTCGCGACGTTAAATCATAATTAAAAACGGACGGTGAAATCGTCCTGATCTCTCGCGCCGCCCCTGATACCGTGTCGCGAGAGGAAGGTAGTATAGTAAATTTCGCAGTCACAACTTATGATAAACAAGAGCATAATTCTTAGTTAATTCGCGCGAAAACTCGCCACGACCGAGTGAGAAGAGCTAGAGTGGCAAAGTTGCGAAACTAAAAGCTCCTTGGAAATTGACGATTTAAGATGATTTATTAGCGGTTTCTGCGACTCGAAATCACACAATTTCGCGCGACCAACCTGCTCGCTTTTGATTCCATCTAACGAGATCGTTGTAGCAAAAGTATTTTAATTAGCGAATCAAGATTGAGTTTTTAAGAGAAGCATGGACCTTTCTCGAAGAGACATGATCGTATTTTCGAATAATCTCGAAAATCCTCGAATGGAAAATCTGCCTCGAAGGAGGCAGATAATCATCACACATCGAATGTTTCGCGCCTCGTAACTTATTCAAGCATCGAAAATCGATATTTTCGCGATAAACTACGCATCGATGAAATTCCGTTAAAGGAAATACAATACACATTGGATGCGCATCAAAGGGTTATTTTTCAATGGTTTCGTATTGAATTACGCGCGGCATGAATCCGATATATTTGGACATAGGTCGCGAATTCCACTTATGGAATGATGGAAAATTGCGATTAATCCCGCGAGTCGATATCGATTCTTCGTTTTATATTATATTCAGTCTTTTTTTCTTTTTTTTTTTTTTTTTACTTTTACGTTATCGAGTTGCAATAATATTTATTTAACAACGAATCCGTCCTTTAACGTTGTACAAATACGTTTGAACGCGTTTCTTTCTGGTGATCTTACTCGGTTTTATCCGATTCTTCGCTTCTGCAACGAAATGAGGAACGAATAGATAATAACATCATCTGTCGATTCTTTTTCTTTTCTTTTTTTTTTTTTTCAGGCTATTTTATATCACAACAAGTGATATTTAAGCAAAGCAATATTTACGAGGTAAATATAATTCGTTCGTAGATTTACCGTAATATTATAAACAACGAGTTATTTAAATAATCCTTATTTATGCGAGTCCAGGAATAGAATCGTGTCCAAATATATGTATATATAAATGCACGTAATATATCTTTTTTTCGCTTTCAGTTCAAAGCTAGCTCGATCGAAAATGTGTCACGAGATATTCCATTTTACCCAGATTTACAATTCCGTTTTGAAATATAATGATTAAAAAATTTTACGATCGAAATTATCGATATACATTTTCGAAATACAAAAATAAAAATCGTGTTCAATCGACCCCTTCCATTCGAACGATTAAATTATTTGCGCACAAAAATACGACAGTGTGATGAAAATCCTCCACTACGACGTTTAAATACCATTTAAACATCGTCGATTGCACGCCGGTTTTATCCCTTTTTTCACTTTATCATCGAGAATCGAACCGTCTTATTATGCCCCCACGTTCAAAGGAAGAAACTGTGGGTGGATTGGGGGGTTGCTTGTGTTCCAGGAAGAAGAGGGGGACGTTAAAAGGGGTTATTCAACGTTGGATGGGAACAAAAATCCGTTAAAGAGTTCGGGGAGGGGATGGGAGACGGGAAGTGTGGCGGAGGGCAACGTCTGCTTATCTTCTTGCGAGTGGATTGGATCTTGAAACCATATCACACCGCAAATATTACGTTCAAGTGGTGAATAATGGAGTATGTCGAGGGCTCTCATATTACAGCTTCATTCTTCGTCTCCAGTGACACGACTCGGCTGTGTTTAACGGTTCTTAACTCCCAGTCTATACCTGTCCTCGAGTCCCTTAACTCGTTTCCCATTCTGGAAGAACGTTTCTCCATCATACCTCTTTTCGATTTTCTTTTCTTTTCTCGGTTTATACTCGATTCGTGAATAATTCGAGGAAGACGGCGAGTGAATTTTATGTACATTGCTCGTATTTCTTCGGAATGGATATTAATCTGGAAATCTAATATTCGCAAAAATTTCTTCCGTCCATAAAACTCGAGCTTAAATTTTTATTCGTTATCGAGAACCAATTATTCCTCCACTTTCGTTTTAATTCTTAATGGAAACAGTTGATCCCATTCTTTCTTCGTTCGTTTCTCAGCAACGGATCAATGAAAAATATAATTCCATTATTACTCGATATAATTTTTGTGACGTTTCAAAAATGCACGATTTCTCAACAATTTCGAATTTGTTCGAGTTCTATCCATCGAACAAAATCCTGCTCGTATCGCTTTCTTTCCTCTGATCCCTAATTTCATTTGAACTTTCGTGTCGATCGTAATGTACGGAGATTTATTGGATCAATTTGCAGGGATATATTGAAACAAGCGTTATATATACCATATATTGAATACCCATGTTTAATTAATCTTTCATTAAAATAAATAATTAAGCAAAGGTAATGTAATTAATATGCGCATATCTTGTGCAAATAAATTATATATATATATATATACATATTATCGTTTAACGTTTAACAGGATTACGATCAGTTCTCAATCATATTTTGTAATCGCTTAATTCGATCGAATTAATATTATCCTTATTTCTTGTATTAATAATTATTGACGTGCGATTAATCGTCCATTTGCCATCAGCGTTATTTAATCGTGCGAAAAAGAATAAAGAACAAGTGGTAAACAAGAATCGCAACAAAGTTGCGTTATTCAACAACCTAGTTATAATTTCGTCGTCGTAAGGGTGTCTTTGTTTTCGGCGCGTGGAAGCAAAAGTACCACCCCAAGGGATCCTTTCTTTGACGTAAAATTCTCTTTTATCCAAAAAGCTTTATCAATAAATAAATGCAGCTAGTTATACGAGTGTAAAAGAATCGAGTGTAAAAGGTACGATTAAATAGACTTATTCATGATCCACATGAGCACTTGTGAAGAAAGTTCTCAGGGAGACAAGAGAATATTTGAGAAACCAGATAGAGAGAAGGAAAAAAAAAAAAAAAACAGAGAGAGAGTTCAATTTCTTCTTTTCGAATGATCACTCGTTAAAAAATTTCATTACTTTTTCTTAAAATTGTTACTTTTTAAATTTATTATTACACTTTCAAATAACAGAATTCATCAATGACACCGATGTTGATATCATAATTAATCACTATTGTAAGATATTTTGTAAGATTAGAAAGACGTATTGCTAAAAAATCGTGGTTCAAATACTATTCGATTTGAATCGAAATCGAACGAGTTAATTTTAACGCGATTAATCAGTGAACTTTCAGTGAACAGTTCACCCGAAACACAACCGCCGCGCTGTAAATATTTATCACGCGAAACTGCGTGCTATATATAATGATCCTCCGAGGATTTACAATTGCACACCTTGCCAAATCCAGGGAATTTCCTTCGCCCACCAATTGCACAGCTCCTTCGAATTTCTAATAGCCGTATACCGATACAGTTTCGAAGGAACATCTGTGCTCTATGTCTTCTGTAGAGTCGCGTTATCGACCCCTTTCCTCTGTTACTCGAAAATAGAACATTATGGAAAATTCATTAAAGCGAAATGGTTTGTAAAAAAAAAAAAAAAAAAGAAAGAAAAATACAGGACTATAATAAAATATTCTAGAATCTCCACGTATCAGATGTTAACATTCTGTTATTCGAATTGCATATTATCTCTACAACATAAACAAACGTCTGTCCTTACCATTAATTAATTAATTTCGAAAATTAAATTCGATTGTACAATTGCTCGAATATGGAATATTTCTATAAATAAAAATAATTCTATTGCATCGAGAAAATTTTCATCGTTTATTGGTCACGATATTAGAATAAAGTTATGAAAATAGGAAGGAGATAGAACTTGGTATATCGAATAATTTTACAATTCGAATACAAAAAAAGTGATCATTCATGAATAAGGAAAAAAGAGATGGGCAATTTTTTGCTAAATTATGAACGATTTAGGAAACATTATATCTCGAAATCCTCAAATTTCACATGTGAAATCATGCTACACGAAGTATAATCGAAATGTGATAAGCGAAGCGAGAGATCCAGCTTGTAATTTATATCCAACGATCAATACAATGAAGTTTGTAGCGTATATATTCAATGCATTGTATTTCATATCCGAATGGAGTGTGTGATCAATAGCAATTTAACACCGTGGCGAATTTTTAATTTCCCCTTGTGAATAATTTAATAACACAATGTGTGTAACATGATGATATAACGACGTATCCACGTTGTTTATTCGTATCGAGAGGAATTCGATTAAATATATATACGAATAATTTGAACACTACAAAAATATAAAAATTGAAAAGCGGAACGTAAACTGAACGAAAGAGAGAAAACTGTGCAATTATCAAATACAAGATAGTTTGCCGCAAGTAGAACTCTCTGCAGCGTGGTGCAGAATTTACTTTTGCAAATCTGGGTCAAAGGACAGCATGGTGGTTTCATTCGACGTTACTGTGCAACCGAAATTACTGTTGAACTCGTGCCATTTGTAGATCCAAAGGCAAGAAGAGAGAAGTATATTCGCTTCCATTGGACTAATAATATCGACATATCGGTTTTCTTTATATCTTTGTACATTTGTTCACGTAAGAAGAATACTTCTTAAATATTAACGATACAAGTACAAGTTTTCATTATATTTGTTCTAGAAACGATCGATTACTTTGAAACGTTACACCAAAGTACACAAAGAAAAGATTTCGCAAAATCGATATTTATTTTTTCATTTGTTATTGATTGTTATTTAAATACACTAGAATTGAATATTAAATTTTATAATATCGTGATCCATCAATTTTTTATTAATTAAATCGAGAAGTAAAATTTAAATCGATTCGTGCACTTTACACGATAATTTTACTAAAATTACATGGATGAGCTTAATATTTACATTAGGAAAACACGTAATGTTTCTGTTCTTTCCACGCTTGATCGGATCGATATCAGAGAATCGTCAATATTTCGCAACATTTACCTCACCCGCTCTTTTCGCATTATCACAGGTTTCCTTTTTTATGAAAATCTTTATTAAAAAAAAAAAAAAAGAAAAAGGGAAGAAGAGCTCCGATATCAGTTATCGGAAATTGAACTTCACATGGGAGAAATTTTTCCAGAATTTTTCCTCAGCGTGAAATTAAAAGAGGATAGTGCCGGTCTCGATAAATCGAACAAACTCTGATATTATTCGACAATTTCTACGAGATCTCTCGTCCCTCTCCAACAATTTCCATATCCTCGTGGCGTTTTGCGGGGGAGGAAGGAGAAGATCGTTGCGAAGGATCAAACCTCAAATCCGTGCGATTTCATATAAACGTTTCCCTCGGATTCGAAATGCAAAATCGTCGTGTTTCTTTTCGAATCTCTGTGCGTATATTCACTTGAATTTAAATTCTCCAAAAAGAATTTTAAGAATCGGTAATATCACGATATAATGAAATAAGAATCTGATAAATCTAGATGAAGGATTAATCCGAATGACAAATTGGCCAATTATAATCTCTAACGTTTAATCCAATTGTTTGAAAGGAAAGAACGCACGATGAATCCTTGTAACTTGTTACTTACGTATTCGTATCGAGTTTCAAGAAATTCAAAATCGAATTGAAAATTCCTTTAAGAGCATGCTCGAAATAAATTCTTGGAGGAGAAGAGAACACGAGAAGGAATTCAAGAGTGAAGAGTCACTTAAACACACACCGAGGGACAATAAAGTCGAACGTGAAAAATCGATGCGCTCCAATTCTCGACTGATAATTGACCTGGTTATTCGAGCAAACTAATTTCGCGATTTAAACAGCCAACTAGCAGCCCGTCCAATCGATTAACCCCCGTGGTACTAATTATGGTGGAGCGTGCGAGTCGCGCGACCTCTCGCACAGGGGATTCGACACAGCTGGCCGATTTTCAACCGTGTTCCGCATCGAATTTCTCGTTTTGTGAATCGTGTATGCTTTCCGCAAGAACAGGCCGCCTCGAAAATCCCATTTCCTTCTTCTTTTCGTCGGGAAGAAAGGGAGGAGAAATACTGCGAATCGATTCTACCGGTCGATTTCGATCACGATCGTGACTTAACTCCCTTTTAATTTAATCGCAGTGTTTTTATAAAAGGTATAAATTTGTAGATTTCAGATCGGGTTAGGTGCATAAACTTGCAGTTATCGATCGTTTTTTAAATTGTTTTTCCGCTCGGGAAGAGAAATTTCTCTCGAAAATTTATTTGCCACGACGAAAGTAAATACATTTGGAAACGATTTATTTTTTATTCGATCGAAAATCTCACAAGTTTTCTTACGAACGTTAAGAAAAGAATTAAATATTTTGATATTTGAAAATTCTATAAAATGAAATATCCTTGTTCGGAACTTTAAGTGGTCGAGAGGTGTATTTATATGCATCTGTTAATTTTGCCAATTTTTTTTTTTATTATAATTAAATATACGATATTGGTATTTCTTCTTCTAACGACAAATGATTTTATAACAATCGATCGTATAACAAATTATAATAGAAAATAATCAAAGAAACTTGCAAAACTGTTCTTAGAAATCTTGCATCGACTTCGACGCTGCGAACAACTTAAATAAAATTTCAACAACAACGAAGTAATTGAAAGGTTTTTAAGTGGATCGTATCTTCCATTACAATTATTATTTATTATATCCCTTCGTCTATTTACATTATCTTATTACACGTCCAAGAAATTGTAATTAAAGCATTCAACGAGCAATCCGCTCAATTTACCATTCTCTCCCTTGGGAATAATTTCTTTCGCCAAGCGAGCGAGTAGCAGCGCATCGATTGAATATCAAAATGAGAAGGATTAAATTCTTGTAAATTGGAACACTTTCGCGAATATCGATCGGGGTTTACGAGGTTTCTTATTTATTTTTGCCAACGATTGCTCTCTAATAATTAATTCACGTGCCTCGTCACGTGTACAACAGATTTAAAACGGAAAGATTCCTCCTCGATGGAACGAATTTAATTGGAAAAATAACCCTTGTCTCAGCTTTAAGTTTCGGCATAACTTTAAGCCGACTTCGAGTTAGTTTTAAATTGGAGGAGAGGATACGTGTTTAAAGAGATTTTGAAAATTTAAGAAGATATTACACGAGAATTTTGAATAATGTCCATTATTAATGTCCAAGTAGGTTAATTTGCTTCAATTCTTCTCTTTTGTTTATTTTGCAATTCACAAGGTTATTTAGAACGTGTAATTAAATTTTTTTGTACTTTTACGAATACTTGTGTAAATAATCGTCGATGTAAATCATTTTTCATTCTACTGATTGTATTTTAATATTTGGACAAATTTAAAAATATAAAAGTAATCATGATCTATTATCAGCCAGATTCAGAAATAATAAATTTCGATATAAATTTTGATAGAATAATAATAACAATGGTAATAATAAAGAGAATAATTTATTCATACGTTTGAAACTCGATACGATTTGTATAACAAGCGTGAATACACGTTCGAAGAGGAGATTTAAGCGTACGAAGGGGTTATTACGTGCGTGGAAACAACGAGCCTTTGAATCGCAAGTGGTGCTCTTCGAAAGTGCTACATAACAAGTCGACTTTCCGCTTTTCCATTCCAAAAAGCGTTCTTAATTTAAACCTTCCGCCACATCCACCCTCCTCGTCGCTTCGAGTTTTAAAAAACTTTCGTCTCCGAAAGTTTTAAGCACATCCGTGGCTATTCGAAATGCATCCAACTTTTCAAACTTCTTGCAAGTTAAACGCTTAATAACTATAACCATTTTTAATATAGAACGGGATTCGGGTATTAAACTTTCGAATTATTCCCCTTATTTTTAACGTTAGATCTCGTACTATTGTCCTTTATCGCGAAAAAGATAATAAGACACACTTTAAAACATTAAAAGAAGAAAAAGAAACGTACGTCAATCGAATCATCCCTTTTCCAACACTTTCAATCAAACTCGAAGAATAATACACGGAAACAAACGAAAAGCCTTCTAAACTTCCAACTCCCGCCAATTTTTCCAAACTTGCAACGATTATTACAACAAACTTACTTTTACACTTTCTCTCACCCGATTCGAACGCTCTCAACACCTCGAAACCAACTCGTTCCTTGCTCGATCCGCCTTGAGGAATTTATTAACGGGAGAGCGTTTATTTTCGTCTCGAATTACGTATTCGAGGGCGGTAGCCTCGGCGGCCATCGAGATCTGGAATCGCGCGTAACCCCGCGGAGAGGCAATTTTCGAGGGAAACTTTTTGCATCAACATGTAAATTGGCCGCCGGATAAAGACACGCGGATAATGGGAAATTAGGCGATCCGTCATAGGTGGATCCCCGCCCGATTTGCATTCGCGTACGAACGAATTTTCCATCGGCGTGAAAACTGAACTTGAACGGGGGAAAATTGAATCGAAAACTCCGCCGAGATTGGAATGTTTGCTCGGTTGCCTCGATTTATGCTCGCCTGTTTGTCGGCGGGAAATGGGATATATATGTGTGTGTGTGTGTGTGTGTATACATATTCGTGCGTGGAATCTTTAGAATTTTTAGAAATCTTGGAACGGAATTGTGTCGTGTTTTGCGAGACGTTTAAAAAATAATCGAAGGAGATAAATTGAGGGATCTCAGAGGTGTCTTATATATTATAATTTTTCAAGCGAATTTAGATGAATTAAAATTTTAGGAGGAAGGACAATGTATATTCTTCTTTTAAGAAAGTGCAAGCTTGTTTCTGTGAGATTCCACAACGTTTAAATTTTGACATGATTAACGAGCAGTTTCGTGTAAAGGAATTTCATAAAGGAAGAAAGAAAAAAATGTTATTCGACGAGTTAAGAATCGCGATAATATTGCTTTGGAAGGAAGGATGGCAATTATAGTCGCGAAAAGCTTATACCACGGCATTAACTTATCATTTTCTTGTCAAAACTTCGGTCTTCGTAACTCTCCGCCGAGCCTCCTTTATTTCTCTTTTTTCTTGTCTCAACAACGAATAAAGTTCGATCAAACGCGGCGCGATGTTGAAAGAATCTGTTTCCAATTTTTACTTTTCTAAAGCCAAAGTATAATAAATTTTAGCAATAACATTCGTCTCAAGGAACAATGAAGAAATTTTCAAAAAATACTGCTCGTAATCTAATTTCTGTAATTTAAAAAATTTTACAAATAAAACGAAATAGGATAATTGATCTTGGCTCGAGTTTAATCGATTAATCACGTTGAATTCATCGATGGAATTTTTTCGCTATAATCAATCGAACTTTTAGAATAACAAACATAATTTTTCACGACAGTTTTCAAATACGAATTATTTAATTTTAACTTCGTCTGAATATCAAATCGGTTAGGAAAAAATTTGAATTTGAAATTCCAAATCGCGTGAAATTCGAAAAGGAATCGGCCGAGAGATTCACCCGGGTTTCCATTTTCGGGAAACGTTGGATCGGTCGAGCACAGTCTCCATAAAAGGCACAATTTCGGCCAGAAACGGATCGGATGAACCAACTTCCTGGCTATATCTGCTATTTTATACTTCCAGAAGATCCATAAAGCCCGAGCAAGTCGTTACAGAAGCTGCTTACTGACGGAGTTTATCTTCGACGCAGTTTCGCTCCATGCAGACATCCACCATGCCCCTACGAATTTTCACGTTCGTTTACTTTTCCCTTCTGCCTTTTTCACGGCTACCATGTTTTTCCAAGCATCGACACGGGAGACGATCCACCGATAGAATCGGGAATGGATCGATTCTCATTTCATTTTTCTCGATCATGATCAATCGATCGTTATTACTTTCTCGAGTTCTATTGCGAAAATTAATATATTATTACTTTTTTTCAAAAACGTTATCCTGAAGTTTTTGTTACAATAATTATTTTCGCAACACAGAATGTACTTTTTTTGAAAAAAATGCGAATTGTTATGTTCCCCAGAACTGATGCTTTTTTCATAATTAAACGTACAAAATGTTTATATTCGTCCCTCCTCCCCCTCTCTTTCTAAAGCAAATTTAATTAACAGATCGCGGATGTTTACACGCGTTTAAACAAAACTTAAATCTGCAAAAATCTACAGAATGTACAGTATATGATTGAAAAAAAGAAATATTGAATGCACAGTTTTATATTTTCAAGAGCAGAGTAAATTTGAAATTAAATTTAAAATTATCTTTCAAAAATACAAGCGTGTAATACAAAAGAAAATATCGACCAACTAATCAAGAGTGAACGTTAAAATTCGCCTTCTCGATCATCGCAACTTACTATCCTCGTTTATTTTTCACCCGGTTATCGAGCTCCATCTCGAATTTATCCGCCCCATTTCCACGGAGGTTACAAAATGATTCGTCCCTCCGCCATCGTGGAAACCCGATTGCACGGATTTCTGTTTCACCGTGCCATGCTGATTCCAGGAAGAGGACGGATCCAGGAAACGGGGGATTCTCGAAATTTTTCCGCGTAATCTCGCCCGTACCCCACCTCGTCTCACCCATTCGGCTTACTTCGTTTTCACGGGCACTGAGCGTCTCTCTGGATGGTAATGCTATCCACGTGTCCCGCCTGCAAATCCACCGATTCCTCCACCGAGTTTTAATCGATTCGCCGCTGATGGCGCTGGCGTGGAACCATTGCCGAATGGACGATTGTAATAAAGAAAATGTTATTAAATGTTAAAATTTTGTTTCGAGGCTGCAACTTTTCCCGAGCATTGGATTAATTAGAAGATTGTTCGACGTGCAAATAATCTCTGTTTAGCATCTATTTCTCCGTGTGGAATATAATTTTGCAAATTTCTTAAAATTAATTCGCAAGAGGAAAGAAAGAATACGGCAGATTCGAAATCGGAACAGCGGCCATAAATTTTTTAAGTCCCGACTTTACGATTGCGAATTTCCATAATTCCTTCCCAAGCAACGAAAACAGCCACGTTATCCGCATAATACCTTTTTATTCGAAGGCAGTTGTAAAACACGGAGGCATTATCCAGCCGATCGAGGTGTCATTATCCCGATTATAGGTGTCTCGAAAATAACGAGCCACATCGAATCAACGAGTTTATTGAGCTTCCAAGTTTGTTCGAATATTATTGCCACCGAGTTTCGAATCATTGGATTCGATCAATCAGATTCCATTCTTCTTTTTCAATATGCACTCGTGAATTTCTGACGAATTAATCGTATCGTATCTTTCGTGGAAGGAAAAATTGGTCAAAATTGATCAATCGTTCGATAAATTTTAAATCTAAATATAATAATTCACGAGGAAATACCTCGTTACACCCTCTCCGACAAATCTTTCAGAAACTGAAGCCATCCAAGAACAATCCGATCCACCACTGATCTCCGCCAATGACCCAGTCTTCGATCCTCGACTAACCGGGTTAAGGTATCACGTGACAACCTGCAGGTCTCGAACGCGCCAAGAATTACGTTGCGTCCAATCTGACGTCAACTCCGCTGCATTGATAAAACGATCGTCCAAGAGATGCATCGAGACAACAATCGATTCAAATCGAAGTTCATCGTCGTTAACGGCGCGCTTCTTGTTAATCGAACGTCTTCATCCTCTCTTCTTTTTCTCGGTTATTCCATCGTGGATGGGGGTTAATGGACTTTGGGAATGAAAATGGATTCGTTTCCGGTCATTAAAATGTTTTGTCCACGGATGAATGACGAGGTTTCTTGCGAGGATCGGATAAAATTTCGAGCAGCGTGAAGAAGAAAATCGGTATATAAACGATATTACGGTTTATCTCGTGTTATCGCGGTAAGAAGTTGACTAATTACGGTTGGCTAATTAACACGTTAATTAATTATCGTGGCTGTTAAATTTAAATGTGAATTTTGTCATCGATTTTCTTTCTTTTTTTTTGTTAATAATTATTCCATGTTTTTCGCGACGACTGAAGATTTACGAGATTTTCGTAATGCGTGTTAATTAGTTGGTGATGATTTGTTTAAAATTTATTTGAAAGGGAATGCGAGGCGAGGAAAATTTTTAACGGGGTTATCTTTTTTTCATTTGCAATCAACGAATTGCAAATTAATTAATACACGTATATATATATATACATATATTGTTACTGAACGTCGAGAGCCACAATATGGAAACGAAAACAGCGGTATACGAAACGATAACATCGAATGTCATTGTAATCCCTCGTGAAATGTTATTGATTTAACGAAGTCGTTTCCCGGACATCGAGCAGAACGGTCGTGTTTTTCTCCGCTCCTCGCGCGAATATTATATTATATCTATTCTATCTAAAGTAAGTTTAGTGTAAATAATTTAAAGGATTGTCGTAAGTGAAGGAACGTAGTGGATCGAGTGCGACGATACGTATTTTTCAAGAGTAAGGGGAAGTAAGAGTAATATAAATTATTCGAATTATTCATTTCGAACGAATGAATTGTTGGAATCGTGAAAAGGATCGCTGTATTAATCGATTTAACCCTTTTTATTTAACTTTAAATTAAACTACTTTTTATATTCTTTTAAAAAATTTTCGATATAAGGGTTAAATAATTTAATACAGATACGATTCAACTTACCATAAAAATGTACAGAACACGAGACGATTCGATCATTCGCTCACCTGAAACAAAAAGAGACGAAGAGGCAACGTTAAAATCGAATACGAAATTTTCTTAATATACGCGACGAAAAATTGTATATTCGTTTCGCACGAAGGAAATAAAGACAACAAACGGTCGAAACGGCTGTTTTCAACGATCAGTGATTAACAGGGGCGTGATTACAGCGTTTACGGATTTAGATCAGTTCGTGTTTGTATTCGCCGCTTGCTTTCACCGCGAAAATAATAACAGCTCGCATTGAACTACGCCGTTCTCGCAAATTTTCGGCTCGCCTCTTTCTGCTTTCAACGATTCGCACGAAGCAAAGGGAACGATTTCTGGTCTGCAATTTTGGTCGAGTAATAGGGATTCGGTTAAAAGTAGCGAGTAACGTAAGGTTCGAGGAAAGAATTAACACACTCGTAAGTTAATCAATTTATTCATCATTCTAATCGTGGCATTTTAAATTATCGACTCGTTAAGCATAATTCCTGTACAATTTTATTCATTAACGATAATTAATTATAACATATTTGGAGAAATAATTAACCATATATTCTGTGTATTACATAATATACGTTTACTTTATTAAATCTCACATCGAAATCTTACGAAATATAATTTTTAAATACGATTTAAATATAATTTTACTCATTAATTGATATCTTCCTTTTTATAATTATAACTTTGGAGGAATAATTAACTGTGTATTACAAATTTTAATGTTACATCGCGTGATATACGTTTACATTATTAAATCACATCGAAATCTTACGAAATGTAATTTTTAAACATGTAATTTATCGCTATCCTATCCTCCATCCTATTTCGAACTCGTGTTACGTATCGAAAATGATAGTTGAAACTTCATCCCATTGGTTTTCCTCCGTATTTCTGTGAAATCAGATAAAGGAAAATCGGTTTTCAACGCGCAATAGATACAGGTTTCTCCCATCCGAGGAATGTTTACCTTCCGTCTCTGGTTAACCCATTCCCTACCGATAAACCGAAACACCGCCCACGCTGGAAGAATGTTACGAAGGAGTCCGGACGCTCTGTTAAGACATCTCAACTATCCACTTTACCTCGTTTCCGCCTCGAATTTCTATCAATCGACGTGGAGCAAAAAGAAATTTTTATACGACGAATATATGAAATATTTAATAACAATTTATTATTAAATGATCAATCATCGATCGAAGGAAATACGAGAAATTCCTTTATTTATAACGCGTTAGACAATGTCGAATTTACAAGATGTTTCTCGCTTGTTTCAACATTTCGATCAATTTACAAAGAAGATAGAGGCCGAAACGATTCTTCATAGGATGAAGTGGAATCCCCTTTAGACGTTCCCCCCATCGAAAACGATATGATCAATCTATTCACCGTTTCGTTCCATCTTACCGCATCTATTTTATTCAGAAAATATTTTAAAAATTATCTGTATTTTTTAAACACAAGTGATTATTGACTCACGATACGGGATGAGGAGAGAAGGAAATATATTCGATTTCGAGATTGAATTTGCCTGCGCGACTCGAGGCCACTTATAGGGAGGGGAAATACGTAGGTGGAATTAGATGGACGTTAGAGGAGGATCGAGGGTGATCCTTGGGCGTTAAAATGTAAAGTAAGCCTTGGCGGAACGAGGGACGAGCAGCTGCAGATAACGACTGCCCTATCGCGTAGCCAGAAAAACTTATCGACCCCGGATGCTGCCACGTCCCGCCGTGTGCTTAACCCGTTTCGGAATTATACAGATCGTGCATTAGCATACGGAGCGCTCGAGACATTTGGACGAGCTATCGCGTCGAATAAACTGAAGAAATTGATCGATAAGGATATTATGAAGTACAGGATGAACAAGTCGAAGATAATCTTTGCATATATTTTTAGATCACGTTTAACAGCTTTCGTCAAATTAGACTTGTATACCCTTTGCACACGATTTGGTGGATTTCTTAGCTAACAGATTAACGTATAAAACTTTTATATATTCTAATATTTTGCATGAAAAGAAAAAGAAAGAAAATTTGTCGAATATTAGAAATCTATATTTTGTGATATGATATTTTATGATAATGTATCCACGGACTAATTTCATTGCTGTATGCTTGCACAAACATTGAAAAATAATATTTCCATCGCCACGACTAATTTCGAATAAAAAAGATCTATTCGATGATACATCATTCCACGCTTCGCAAGATTATACGTAAACAACTTGTTTAGAATCTATCCAAGCGATATTTCAAAAAATCAAACGTAAATAGAGTCATAGTTGGAGCGCGAAGGGTTGAAAGTTAATAATCTTTGTAAAAATATCGACGAAGCTTTCAGATTAATAGCTTCAAACCGAGTTTTAATATTAAACAAATAGGAGGACTAAAATACACCCGCTATTTCGTTAAATTTCTCGCGGTGTTTCGAATACTTTTGCAGCCATTCCCTTATTCCCAATAGGTTGATCCCGCAACTCGATACAACGGCGTGCTCGTGATCGCGTTAAAATCGCATCAGATGGGGCGGGGACAGGGGGGAGCGAAACGGTGGGGGATCACGTTCGCGGTCCGGGCGAAATTCGAGCGAAAACCCCGTGGAGAAGGAAAGTAATCGAAGCGCTATGATCGTGGTAGCCGAGGCGCATTGAGAATCGGATGAAAACGGCGGGGGAGTGATCGTGAATAAAACGTTCGTTATTCATCGCTCGATTTGCCCTCGATACGTGTTTCGTTAACGAATTTATCGACTTGGCGCGATTAAATGTCGATGGACTCCGCCATCCGCCCAAGTCGACGCCGTTTGTCACAGACGGTCACAATTTCCTTTCTCTCTCTTCTCAATTGTTAAGCGTTTGTTCAAAGTGAGTAATAAATAAATAAATAGTAGAAAGTATATAAATATTTAATGTTCCACGAATATAATTGGTCCACGAGAAATAAGGAGATAAAAGGTCTTGGTCTAGATAAATTTGCAAGAGGAAGGGAAAAAAAAATCTGTGGACGAAATATCGATCGATTCGGTATCAACGTTTGATTTTACGAAATCGATGGAATCCAACTAACTTTTGCGCCATGCTACGTGATTAAATAAGATATTTTACGATAAAGAGGGCCCTGGTGATGATTCTAACGAGCGGAAAGGGAGTTCCCTTGGTCCCCTCGGGTGGCAAAGTGATTCTTAAACTTCCGTCCCCTTGCGGGAGGATTTTGCATTTTCGTTTGAGATTCGAGTAATTTGCCAGAGATAGAAAGCTTGGAGGTGGAAGATGTGAAAGCTTCATCTTTTTGCACAATTTTTTTCCTCGTGAATTTTTTCCTCCTGCAGGAGGAGGCCATTTTGACCGGTATAATAGCTCGATTGGTCGTTGTAACGTTAATTTAAACAATTGTCGAAGTTTGGGATTGGATGGAGATCGATCGGCGAAATTTATTTCCCTCGATTATTGATATTATTATTTTTTCTGAATAATACGAAAGAATTAAAAAAAAAAAAAAATGCAAAGAAAAAGAAATTAATTCGATTCCCATTTTCAATCGCGTGAATATGTAATTTTATATTGAACACTCGTGTTCAGATATAAAGTGGGATAAAGTGGAGGAAGTTTTATTACCGTTGAATAAATTAAAAAGAAACAAGTTCGACGAACGATGCAACGACTTGTTTAACGATAAATTTATATTATCGAAATTCAAAGTAATCCCTCGTTTCCTTTCTTTATTATTATTTGAAAAAATTAAAAATGGAACAAGTTTGACCAATGTTATAACGCAACGATTTCTTTATTAATTTCCTTCGTTCAAAGCTTGGAACAAGAATAATAAAGCGACCTTTCTACTTATCCCATCCTCTTTGATCGCCCATTTATCTCTACCATTTATTAATGTTATTTAATTTCAAAAAAACGAACGGCAGAACGATTCGTTTGCGGCTTATTTAATTTGAGAAAAAGAAGAAAAGAAAGAAAGTCTTTCGGGGAAACTTTACGTAAGAAAAAAAGTAATTCTTTCGTAGAACAAGAAGCCTGTAAAGTATCTTAATTATTCTTTGGTGGTAGGATCTTAGGAGGAGCGAATTGGTGCGCGAAAAGTATACGGGAAGTATGAAATATCTGCTCGGAGTTACGATGTCTAATAACGCGGCCCTAGTTTCCTTAATAGGGAAGCCTAAGAAGGCTTCGTGTTTAAATTCCCAATAAGCCTCTCGAGCACTCCTTCAAAGATACTTTGCCAATTAATATTTGAAACGGATTTTGCAAACGCGTGGACACGCGCGAATTTTTCTTTTCCCTTTTCTGGGAAAGGAGGAAATTGCGTTTGCACGCTTCTTAAATCACATTAAGAAACAAAATCCGATTGAATTCTATTATGATTGTTAAGCGAAGAGTTTTGGATGGAATCGAGAGGAAGGATTAATCTATTTAAAGAAGAAGAAAAAATTATAACAAGAGACGTGTATATTTATTAAATAAGAAAGGGAAATATCACAATCTGGAGTGCAGAATGAAGCGGGAAAGTGTAGATGGAAGATACAAATTATTAAATAGAAATGATACTTAATACTTTCATTATCCAAATCATAGAATAAAAATTATCTCGACACGTTTATTTACATTATTACATTCTCCAAAGCAATCCCTTCCTGGAAATAATCGAACAAAAATCCTACGTAAGCAAAAAACGAAGGGATCATTAGTGTGCATGCAGCGAGCTAAAAACGTAATTTACACACGCGAACCATGGTAGCCATGATTTATTCTCCGAATTACATGCTCGATATTGTATCTCGTGAATTTTGTAACGAAGGAATAAACGATTGGAAGAGGAGGAGGAGCATTCATTTAAATCGCAATAGAGGCGAATTTACGAAGGATAATAATGATTAAATAAACGAAATATCGATATCGTTTGTTTATCTTATCTTGTTTCGACTTTAAAGAGAGAGAGAGAAGAATACCAAGCCTCGTCTATTAAGCCAGAAGCCAATTTTTCAGAGATTCAAAGGCTTAAATCTAAGCTCGGTGGAATTGCGTATATATCGTTAGAATCGCGGCTGTTAAAGCCATCCAGCGTTTCAAAAAGCCCGCCAAAATTGATCTTTATTCGCGAATTGGATTTTTTGCCGGCAGATGGCGCTCGATCATATTTCGCAGATATAGATCTAACGCGCGTAACTCTTTCTTTTAATTGGTTTGGTTAATGCAGGGATGATATTAAATAACGGGTTTTACCCGTGATTCATTAAGTTAATTAGGTACGGGAGTGGTCCAAGTGGATTTTGAAATTATATTAATCCGAGATATTTGAGGAGGAATTGTGCGTGCCATGCGATAAATTTTAGATTTTTGGCGGCGTTTTTTAAGATGCTGTAAATTTTATGGATACTGTGAATATGATTTTATGATATAATTTATAATAATTATAGTGAAATCTAAATCTTTTAGATACGATATTGAATTCGTAGATCTGTTACATATATTTTTCAAGAATATTTTCAATAGTTCATTGAAAGTATCATTGAAAATGCGAGTTTTTATTTACATCCCATTATAACGAAAGGGAAAGATAAAGATTCGGGTCAAATTTAATCCACATACTATTATTACGAAATAAATCCATCAATCTTGTTGAGAGAATAACTCGAGCAAGATTGATCGATGCGAAAATTAGTTAGTTAGTTACCTGCAGATATTGAATTAATTTCCAAAAAATATCACCCCTATTAAAATAAAAATTCAAAGGTTCGATATCACTTTTCCTAATTCCTTCACTTTTCCAAAATTAATTCACTTCAACGACAAATAGGAATATTTCACAACCACTCTCAAACCCATCGCTACCCATAGATTTACGAACAACGATCCTCCAATCTTCTAAAAACCTTTCTTCCAAGAGGGCACGATCGAAACAGGGCACACGCGAGTCGGTGTGCCCCTCCTCCTCCTCTTAACGAGATTATTATTCGTGGCGTGGCACGTTGAACAAAGGGATACGAGGGAGGGGAAGGGGGAGGCAGTATTCTTTGCGACGTCACTCGATCCGATCGCTGATAAATCTCGTTCCAAAGCTTTGAGGAAACACATTTCCGTCATCAACCGTGCCTCCTTTCACGTTAGACGCCGCGATTCTCACGAAGGGACAATACACGCCGCTTTTCCTCCCTATTGATCGGCCGCATACTTTACAGCCATACCTTTTGTGCCTCTCCTTCATCCCGCGCCCTCCCCCTCGTGGATAAAAAGAAAATGCAAGTATACAACCGCGTGTGAGATAAATAATTCTTTCTGGATTCGAAACATGCCAATTATCGAATAGAAAAGATATACTTTTGGCAAAATTTTTAAAAATATGGAGTTTAGAATTTAATTGTGTAAGTGATTTTTAAAACAATTTCAAATATTAAAAATAAATGGCAATAAATCGATCATCTTTTGCCAAATAATGCATAACTTCTTAGTGTAAGTGAGAAGTTATCAAAAATAAATCTACATCTTATCGCAAAATTCTCAAGTGATTCGAAATGATCCTGGATATTAATCGATAAGAATGAAATTGGAGTATCACGATTCATAAAATATGTTTAAGTAAATTTATAGTTGGAACGGAGTTTTCGTTTTATCGTCGTAGAAAAGGAGAAAAAACACGGTCATTTAATCCTAGAGAATCGTAATGTCGCGATGGATAAATCCGTAAAAAAAAGGTGACGCGGATTTCTCTTTGACGAAAGAATTTTGGAAATATTTGACCGAAAATTGATGACGTGTTTCGATAAAATCTTGCGACGCGGATAAAGAAATATTTTCCTTTAGTTTTCAAACGTATGAAAATTCTTTGAGGGAATTATCGTTCTTCTTTTATCGATCCCACGGATTTATGAAATATATACGCTCGTGAAAGCTGTATCGAAAGCAATAATTTAAAGAAGAAAGTATTTTTTGAAACAGTGTAAAATAATATACGTGCAGTTATACGTTGATACGATATGAAATATTTGTCAGAAAAATTTGTAAGAAGACGTGTAAAATGATACGTGTATAATTTGTTAATTTTTATTTATAGTACGTGTTATTATTATTATTTTTTTTTTCATGTAAAAAAATTTCAAATTTAATAACAATATTTGGCAACAAATTGGATAATGCATGCAATTTTTTGGAAAAAATAAAACGTGAAATATTTGACGTGAAAAAAAAAAAAAGGATTTATTAGAGAGGTAGACATTTTAAAAATATTTTAAAATGAGAGAGATGCAGATGCCTGAATTAATTATCAGAGAGATATTTTCTCGTATAAAAATTATATATTCAGTTCAAATATTTGGCTCTTAAAAATGGACGATGAAATGAAATTTTTTTTTTTTTTTTTTTTTGAGTACATATGAGATTTTCTGCTAAATCAAACGCAAAAAGAGAGAGAGAGAGAGAGAAATATTTTAAATACATGTATAGGTATCAAATTTTTACCAATAATATAGTATCTCGTAGAGATTTCACATTTTAGATCCGAACCATTTTATCAAAAAGTAACAGATACGTACGAGAATAAATAATCACAGAAACAATTTTCTTCGATAATTTCTAACAACTTGCTTTAACAAAATATTTTTCAACATTTTTTTTTAGAAAATATTCTCTCGCGTAAAACATTTTTTTTAGAAGACCGTAATAAAATATTTTAATAAAAAGACGGAGGTGGATAAGCTCTCTTCTCTCACCTTCAACACAGCCATTTTTTACGAACGTTTTATATAATTCCATAAAAAAAAAGCACAAATCTCCAGAATGGTCTACCGGGAAATACGACTTTCCTCGCATAAATACGCGATGACTATGATTCGAAAAGGAGTCGACGTCTTTTATTATTAATTTCAATCTGGTAATTCAATTTATTGTTGAAAAACTTATAAGACCGGTCCCAATCTTCTTATTCCTCATCCTCTTCCCAAGAGGATAATCGTTATCACGGGATATTTATGAAATTTTATATATTAAACGATATTGGTTAATGCAGATATTTTTCCGAGTCACATCGAAGAAACGAGATTAGGGAAAATTGTAAAATTTCGAAGAACAAAAGGAGACAAGATATTATAAAAATATTGAGAAAATTTGCACCAAAATTATGAATTACCTGTTGGAAATAAAATTTAATTTTTCTCCATTAAATCTCCATTAAAAATAATGAAAAAATGCTTTCTAAATTGCATAAATAGACACTAAATAGACGCCTAGCAAATTCTGGAATAAAAGAAACATCAATGAAGAAAGATCGGAGTCGTGACCATCGAGATATTTGAAAATGATACGACACAATAGCCGAGAACTCGCGAAAAATTCGAAGAGGTGTCAATCTCGCGCCGGGGCAAATACAGGCGGTGATCGAATTTTTAGTTCGATCTCGCGTTAATGCTCAAATATCCCGCTAATAAGGCTTTTATGCGAGGGGCCTTTTCACGCCTCGTCACCGTCCAATTTATTCGGAGAGCCGACTATAATGCTTTCCCTTTGAGCGTTCAATTTTACTATTAATTTCCATTACGCAGTTAATAAAGTTTTTTCCCTCCTCCTCCTCCATCGCTCCTGTCCATCGCGTTTGATGACATTTCGAGCGGCCACGCGTGCATTCACGCGCCTCAATAATTCACGTGCCATCGACGCGACGCAGCAATTCCATGTAAATAGAACTGGCGCGATTTTCCAACGCGGAAATAGCTTTGCATATTTCGCGATTTTAGAAAAACATCTCGAACATCTCGTTTTTTCGTCTTCCTCGCTCGAAAATTTGAAAATTTCTCGCAGATTTTTTTTTGCATTTTTATCATTATTTTCGAATCGAGAGGAGGATCTTGTCAGATGTATTTGAAATAAAAATGCAAAATTTTTATCAAATTCGGAAGAATTGTACATACGAAGTTCCATTGTTTCATTGGAAAGATCGTAAAGCAGGTAAAATCGATAAATTCTTTCGCAGGAATGTAAACTTTTTCTCTATTTTCAATTAACTTCTAATATATCGATTTATCAAAAGTTAGCCTATTCATGATCTAAAATTTACAAACATTATTCAAACCAAAATTTACTCCTCTCACAATTTACTCCTGTACTTCATTTTTACACACGCCTCTGTTCGTAAAATAAATCGTTCGAAAAAATTCATCAAATCGGCAATATTATTAATTTTATTTCATAAACAAGATCGAAACTTTTCAAAATCGACGCGCAACAACCGCGATAATACATCACGTCCCTTAATTTTCCCTTCCATTTTTCTCGTCGAATCTATTTACATATATACACTCGTATCCTCTCCATACTCCCGCTTCATCGTTACACTGAATACAAATACCATCTCCATCCCCCAAGACTTTTATATTCCGCGCGTAGCTTCCCAGCCTTTCCGTAACACGACGAGTAAGCCACCGACCGATTCTCGTCGCTGCCATTTCTCATCCAAAAAATTGAAACAGTTTCATTTTCCGGGTCGCGTGGCCCTCCGGTGTCGCGGTTTTCCGGACGCAACAACAACGAGAGAGAGAGAGAGAGGAGTTGCACGAGTTCGGATCCAGTGGCAAAGAGAGTTGGTTATACGGATGAAAAATCTTCTGGAACGCGTATCCTAACGTGAACGAATACCTCCACCAGCGCACAATAAGTCACGAATGATAACTCGACGTCTGTTTGCTTTGGAGACAGGTTGGTCTCGAAGCAAAAACGCTTTGGCTCCGTGGAACCTATTTTGCTCGACGTTTGAGGAATATAACAGAAAGAGGTGAAGAGAATTAGTAATAATGTGGTTTCTTGGAATTTTCTCGTTTCATTTTAATCGTTGTCGTTTAATCGAAAGGCGAAGGATTGTTGCAATTTGAATTCTCGTTGGAAGCAACGATGGTCGAGTCAGGTGGAATAGAATATCTAGGTAGTTGGATGAATTATAATTTTTTTTTTTTTGTTTTTTCATTTAAAGTAGTTTCAACTCGAGAGAAAACTGGTGAATGCCGATCTTCGCGTGTTATCGCGAAAGCTGAAAATAAATATTTTAATACGACAAACAATGCGTGAAAAGATAAACAAGTGTGTCAATTTCAAAGATAGTTCTTTTTTTTAATTTTTTCGAAAAATGTGGTATAAATCTACGGAGTGTAAAGAGGATTTAAAAACAAGACCAATATTTTTACGATCAATATTTTCGAAATGTTCAAGGATGACAAATACATACGTTTAATCCCAAAAACAAATAGAAACACAGTTTGGTAAGATTGATTTTTTGAATTGAAAAAAAAAAAAGAAAAAAGAAAAACTGTGTTGAAGACGAAAAAATTCCGTCTACACGATAAGAATAAAAAATCCTCGATATTTCCTATCCTTTCTCATAATTATCATAATTTTTCTAATAAAAGAAACATACATTTAAATATCATAAATTTAAAATCTAATCAAAAGTTAGTAAAAGAAAAAAAATCGATAAACGATGTAAAATTTTTCAAACAAATCCACTCGGCAGATAAAGAAAAGAAAGTCGTCCGAGTAACGCACTTTGCCTCGCATCGATATCCCAATTTGTTTCTGAGATACAGGGCTTGGAAGTATTACGTTCGATACGTAGGGTGAATGATAGGATGGTTGAAACTTGGGGAAATGCCGTGACCCACTTTTTTCCTTGGAAATACACACATCGTGGATAACAGTAATAGCACAAAAAAAAAAAAAGAAAAAAAAAGAAAAAAAGAAAAAAATGAATCAGCGTCCATCACTGACCAGAACTGTGTGGTATATTAGAAGTGGGATAGGTTAGGTTAGGACAAGTGCTGGTGTGCGAGCGAGAGAAAGATGTAGTCCGTTCGCTGGAAATTACGTTTCTTTTCAAAGCGTCATATTTCAGCAATGGAAAGTCGTATCGAGATGAAACAAAGATGGTTTTAAAAAGGAAGATTCATCGCTTTTAACGTTGGCCGTTCGAATTTGATGGTTAATCTGTGTTAGTTTTTTATGAGGGGGGGGGGATGAGAGTTTTCGAAATTTTGAACGTATTTTACGAGATCGGTATATCATTTTAATGTGACAAGTAGATATATTTCGTGTATAAGATAATTACTTTATTGAAAGATATATAATAAAAATCTCTTAAAGAAAGAAAGGAAGATCACGTCACTCGCGAGTGAAAATTTTAATTTAGAATTACGATACGAGTTATCGTAAAGTTTGGACCATATTCAATATTTAATAATGAAAAAATTCGAGAAATTTTAATTTCACCTGTATTTCCACATTAATTAAAGTAATCGTGTTACATACGCATAACATGATATTTCGCAGAACTCCAATTAGCCGAGCAGCCTTCGATTATCAAGTATTACAAAACGAAGACGGAATCTATTTAACGGCAATTTTCAAATAACTTCTTCTAATAATCTTTCACTCGTTTAAAAAAATTACGTTTAAGACGATGCTAAATTTATACCCTTTTCAAATATTCTTATCTTCATTATCAAATCACTCACCATTCATACATTTATTACTATATTTAACACACAACTCGGCCACACTTATTATTACTTACTCATTCCTCGTTTCAACTTGTTCCAATTCCAATTCGATCCGATTGTTAATCGGAATTGGCGACGAGAACAATCTTTCACCCGCCCCCTCTCCAAGAAGACTTGCGAATTTATTGAAACGTCCCAACCCCCCTCCTTCCCTCCACCTCGTGCGAGGAGATTGCAGAACGTTGGTCGAATCGATGAAATATTATTACGGGGGCGAGATTAATGGCAGCGAATTTCTCTATAAAAATTTCACTCGCCCCGATAACGAGCCGGACGACGATCTCCAGACCGATGCATTCCCCCTCCCTCTTCGTTGTTACAGAGAAAACAGAGCAGGGGCAGGAGAGGAAAGGGGGTGAGAAACGTCGCGTGGATACGTTTCTCTTTGTTTTCTTCGTTCGTGGGGGGAGGGAGGGGGAGAGGCTTCTGAGAAATTATTGCTCGTTGATAAAGTGCAAATTGCACGAAACTCGTTGATATCGAATGAAGTTTTTTTCTTTTTTTTCGTTCGCCTCTCGAGGGAGTCGTAGATCAAATAAGGAGGGAAGTATTGCGGAAATATTAATTCTCGATAAATATTTGAACGCGATCTTTCTTTTTCTCATATTGTAAATCGGACGTTTTTCAAAAAATTATTATGTGCCGAATGAATGGAGAAATAAAAGGAGGAATTCTTTTTCTCTAAAAAGATATTAGTAACTCACGAATGTACACACACACATAAATATATTTCTATAAATTTTTTTCTCGTCACGTTTCGAAACACTCGAATTACTCGAAGCGTCGAATAAATTCTCCACCTCCTTCGAGATACCCTGCTACGAGATAGGGTGCACGAATTTTACGATATTAGACTTTTAGGACGATTTCTAACCCGTGTTCCCGGGGCAAGATATACGAAGGCAAATTCATAAAAAAAAAAGAAGGAGAAGGAGAGGAAGCGGCCACGTTTCGCGGTCCAAGAAACTCGTCTCGAGCGGTGGACAATGTTTTCTACTTTTCCGGCGACACGCTTTTATTGTCCACCGTTGTTATTTCTCTCCGTTCCCCCCATTATCTCCCCTATCCTTTCTGGGAGGATTTTATTTTAGAGGAAGGGAAGGGGTCGGTCGTCGAAACGTTAGGAGAGATTAGGAGCTCGTCTCGACGAGCGTTTTTCGTATATTCGGTTTTTCCAGAAATTCATCCCCCTGTAATTAAGAGAATTTTATTCAACCCTCTCGGGCGAGAGTTTTAATTTCGATAAGGGAAAATTTAATTAAATGTAAATGGATCTGGATGGTGGCGCGCAGTATGGTCGGTTAATGTTTATATAAATTTGCGTTAATTTTTTGGATAGGTTCTTTTTACAGAGACTTTGATAAATTATAATTGATTCCTTGAGATATTTTTGATAGTAAATTAAATGGAACAATTATTTGTGGTATAATTTTCAAGAAATGCAAGTATAATTATGTACAGTTTAATCGTTTATGCGTTGATATTTCGTATATAAGTAAAAAGTGTTGAAAGAATATGTCGAGGAATATTAAAAAGGATCATTCTCTTGAACGAACAAACACCGTAATGATATTGATCCTCTATCGTTTATGGATTTTCTTACTTCTCTTGAATCCTGTTTTTCTTCCATACTTTCCTCTTCTCCTTTAATTTCCAGCCTGATTAATGATTCCCGGCTTTCCACTCTTCTTGGTCTTGGTCCAAAGAATATAAGAAGCACTCAGTGTCTTATAAACTTTGTATACTTTAAATTCCTCGATAATGTTGCAAATCTCATGCTTCCATAAGCGGCTTCAATACCGTTTAATACGACAACTTTGTTCTTCAAGAATAATCACTCGATTCCCTAAAATTGATCGTTTATTTCGATCTTTATTTATTTATTTGTATTATATTACTTCAACTCGTGTACGTTTGGACGAAAACGCGAGAAATTCAATTACAACAAATTGGATCCAGATGGACGTTAGAGAGTTTTGAAGCTGGTTCAACTTTAAAAGAACGTCTATCGACAATTTCGAGAGTAAATACGCGTCGATGAAATTAATTTCATCGTGATATTAATTCCACCGTGGTGGAATTGGCTCGCTTTGCGCGAGAGAATCTCGATCAGATCTTGCATTATAACACCGAATCGATTCGTATTTCGATATGCATTTCATGCCGTGCTTCGTTCATTTCTGATAAAAGAAACGGAACAGTGTTGTTATTACCGCTTATTACTACTTTTCTTCGTTCGCGAAATGTCCAAATATTGATATTGTTAAAATTTATTACAACGAAAATATCGAGAATTAAGATATTAAAATTACTCGTTTCGAAACAAATCGTGAAGGAATAATTTTAATTAAATTGTTCTCGGATATAAATCATTTTCGTATAAATGAAAACGAGATAATCGAAGTTGTGTTTTTAGAAAAATCAATTGTAAAAAAATATGCTAATAAGATATAACTACGAGTTGATAAAAAAATTTTTAAACGATGCGTATTATATTTTTAGTTTTCAAAATTTGATTGGCCCATTTTAAATTCACGTAAAGAGAAATATGTTTCTTGGTTGATTTGAAGCGTGGAAAAAATTGATTCTTCGAGCAATTGTAACGCGAAATACAACGAATAAATTAGAGATACCATGAAATTTCGTTCGACAGCTTCCATTAGGCTCATTAATTATTGTTATTCAAACTTTTGAGAGAAAATTCTTTGCAAAATCGAGCTTGATTCTGCGTGAAATCACGCGGAGCGACCATCCAGTTTCGAGCAATTTATACGTAAAATTTTCGAAACATTGATAGAAACAATTGATGGGGAAAAATAAACAGAATAATGGCGCAATTCGAGGCGAATTACATCGATTCACGTAATTCGCCGACACCGTTTCATGTTTCAAACAAATTTCATTTCACATTCGCCTCGAGAATTGTGAGCAACTCGAAATGAAATTAGAATACGATTTTTCATTTTTTTTTTTCAAAATCAAAAAATAAATCCGTCCAAATCCTATTCGGACGTGGAACGCTCTGAAATTGTTTATTAGGATAAAAAATTGCAATTTAAACGCGAAACATTCCATTATTTCGAATCCGAGGAAACGACGAATAATTCAATAATTTTCTTTTTCCGTTCTATTCGAATTTCGTACAATTAATCCAAACAATATTTAATCAGATAAGCAACTCTCTCTCTCTTTTTTTTAAATATTTTCGACGCTTTTGAATTTCTGATTCGTTCGTGAAATTTAATCATCGATGAATTTGTTACGAAATTGTTGTACCATTTTTTTTTTTTCTATTAGAAAGTATCGTACGTGATTTATAGGTTACAAGTTTGATGCTAAACTAATCACAAGTCTGGATAAGGTATGACGTGTTAAATAAACGATGAAAAGCTTTGATGCTCGTATTATTGATAAATAGATTCGCATCTTCTTTTCTTTTACAAGATTCAAATTAATCGAAGATATTTTTTTTTTCAGGGGGAAGAAATCGAGTTATTTATACGATAGAATTTTTACAGGATTTTATTTTCGTGAGTGAATCACGAAACTATCTCGAAAGATTTCATTTCAACGCGTTGTAATAGAAAAAAGGTATGCCAAGATTATCATCTGATAAAAAGTGGAAGATGAAAAGGCACATTTCCGCCATATTTCGTTGTATTATTGTAAAAGTAAGTAAAAAAGTGTGTGCAGAAAAGACATTTGTAATGTATAAGATGTTTCGAAAAATGTATATGTATTTGGAAAGGTGAGAAACACAGAGATAATAAAAACACTTTGTATTTTTCATTACATTACATTAGAGAAATATGTTTCTACATAAACTTCCTTCTTATGGCTTCTTTTTCCTTTTCAGATAACAATTTCTCAATAATATTTCAATATAACAAAAACAAATGGAATTTTTTTTTATCCTACATTTTTTCCTTATTCCATAAATTTTAAAATACAAAAATTTAATCATTACTTCTCAATAACTCACAAATTCTAATTAAAGAAAAGATACAACGTTAAACACAGATCAGATTATTATTAAATATTGGAATCTAATAATACCTAAAATTTAGATGTTTCACAATGAAAATTCTTCTATCAAAGATGATTGTTCAAGTTTTAGAAGAAGAAGAAGAAGGAAAAAATTGGAATTCGCGATAAATGAAATAAATAAACTCGAAAGAGAATCTTTTTCGAAAGATCGAAAGATCGAAGGTTGAAACTCTTATTACAAATTTCTTTCGAAAGAATGGAAAAAGTTTTGGAAACAGTCTTTACGTAAACGAGAACGTAAATTTCAAGTTGGAAATCATTGGGAGGCAAAAGAAACGCGATGCAAATGCCCCATAATTTGTTCCTGGAGAAACGAAACGGCACGATAAGGGGGGGGGGGGAGGTGAATTCATCGTGACGTAAGTTTGGCTCCAAGTTTCGAAGGAATTCAAGTATTTGTAACTTTATCTAAATCTCAGAGAAACAAAAGAGAAAGTGGAGCGAAAGAAACCGTGAGTGCACAGGCTTGGAGTAAATTTCGAGTATAATAGTTTGCACGAAATGCGGACAACGAATATTATTCCGATTTCATCCCGATAAAACGTTTATTCTTCCGCGAACGAATCTTCGAGATGCTATCGAAACGATATCCTCGTTAATCGTCGGAATTTATTATTAAATTGGTAAAACGTAGAGTGGTTAATTGTTCAATTTTTCAATCATTTGCAATTTTCGCATTTCAATTATGCTGCAAAGGAAGGTAATTCCATACACGGTTAAAACGTTAAAAGATTTATAAATAATGACGCATCATAAATATTTATGTCGGCACGCGTGTAAATCGAGATAAACGCTATTATGAAGCGACATGAAACGGATGCTTGAAATAGAAAAAAAACGTGGCATATTTGCGGACGTGTCCTCCCCGCGAAAAGTGAATATAAATTCTACTAATAATAATTTTACATATTCATAATTCTCATTTATTATATCTTATTAGCTGTTAGTCAAACACATGTATCTGGACTACGAGACTATACAATTCTTTTCATTTAGAAATTTTGATATCGCAAATCACTCGCATTTTTTTTAAACAAAATATTCATTATTCTCATTTATTAGAATATATCTGCTAGTCAAACACATAGCTCTACAACTGAACCATAAGATACTACATAATTTTAAGAAACTTAATTTGATAAGAGAATCACTCGCATTTTTTTTTAAACAAAATATTCATAATTCTCACTTATTAGGATATGTTTTACTGTTGGTCAAACACATAGCTCTATAACTGGACTATGAGACTATATATATAATTTTATTTGCATTTCCCTTGCATTTCTTTTGCAACAAAATGCATTACACACATTTATCCACAATTGTCGAAATTTTCTTTATTGCATTAAAAAATGAACACACGCAATTCTGCATAACGTATCGACATGGAAACCTTGTTGCAGCCTAGTCTGTCGACTAACAAATTCGTCGATGTCGCGGTTTAAATACCACGCTCCCTGTCTTTCGCTCGAACGAGCCCGTTTCATCGTCGCGAAAATCGCTCGATACGCGATATCCAATTTAAATCACTTCCGCCGTTTTCACGGAAAAAGGGGAGGGGGGAAAAAAGGACGAAAGAATAGATAGGAGGAGATAAAAATCGAGGGGAAAAAGAAGAAATCCTCTTAAACGATTCGTGAACGCGAAGAGCGCGAGATATTAAACGTTCGAAGAGCTTAGAAAGCGGCGATTATTATAAGGCGAGGATAAATTCGAGTTGAACGTACGATTACGAGAATCTATGAATTATTATTAAGAGATTGATAATTTGATATCCGAGGAATGATTTCAATCTCGTTGAAACGATCGACAAAGGGATGATCGATAAAGGATCTTGTATATTTATTGGAATATTTAAAGTTTGACTTTAAAAGTCAATTAATTCTGGTTTACTGTTTAGCTAAATGAAAGGTAGATGGCAAGTGGTGGCAATGAAAGGAAATGTTGAATCGTTTTATAGTTATACAATTTAATATGTAAGTTTTCAAATATTAATACAATCTGCTGAATCTAAAGAAAATAAAGAAGAATATCGATAAGATAAAATTGCAATATTTTTAAAATTACAAAAGTTACAAAATGTGAAAATTCAAAATTAATATACAATCTACAAAAATACATCTCGATTACCAATTAAGGTTATCGTGAACTCGCAAGAACTCTCGAAAAATCTTGCCTTACGGATGCGCATTTGAAATCCAACTAGTTGCATCGAAGTTATAAATCCGTGGCTCTTGGAAGGGATTTTGAAATATTTTTCCCACGGGAAAATAAGTATAACTTATAATTACCACGTTAAATAAGTCGGGCGAACGATCAAAGAAAACGCGTTTCTTTCTCTGTGATCTCTGCGAGACAAGGACGCGAGAAGTTTGATCGAATTTATTAGAGCAAGAATTTCGCGAAACAAGCGAAGCAACGAGTTAACTTAGAGAAACATTAACAAATTCAGAGCAACAAAGAGAGAAGCATCTTGAACATTCACGAATCTACAAATTGAAAAATAACATAAACAACAGGAGAATTTAAATCGAAAGGAAATCGTATAACAGAGAAATTATCGAAATACACCAAGAACATAATCCTTGATAACAAAATTGCAACTTGCTTGAAGCATCCAAAAGGGTTTACAATCTCTTCGAAACTACGAAACATCATTGATTGAATTTTATTCCCTCTGTTAAAAGGTTATACAAAATCCGATACCCGATATTTCGCAAATAACGAGGGATAAAGAGGAACACTCGATACTCGATATTCCGCAAACGTTCGATCAAAGAAAAGCAAAAGTTTTCCAAGCATGCTCATTTAATCCAATTCCTCGACGTAACAATTTAACCCTGGAGATACGTGTCGATTGCGTAAATCCTTCAACGATATTCCATCTGATTTTTCGATCCCGAGATACATTTTCATTCTGTTTCCGCCGATCGAGCGTTCTTAATTGGCTCCAACCTCGTTCCACCGCAATCCTATGCACGGTATAAAGTGGTTTCCGATACATATACCTCCCGTATTTGACCGAAACTGGGCGCACAGTGAACGAACGATTTTGTTTTTCCTGCGGCTCACTTTCGAATCGTCTGCCATATCCCCCTCCTCCCCCCCTCTGGCGTCGATTGGTTTCCTCGATTGTTCGAAATATGAAACCTCGATATACTTATTTCACCATACTTTCAGCGCACTTTTCATTCGTTTGCAGGATGGGATATGTTTCCTTCTTTCTTTGTTGAAAGTGTTGAAGAATCGGTAAGATACAAGGATGATGGATTTATATTAATCGTGAGCATTTTGTGAAAGATATTTTTCTTTGTTCGTAGGATTGTGATTATTTTCCATTGCGATTTTGTGTAGGAATAAATATTGGCTTATTCTACTTTCTCGAGTCGCGATTTTGTTTTGTTCCATTCCTTGCGTGGCCAGCTAATTTTCTATTCGATTGCCCTCGTTCCTCTTTTTGCTCATCTGGTGATTTTCTTATCTTTTGTATTTGTTTAAACCTAATCTACGATCGTCGCCATCTCTTTGCATTTGATCTTTCTACTTGGCCATCTACAAACCAATCGACAATGATGATTCACGATAAACTAAAAATCTTTTCCAAAGAATTTATTTACGTGTTCGATAAAAACACCTTTCCATCAGAAGATCAACAATCATCTCTCCAGATTCCAATTGAGATATTAAAGTGTCGAGAAACTGAAATAGAAGAAACTTCCACGCGAGAGAGGAAGAAAGGAACGAGCCGAAAAAAAGGAAAAGAAAGAAAATCGATATAATTAACAACCGTGGAAGGAAATTACGCGTTCGTGTCATAGCAGAGGTTTCGAAGGACAAAGCGACTGATCACGTTTTATCCAACTCTCGAACGTCGTGAAAATTCAAAGGAGCCGGCAGGCTCGTCATTGTACACGCGGGGCTCCGCTCGGGCGTGAATTAATTGGATAAAAAAATCTTTTAGCCGGGGAAAGGAAAAGCTTTCCCCAACGATTGAGCGCCATTCTCTCTGAGCCGAGGGACGGAAAAATGCATTCACCCTCCTCCCCTCTCCTCATCGAAAAATGCAATTAATGCGCCGCTCCGTGAAATGAAATCGCGAAGAAAGACGGTCCGCGCAGTTAACCCGAGCCCAACTTGTATTTGCGCTGGTACCATTTCCACTAAAAGGAGGGAAACGGAGAGACAAAGGAGGGGGAGAAAAAGCGCTATTATCTAGGAATTCGATGCAATTTCCTCTCCTCCTTCGACCGATTGTTTCGTCCACCACCAGTTTTTCGACTCGCGACTTCTTCTCCTTGATCGAGTTATCGATCAAAGGGAACGATTCCGCGACGAGTCTCTTTTTCTCTGCGATTGAAATTGTGATTAACAATCCGTTTAAATTCGAGACAATTCGTGAATTTATAAATTCGATTATTTTGTTGAAACAACACTCTTCTTTTCCCTTTCTCGATCGTATACGCTTACGAATCAGTGGTAAAACTCGATCAAACGTCAGCCACGAACCGTGAACTAACATAACTTGTAATCCCCTCGTAATACGCAAACTTCGTATATATCTTGCTACGTAATTTCATTCGTGTCACGGTTCGTATCCGATTCGTGTGTTTGCGTATTATTTCTATCACGGAATACCATATTTGACGCAACGAAACGTAATTAAAGATAAACGAGGAGAGAGGGGCGAGAAGATTAATTAAACAAGAAAGAAATTTTATCTAGTAGGCCAAAGTAGTAGATCGATATCCGCGAGAATGTGGCTAATTACACTTATTCGAAACATTGAAATACGCGAAAATTGCATCGAGCGATGGAAGAAAATTTCGTGGAGGATTTCCCATTTCACGAGTGAAATGGATGTAATACACATCCGTCCTATTGGTTCCATTCTCTTCGAGGAGAAACACGCCCGTGTCCTCGGCATTGTTCGATCGTTTCCAACCCCTGAACGCAGTTCAACGATAACTTCGATACGCTGCCTGTCCCCCTCGATGGGGAAACCTTCTTGGAACGTGTCCATCCAGGGACGGTGACTGTGTGTAAGGAACGAAGGGGAGGTTCTTGGAACGCGAAGGATTGTCGTTGTCGTCTCGACCACCAGAATCGCGAATTTATTGGTTTAAACGGGGACGGGGAGGGGGATGGAAAGGCTCTAAAAGATCGTTGAATATTGGGGGGCTTCGAGAGTGAAAAAGGAGGAGGAAAGTGTATTCTTTGAGTAGGATTCTTCGAGAGGGTTGAAATATTGCGTTGATAAAGGATGGGGGCGAGGAACAGGGTATAGAAGGGTGAAATTGTTTCTTTCTTTGTATCGAATATTGAATACGAGTTACTTTCTTTTTTTTTTTTTTTTTTTTATTGATATTTGAATAAATAGTTTGAGTTTGATCAACGATCGTTTGATTCTTTAAAGTGTAAATATCTTAGATATATCCTCATTTATCGTGGATTTGTTTCGGATCTTTTTTAAATTAAATACGAAATAGGAAATAACTTGTAACAGTGTATATAGATAATGATCCAAGATAATAAAAACCAATAATTTCGATACTCAATCGCACAAATAATATTTCCATGACTTAAGTTTAATTATTATAAATAAATATTTCAGTTCTTCGTGCTTTCTCGCGATTATTTGCAAGGGAAAACGAGAAATATGAAGACTGGAACGAATTACACGATGTCACTCGTGTCAATAATTGTTTATTTGTGATCGAAAAATAACTTGGAATCGAGAGATGCAAATAACTGCGGCTGCGTTGTGTATTTGCACGAACGGAGAGAAATTTACAAACTTCATCGAATATCGCCATCAGCGAAATTTTAAACGACGCAGTGAAACCTTTAAATAATAACGCGAGAAAATCACGTTCCGCGGTGAGAATTTATTCAGCTTCAGCTCGTTTTCGACGAAGTCGCGTTATTTTTGATTTGTTTCACGGAAAATTTTCGAAATTCAACGAAGCAGATGTACAGTTCAGCAACTACTCGTGCTATCAATCGATTATCCCAGAATTTATTATTTTATAGATAAATTTTTTAGAATTCTATAATAATTTACTCCATGAATCACGTTACAAAAATTAATTTTAAAAAAAGATGAAATTCACAAGCAAATTTTTACACTTTTATATAGGATGTTAAAATTTAATCTATTATGAATAAATTCTTTATTCATTATATACTTTTTATATGATAGAATATTTATAATGTAAATTGCAATATAACGATATTTATAATTATAATACTTTATATATATATATAAGATAAGGTGTCTCCACGTAATTGTTTGCAACGTAACTTTGGTGGCAAATAATAGACAATTCGACGAGTACGAAGCCATCTGGTTCGAATGTACTTGAACAAAACATCATACCAAAATGGCCTCATTAACGGCGTGCTGCGATTCCTCGTTAATGGTGAATGCCAGTTTACCAAGTTGACATATTACAAGTGCCATTGGTGCCAACTGACATCGAACGGTTTTTAGCGATAATGGACTGATATACGAGGTAACTATCCTACCGACATTTAATTAATAGTCATTAACACAGTGAAGAGGAACGATAACGAACGAGATAAAGAGGATCGAGGTGAAAAGATACAAGAGATTAAAATCAAAAACTCAAAATTTTTGACTTTAATATTTTTTTTTTTTTTCGATAATCCATAAGATTATGAACCATTTTCATTTCCAGATGAAAAATCCCTTCGTGCTCTTTTCTCATTTGTATTCAGAAAATTCTACCCGCCGAGGAACCTGAAATTTCAACTTACTTACTTACTTTTAACTGACGTGTCATAAATTCGGTTGGAACGCAGTCGGGAATGGAATAAAGTTGAAGCCAAGAATAAAGTCAATTTCTTTCGAAATTGAACGTTAATGCAACGTTTCCATATAATTTCAATAAAACTCGATAATCGATATATCGATCGATCGAGCCAGCTCTAAATAATTTTTAATATCCGACATTCTTGAAATTGACGAACTTGACAAATTTCAAAGTTTCAACATCTTGCGAATTTTATATCCTTCGAGGGATATACAATTTCTTTTCTTTTTTCTCATAATTTTAAAAAAATAAATTCCAATATCTCACAACTCCCGCATCATCGTAACGTATACGCGTATCTCAAAATTTCCCAATATTACTGATCCACCGATATATTTCTACGTTGCATTCCAAAATTTTTCCAAAATTCCAATATTCCATCGAGGAAAATAAAAAAATTTCACGAATCTCAGAATTCTCGTACGAATCCGCGTGACATTATTGTTCCAATCATCGATCCAGAATTCAATGGAAACTTGGCATGGAGCATCGCGGAACGAATGATTATCATCGGTGACATTCAGGATTAATCCCCGGGAAATGACGAAAACGTATTTATAATTGCGGGTGGCGTGTTCTCGTCACTTTATAATCCTCCTTTCGCAGTTACGGCCGCTTTGTGCGGACGAAAATGAATCCCATCGGTATTGCTTTTGGCCCGGGGCTTGCGGATATACGATCACGCGGCTCTCAAAGGATCGAACGAGGAGGGAAGAAAGGAGGAAAGAGCGAGGCGGATATATTTTTCCAGAATTTCGATAAATAGAGGAAATCTCTCTCTCTCTCTTTTTCGATTCATAGGAATTGATCTTATGAAAAAAAAAAAAAAAAAAAAAAAGAAACGAGCATGGAGAAAATGTAAGTACAAATTATTCGATATTGAAGTTTTGGAAATTGAAAATATAATTAAATTAAAATAAGTTTCATCGATAGTGTAAAGGTACGAAGGTATATATGAATTAATTATATTCTTGGTTTTAATTATGCGATATTTTCAAGGATAGAAAAAAATGGCTACGATGGTAGATATCTATTTTCATTGAAAAAGATCAATTAGTTATAAATATTGTTTTATAAGTTCTATAATAAATGTACAATTCACGAGATCTTGTAAACACTTCTCTCGAAAATAGCACTTTCATTTGATACTATTGATCGAGAAAGGATATATTGTGCCAAGAAATGAACGACGACAAAATATTAAATTCAAAGTATCGATGTACAAACATCCCTTAACTATATTTATTTCAACGAATCCGATTATTTTACAAATAATATAAAAACATCCCACAATACCACCTTTAAAATCTTCGTTTTATTTTAAACAGAACCCGAAACCTTGCCAATAAAAAAGAAGAAAAATCCTCCCAAATTCAGAAACGAATCTACTCGATTCGATACGAAATCGAAACGAGTTCGAATTCCATTCGGAAAAAAAAAAAAAGGAAGATATACGAGTTCTAACGTGTGGCACGAAGCGTTGTTAAAAGCGTGATCGATAAACAAACGAGCGGGGCACGATGAGAGGGGAAATTGTCTGTTTTAACCGGTTTCGGCCGAGGAATCATCCCCTCGCGCGTCAATATTTGCTTGCGTCCTGTTACGAATAAAGCCGGTGTTTACGGGCCGTGAACGGAAAAAGTGGGCGCGCACGAATTCATCGTTTCATTCCGTTTCTTTCTCCACCCTTCGTGGTGGAATAAGAATAAGAAGAGGGTATCTCGAGGGAGGAATTGCACGAAAAAATTGACAGACACGCTTCGATTGGCGGCAAGGCAAGATGATTAACGTCGATACTAAACGTTGCAAATATTTTTCTCAACTATCATGGCCAGATAAATCTTGTTGGCTCGTTAAACGAAATGGGTCCAGTCTTGATCCAATTTTGTTCTTAATAATAAATTAGAAAATCCGTAATGCGATTGAATTGGATTACGTTTACTTATATGCTTTTATTGAAACGATGTTTGTAACAAGATTGATGATACGTGATGTGAGTTATTAATTACGATGTTGATTAAGAAAAAAATATGGGTGGCAAAGTTTCTGAAAAAATAAAGAGAGAATATAGCAATTATAGCGACACGTAAGAATTCTTTGAATCCATTTAAGTCGCGTGATGTAATAATAGGATATTCAATTTTAACCCTTCACTTTGCGATTCGTTCCATGAAGAGTAGCGCTCTTATAACGTTACGGCTAAAGTAAAAGATTGAATCATTACGTACGATTTGTATTCAACAGGGCAGAGTCTAGTAATTTGGAAAGCTAAAAGCGAGCAGAAAAATGGAACATTCGTGTAAAAATGAAGTCTACCTTTCAATTTATGTTTACTATCTATGATCCGATATTAAAAGGATCTTGTAAAATGAAAAATTTTTGCGTCTACAGATTTAATTTTCAGAGTACGTTTCGAAGAATGATCGAGAACTTTGTTCTCAAGTCGACAAATCGTTTATAAGAGGATGATAATGAACGATACTACAAGTAATGGAAAAGGTTGAACGTTGACTTTTATTCTCGAAATAAAACGATTTTCAATTATTTCGCTGTTCGATAAACAAGGCTATCAATCCTTTTCGAATTCCGAACACAAGGGAACACGTTGAAATTCTGAGATACGTTCTTTCATAACAACAGGATATTTCATATCTTCCTGCGCTTTCTATGAAACGTCAGATTTCCCTTTGTTGCATGCGAGATCTCCGTTCAAAAAGGAAGGTAATATAATACAAAAGCGTTACATTTTCAGAGACAGGATATGGAAACAAGGAATAAGGATTCCCTCGTCCTTCTTCTAAAACTTCGTAATTACAACAAGTGAGAATCACAGAGAGAGCTATATCACACTCATCGACAATTGAACACAATCTTTGTGCCGATATTAAAAAGATATTGAAACGAATATAAAATGAAATTATATAAAATCGTTACCACTATAACATTCTTTATTTTCGACTGAAATATTATATGATACACGCAATTGCAAAATAATCAGCTTTAAAACTTATTTTAAAATTAAACATTTGTAAATGTTACATTAACGAGATACTTGGATAAGAAGATTCTCAGGCATTGAACGGGGTAGCGCGCTGCGAAATATATATTCCTCGTCTAATTTAACCACAAAACTCTCGAAACAAATTTCACTGTGAGATGATAGTCAAAAATTAGCGAGTCTACGGCAGCTGGGGAGAACTTAGGCGGAGATGCGGTGAATTGACAAGAACACGTACGCGTATTCGCATTTGCAATTCGGAAAGTTCGAGTTCTGGTCTTGTGAGTTTATACATGCGCATCTTGAGAACTCAGCCATCTTAAAACGGAAAACTTCCTTTCGTCCGTTTCCTCCAGTTTAAAAGAAATTATATTGGAGTTCCTCTCCGTGGATACTCGCGCTTCTCGTCTGCTTTGTTTGATTTCGTTATGCGTTGATTAAATTCCCTCTCGTGGCTGATAGTCTTGGATCTTTTCTTCCCCGTTTGCGTAGAGGAATGAGTTTTCATTCAGTGATCCCTGATTTTCTATAATAACGGTTTAATAGAATTATCTTTCAATTCTACAATGATATTTCTTTTTTCATAGGAATGAGATTGAAAATTGAGATAATCCACAGATTTCTCTTTAAAATTAGATGTAACGCATAAGATTTATCACTATAATGAACTAATATAAATTATTCGAATAATATAGAAATCTACAGAATATAGTGATTGAATGAAAAACAATGTTCAAATCCAAAAGTTTTGTTTGCCAGTCCAATGGTTAAATATAATTAATTATTATCTGAATTACTGAATTATTTCTCTAAATTTTATATCAAAATATCGTATTATAGATATTGATTCGAATCAATGATTCAAGCAGATTGATATTATCTTCGTTAACCGAATAAAATAGTAATAAATAATGATTTCGTGTATGGCATATAAATATTACACGATTAAAATACAATTGATTAAATTTCTCATCTAATTGTATTGAATTGTTTTTCTATTGTTTCATTAATACCATTTATATATATTATTAAACAAATACATAATTAACAGATATATTTAGTATGAAATCCACAGATTGACCGATCTGTTTTCCATTAATTCAATCTCGCTATTGCTTGTTCAATATATATATATATCTATAATTGTAAAATAATAATGAACTATAAATTTATCGATATGATTATTGATATTATGAAAAACATAATATCGTAAGTATTATACAATAATTATAAATAAATATTGTTTTAAAGTTTCTAATCTCATAATTAATAGCTTTTCTATTGCTTCATTAATTAATTAATATACGATTATAATATTATCCTATTAATCACCCACACATTATTTGCCATCCAAGATTCATATTATCCATTATCTTCTGTAATTTTAATGCGATCAACATTTATAAAATGATGACTATATATAATATATTCGACATGCCTAAGAATTTAATGGTTTCTCAATTGAAAATAAAATTTCATTCGATTTTACATTAGTTATAAGCGATTGAACTTACTAGATAAATATAAAAGCGAATCAAATTAAATAAATTCAAGTTTTCGTATATTTTTATGTCGCAACAAGATAGACCATTGCAATTGCACAGAGTCAAAAATTAAACTTCATTAAAAATTTTTCTATCTAAATGCATGCAGGAGATGGAGAAAACCATGCCATTGAAATCACTTTTTGAATTATGTCGATATCTCGATCGGTTGCCGAGATATAAGGGCTCAAAGTTTTCACAATGTTTAAAGAATTATGAATGGGCGCGCGACCCAGTGACCTATATTTTTTCCTGGAAGTAGTACGCACTTCCAGGAATCGCGTCTGACGCTCGTCTGAAGTTTGGGATGGGTCAGTGAGGCGAGGTGCGAGCGAGAGGTCCGAGTAAGCGACAAGGACGGAGATGGTAAACGATCGAAAATTACCCTTTTCTTTACACGACGATATCTCGGGAACCGGAAGTCGTATCGGGATAAATCAAAAAGCGTTTTAAAGGGCAAGGATCCCCGCTTCTAACGATCTCTCACTGGTCGATAAAAAGTCATTATCTTCGGAGTTACAACGGTTTAAATTTTTTCTAATTTTAATACGATTCGATCGAGTTTCAAGGTAAGTTACGTGACTAGATACGTTTAACTCTGGAAACGTATTGCTATAATGATTCTATTAATGATATATTGAAGATTCTGAACCGAAAGTTAAAAGTTATTCCACGCCTCAAGTATAAATAATCGAAGAAATTTTTTGAATTCGGCGAAAGGAAATCTTAAAACTGCAATCTTTTTTTCTAGAAAAGAATTGTAGTTTTTTTTAATATAAAATAAACTATTGCTCATGCATCGTTAGGTTTGAAGATTATTTTACTCTCCTCTTCTTGACTCGATCTACTTTTGCTCGCGAAGAAGAATTAAACCCCTGGATACATTTATCGATTTTTAATTATCAAGAAGCCAAAAATATTATTCTTCTATTCTTCACTTTTATTTTTTTATTTCGAAGAATTGCATCTCGTACACGTGACACATTTAAGATAATTAACACATATAATAGTGTGTAAATATTACACAGTGTTACATAATTTCCATGAGTTTCAGGTATTCTTCCTCTCAAAATTCTCGCAATTGATCGCCTCATTTACCATTAACCCCTTCATTTACCACGAAATTCAGATCGCCTAGGCCATTTCCAACCTCTCGCAGGTTTACCACCACCGGCAATTCTCTGTCATGCAGTGTGCATCGGATGATCCGCACGATGTCAAACAATTCGGTTAACCCAAAGCAACGTAGCAAGGTAATCGTTCTCGAGCAAGTTCGTCTTTCATTGCGTCTCCATTCATCCATTGTTATGTAATCTTCTGAAACAGCGGTTCAGATGAACAATCGCAATCGATGGAACAATAAATATTGCCGCTTTGAACGTTCCAGTGTTTGCCGATCCGTTTAAGATGGCTGTGATTAACGATCACGTGCCGATTACGAAATCGATACGAACGAATCTCAAATGTTTATCCATTTTCTGTTAACCATTACGTTACTTGAACAATGATAATCGTTGAAAAATTATTAATCCGAATGAATGATTGATGAAAATGAAAAAATTTATTTAATGAATAATAGGTTATTTGGAAAATACTTCAAATTTTCCTCTTTAAATTTAATTTAACAATCCTGTAATCCAAAATTCAATAAGTATTTAATAATTTGTGCATACTATCGTGTTATATGAAGATTATTTCTTTAACATTTATAGTAAATCTCTTGTATTTTGAAGTGATAATTGAATGATTTTCAATGGATAACAATCGATTATTAAGAATAATTTAATAAACAATGATTCATCCAATTCATCAAATTATTTCAAATGTTGCAGTGTTGGTATAATGCTTCTTACAGATTTTCCGTCTCAAGAAGTTTTCTATCAAGAGATAGATCGTTTTTGTCGCGGAAAAGAAGAGCAAAGTACACGTCGTAACGAGCAGTTTTTGCTTTCCTCCCAAGTTTATAGAGTCAAGCATTCTCGTCAAGTCGTTATTATCTCTCCAATGTCTTCTCGACGATTACCTTAGTATAAATTCTCAAATCACACAGATGTTAAACGCGAGGTAATGTTTGTACGTTTAATACGAAATATTCAATTTTCAATGTTCGATTCACGTTCTCGTTTTATTTATAAATTTTTAACACGGATTATTTAATAACGCGAAATGTGTTAAATGCAATTTGCAAAAGTAAGTGTGTCAGATTACTAAAAATAATTCTTTTTTTTCTTTTTTTTTTTTTTTTGCTAGAAGTGATTCCAGCGATAAATTGAATCGATAAACTGTTCACTCCAAGCCCTTTATCTAGTACATTTTGCAACACAATCCTCTCTGCTGTTGTTACTCGAGCATTGGTAATCTAGATACGGCTATGTAACGAACAATAACTTTCTAGTGTTACAATTCAAACGAGAAGTGCAAAGCTCGAGTTATATCATGGTTATATCATAAAGTATACTTCGACAACAGTTTCGCGCTACAGCATGGAATATATTGTTTCGAGAGTCAATCCGTTTGACAAATTTCTAACATCGAGCGAGAACTGTGCAGCGAATTAATTGAGTATATTGAGCGAGCAAAATACAGTTCATAGAGGTATTTTCCATATTTATGTTTGCTTGAAAGATATCGTCGTTAATTGTTCTGGATTTTTATAAGTGGAAAATTAAGACAATTAATTAAATTATTTATTAATTATAGAGTAATTAAACTGTTATTTAAGGCATTATAATTGTAAAGATACAGTTTTCTGAAACAACAATTTATATTTTGTTCATATATATATATATAATTTTTATAAATCACAAATTAATTCTCGAGCTATTTATTTTTATAAACAGAAAGTTAAAAGAAAATTTGAAATTCAAATCTCGTATTTCGGTCTTCTTGTATTTCTAAACGCGCATAACGTCGTAATTATAACAATTTTTTTTTTTCTAAAAGAGTAATTCTGAAGTGGAAAAGAATTTTTCGAATGCGAAGAAAAAGTATATACATTTACATTTCAACTATTTCCACGACTGAGAAACACCGAAATTTCAAATTACAAAATTTTTCCCCTTTACAATTCCGAATTTCAACCTTTCCACGTGTTTTCTAATGTACAACGTAACGAAGGAAATTTACATGTAATTTTACCAAATTATATTTCCCATCCCCTTCAAGAATTTGCTCCAAATGCAAGAAGGAATAACATTTTAATTTAAATTTTAAACTCCCCCATTATCCGAAACGCCGAATTCAAAGTTTTAAAATTATGCTCCCTTAAAATTCAACTCCATTGTCTCCTCCCCAATCGATATTCCAATCGATTAATCCTAAATTCCAAATCCCACGCGAGTTTTATCAAGATTCAACCCTCTTCGAGGAACCGTTCGTTTCCCTTGGATCCGAAGATCCTTCGATCGCGATACCGGCTTATCCAATTTCCTGCCGCCCAATTCGGATCACTCGCCCATTATCATCGACCCCTGACACGTGCAGAGACTCGGAGGATTTCGGTTACTTCTGCTTTTCAACGCGTCATGGAATCGAAATGACGGTTCGTGGCCGGCCGCATTTGTCAGGTCATCCTTGACGTTTCGATCCCGTCGATTGGGCTGTCGTCCCACGTACACCGTGGTTCATTAATATTTTCCTCGTGTCAGGGAGATCTTTGACAACCAGGAGTATCATTCGAGGTAGTTAAAAAATTTCTGCGAAGGACAACGTGGTTCGTCGCACGTTGTATTTTATATCTTTTTATTTCGAATTAATAAAGCGAAGTATTTTTATATCGTTTATTAATAGATGAATGTTCATCTGTTTGAAATAATATCAAAGCAATATAAAAGCGAATTACATCTTCTGAAATTAACATTAACTTAATTTAATTTTTGAAGAAAGTGTTTGAAATTTTATGTTATTTCAAATTAATGAAGTATTTTTATATATCGTTTATTAACAGATGGATGTTCATCTGTTTAAAATAATATCAAAGCAATTAAATCGTTCTGAAACTGACTTTGACTTAATTTTTAATGAAAACGATTCTACGATATTTAATATCCATCAATGATTTTTTGTCGAAATACAATCCCGCATTTGCAACAACAATTTTCCAAGGATTTACTTTCGAACGTTAAATATATATATATATATAAAAAAAAAAAAGGAAAACAAATTTTGATCGATGGAAAATATGGGCACAGAAACAACGAACGATTATGCTGAGGGCACCATCGGAACGACGAACCAGCCCCGTGAAAAATCGGGAATATTGCGCGGTTATCGTTCAAACGAGCTCGTCGCGAATTAATAACGGCGGCGCTTTTAACCACAGATAAAAACTGTTTTCGATTCGGAGATTACACGGTGAAAATATACGCAATACACGTCCTCCTAGATACGATCTCCCCCCCCCCCCCAATCCCCCCTCCCCCAGTGAAATCCATTTCCAGATAAAGCCGGGGCACAAAAGCTTGTGCTCTCATCCTGGCCGAGTCACCTGTATCGATGCGAGAAAGCAAGAAAATCCGAAAAATAAGCTCGCCTCTTGAAATGAACCACGTGCTCAAAGGTAAATGGATCACACGTACACGTGCGGGTGTATAGACGGAGGGCGTGGAGGAAAATTAACGAAATTGAAATATAGAACGAAGAGGAAGGGCGCGTTTCGAGAGTCATTTTAGTATATGCAAGCTATTGTGCAGGAAGGTATTGGTATTGTCGAAGACAATATTTTTACAACAGCTTTTTGTGATATCGCGGATTTTAATATAAAAAAGTGGGTTAAATAATATAAAGTGAAACGGGGAAATTGTTTTTATAGTTTTTGATAGTTTATCACTGTTTTATTCTTTATATGTTGTAAAAAATAAATTAATTGAAACGATTGCAATTTATAGAGATTAGAATTTTTCGATCGTATAATTAATTTAATTTAATAACAAGTAAATATTGAAAATTTTGTAAAGAAAAGTAATATGCAAGATACAACTGTTATTTCCATAATTTTAAAGTATGCGATTAGTGAATCATTTATATCAAGATTGTACAGTGTTTATAATATGCATAATTCTGCATGTTGCACAAAAATTCTAAAGAGAGAAACGAAAAGAGGATATTTGAATCCTTGATTTTAAAAAAGCAAACACGATTCATTATGCGTGATATTTGGCGGAAACAATCCTATTGTATATATTGATTTCGTATTAGCTGGATTATAGAAGATCGATACAATTTCTGATATCAATCGGCCTATTTCCACCTTGTTTTGATTACCTTTGTCGAAGAGGCAGCCCGTGCAATTTTCCTGACATCCTGTTGCTACGTGTTCTCCAATATTGACGAGCATGCAATTACCCCTATTGTCTGCTTAATTATAACCAGTCTAAGCCAGTGAAACGGCATTATTAAAGATCGAATTTGCTATTTTTTTCGATCCTTGTTAATACTTCGACAAAATGAAATTCCTTTCTCATTATTTATTCCTCTGTTATTATAAAATATTTATCAATATAACGATATATCTTTTTTTTTTTTTCGAAATGAAATAAATTTATCTCGAGAAAGAAATATTTTGAAGATCTCTTCTAATCCTATTCTAATTCGATTAATCATCAGTCCAGTAACCAAAATCGTATCGTATCGATTAAATTTTAATTTCACTTGAGAGGATTTAACTCGAATTACGAAGTTTTGTTTTTTAAATTTGTGTGGAAATAACTTCGCTTCGTTCATAGATAATTCGAGAAGTTTGATGTTATTTAAAGCGAAATGAAAATACGCAGGAAAGTTTATATATTGCAGGAAGGGAGAAGAATTTTATAATACTATAATAACATAATATCCACACGCGATGAACTGTGTATATTGTGAATAAACACACCGGGAATTTATATAAATGCGAGGGATGTAAATCTCTTGAGATTAATATGCAGCAAGTGAAATAATATATAAACGTATTCTACGCAATTTAATTACGTGAATTTCTTTTAACTTAACTTTCGCGTTAGACTTTACTTTTACGTTTAAACGTAAACGAAATTTTTTCGTGGACGACTTTTCACCACAAACAATTTTAAAGAAGATCTTATTTAATAAAAATTAATAACCAAGTTTCTTCGTTTATTTATCTAAACTTTCACTTCTTTTAACTTTTCTTCATCTTGATCTTGGAGCAATCTTCAGGCCGATCTTCAGGCGACTTTCGAATAATTAAAATTAAGATATCGACAATTCGCGTGTGGAATTTTAAATACAAAAAAAAAAAAAAAAAGAAAGAAAAAAAGGAACACAATTGTCAAAAGAAGGGTTGTGCGCGGTTTCCAATCGAAAGAAAGGGAGGTGGATTTATGTGGAGGGACGGATCGATAAGAGTGATGGATCGAGGGATGGATCGTATGATTGTATAGATCGGAACGGGTGGACAAGAAAAAGGAGAGAGGAGTCGAAGGGAAGGAAAAAGGATTTTCCGAGAAAAATGAGAGACGGACGAACGTGAAGGAATTTAGAGATGTGTAGGTGCGTAGACACGGGATTTCCAAGCAACCACCACAACACTCGTACAATTAATTTCACCGTTTTCCATTCGACCCCTATCCTCGTACGTTCGAATCCACCCACGCCTCGAAGTCGAGAGCTCGTCCCATTTCAGGCCACTTAAAATCAAGCCTTCGATCGAGAGAGGAATTTATAGTCAGCGTTTCGGGGGGCAAAGATATTTCACGATTCGCGAGCCTTTGTTTTATCTCGAAAACGATTTCGATCCGTGTCACTGATATAATGTATGGAACGTAACGATGAATATTCATGGGATATTCGGATGTGCGGAAGTGAGCATTAGCAAATATTCGATGATTAAATTTTGAATAATCGAACGGGAAATGTGAGTATTAAATAGAAATTTGTAGAAAATTTTGGAACAGGTATTTTAACATTTTAATAGAAACGAATACGGACAATTTGTTGAATTATTTGTTAGAAATAATTAAATTTTTTTAAGTATCGATTTTTAACTTGTTTCTTTTTTAGATGGGAAAGAAGAGGATTTGTACTACTGATTTAATACTTCATTTTCGTTATCTTGTGATGAAAATGTTTAACATTATTAAAAATTGGATAAAAATTTCAAAAGCGAAGTAACAAAGTAAGAATATTTCATATTCTTTTTACTGTTCTTCTAGCGTTTAAATAATACGAAATTAATTTCGTGGAATCGCTAATTAATTGTGGATAAGAAGTTACGTTACTTAATCGATTTACACGAGAAATTTCATTCGAGTCTTAATATGGATTTTAAGACCGATTGCAAATGGTGGAATCTTCGTGGGCAAGTATAAATTATGGGAAAATAAGAGAAACGAGAATTATCTCGAAAACTGACGAGCTATTAAAAAAGACTGATGGACGTGAATAATGTGAAACGTTTCATGCTTATATTTTCCACCTTTTCTTCACGTTGAGAAAGAAAAACTAGAAAGAAAATCCGCGATATCGTTTCTGCATTTAAACGATACTTTCATTTCCACCCCCGTGACTTCATTCATTCGTATTTTATCGCCGAGAAGAAAATATTTTCTACATCTCCTTTCCTTTATAATTTTGATGCAAATTAACGGGAAATTATTGGAAAGGTATCCGGGTTTTAAATGGAACCGCTATTAAATATTGAACATGAGGAACTATGAATAAAGTATTGCCAGTCAAGTGTCGCATTATTGTCAAAATGTCGATTCGTCTTTAAAATGGAGCATTAACGATTGTATTGTATTTTATTATAAATTCGCAGATTCATATTTTTATGTAATTAAAAAGTATTTTTGAATGATGATACTTTTGCACAGTTGTTCCTTACTTTAATTTTAATTTTAATTCCTATTTTTCAGATAGTGAAAAGCATGGACGAGTGGATAAACAGTTGATCACCTTTGTATTCGATAAATATAATAAAATTTAAAAATTTCTTTTCTAAATATTTTTTTCATCGAAAGGATTCAATATCGTTAATTTTTTCAATCTTGTTTCAATTGATAAGTATTCTTCTTCTTCCTTCATTTGATACTTTTTCAAACAATTTATATTTCCAATAAAAGATCATGTTTCATTCTTTAAAATATTTCTATCTTCGTGAAATCGCGAACAATTGAAAAATCCTAAAAGAAGAAATGGCGAATGGAGGATTGGAGAATCCAATGGAAAGAAATCCCAATCTCTATCAAATGGACACCTCGATAAGTATCATTTTTACGTGGATGCTTGAGAAATTGCTCCTATCTAAGACCGGTTATCATCGTTTATCGAGTAGTACATCATCGTGGAACAGAGAACAGAGAGAAGTTTCGCGAGAAATGTGTTTCAAAGAGGTCGAGAGAACATTAACAATTCACTCAGAATTATCATCGCTTCGTCGATCGATAACTAATAAATCATTCACAGTTACATCTCGATTACCTGTTTCAATATTTTCCATCTACCTTAACTGTCTCATTTATCAGATTTAGGAATTAATTTTTACACCAATCGTCATAATTCTAATAGAGTAAAAATATTTTTATTTTACACGATATCGATTCGTGGAATATTATTTTGTTGCAGGATCGATCGTACAAATCAGAAGAAAAAAAAAATGCAAAAAAAGGCACACAGATCAATATCGATTGAAATTTGTTTATTAAGAGCAATTGAAATTTTTCAGAAATAGAAGGAATTTTTGACATGGATATTGACAAGATTATATATATATCTCTTCCAAAAAAGAAGGGTCACACAAATATTTCAGACAAGACTGAGACCCTGTTGTACCATTATTTTGGAAAATCGAGGTCGCAAGAAAAATTAATTCGTAAAATAGGATCAAATTTTTAAATTTTCAAAACTGTAGAAATAATTTAAGACAGCTGATATTAAAGCAATTAAACTTCAAGATCAAATATTAAACGTGATTTTTCAAACAGATTCTTCTATAAGTGGCACAAATTGTACAATAAATTTAATAATCTTTACGAGATCAGAGATAACTATAATAATTATGTTAAAAATACAAATTAAATATAACATTTTCGTTCAATGAAATTTTTTTTTAAATAATGGCCTATTTTTTCCAATTTTTTTCTTCTTTTCAATATCAAAATCATATGACGTAAATATGCAATGCAGTGGAAACCGATCGCAAAAACGAAAGCATCGTTGGAAAAGGCTTACAGTTTGTCAACCGAGCCATTGTGTAAAATAAAAGGGCGATATATGCACGGTATTGTTCTCGATATCGAATGTTCGAAAATCGTCTTTTTGAAAATGGAACTGAAGAAGAAAAGAAACGAGCTACTTCCTGTCGAGAACAATTGTATCACGATTGTGAAATTCACTTATCCTCTCTTTTCTTCTTCTTTTTTTTTTTTTTTTTCAGATTGGAAATGTAGATTCGAGAATTCTTTTTCGAGGGAGTGAAAAATATGTATAGCACGAATCATCGAATTTTTAGAATTAATTATAAGGGAAGACTTGCAAAGGAAAACACGAGAGAATTGTTAATTGTTAGTTTAATTATAAAATTTTGAGATTCTTTTTTTCTCTTTGATGTTGTGAAATTTTAATCTTTTGAATCGAAATTTAACTGAAATTTAAATCTTTTTAAATTATTGAATTTAAATTTAATTTAAAATACAATTCCTAATTTTTCGAAATTAAATTTATATAAAATTAATAATTAAAATTTCGTTCTCCTTTCTTAATCGTGTTATTTAAAACGTATTAACTTGTATTTCGTGTTATTAAAATTTATTGGATTTACGAATCAGGAAACTAACATTTTCCCAAGTTTTTATTACGTTTTTTTTATCCACATACGCAGACCCCCATGATTATCCCGTGGAAAAGTGTAAAACTTTTATTTAAAAACTTCCTCTTGTTTCTCTAATGGTCTCGAAGGATTGAGACATCAGAAATGCAGAAATTTCCAATGAAATTTCTTCCCCTTCAATAGAAAGATTAATCGCAAAATATATTAATAAATTGTACGATTAATTTTATGAGAAAAGTTACGACCAAGTGATACAAGACGCTGACAAACTTAATTTTAATCAAACAAAGATTTCATCGAAAACGAAAAATTCTGTAAATCCATTCCAAGTTTAAAAAAAATTAATTCATTATTTCAAAAATTCATTATATTTTCAAAAGAGAAGTAAAGAAAGAAGAAAAGAACGTGGAAAACCAACCGATTCTCCCGATTTTATTATTAATCAAAATTCAATGGCTCGCTCGTCGAGTTTTCCTCATTAATCGAGCCGATAATTGTGGAAAATTGAATGAACCACAAACGCGACACGTTCTCGAGGCAATCGTCGTTCGTTAGAGCCACGTTTCCACATAATTCACCCGCACGAATTTTCACCAATCCACCACCAGTTCTGACAGATTCTCGTTTCAGAGATTACACCCTCGGCTGGAAACGTTTTCGATTCGACGGAATAAATCCATGGGGTGGAGGGTATCCTCGGCCCGTTCTCATGCCAGAATCCATTAAAAATTTAACAAAATCCAATATTGGGTCGCGAGTAATATAGGATAATCTTAAGTAATTAAACTGGATTATAAACTCGTGATTAGTTCAAGAAATTAGAATGAAATTAGAAAATGAGGTAAGTATGATTTTTTCTTTTTACAAGTGTATCAATATACAGTTTTTTTTTTTTTTTATAAACAGGCCTTTTCATTTGTCATTCTGTATATATACGGAGGATTGGATATCAAAGGAAAAAGGAAAAAAAAATTTTGCACGTTGAACATTGAATCTTGCCATAATCTATAATTTGTGACTTGTCCGATCCGTTAGTATTATCATCATCGGTTGGTAAATTATCATGCAAAAGGGGTTAAATAGGTGATAATATCAAGAATAATCGGAATCATTGATCGATTTGTAATTCATACCTACTCGTTGTTGTTTCACGTATAATCGTATTACAATTATTGCCCTCGCATCATTAAAATGTTACGTTTAAACGAAATAATTGGCCGTCGTGTAAATCACGTTGGGATTCTAAACAGGAATAATGAATCATAAACGGAATCATTATCTTCAACGTCGCCTATATAACATTACCTATATAATTATCCGGTTAATTAAATTCCAACATCGAATTCCGACAACTATTTACGATCCTTAATTAATGTTAACCTTCTGAAACGGGTAATTCATCGTTCATTGATCGTCGAAATCTTTTATCTGAGATCCATATTGCGCGAAAAATTTATTATTCCAGAAAAAACCCATCCATATTCCTCTTTTACAATCTCCATTTAAAATTATAACAACAAAATGCTTCACTTTAATACGTAATTCGATCTGACGGAATACATTGTTTCGAAACAATGCGCGATATCGTATCGAGCATAAAAACGACTGTGAAAATGATTAATTTAATTTGTCAAAGAAAAGATTAATAGCGGAGGAAAACAATAAATGTTGTGTCGGGAATACAGAAACATCGAACAACGGACGCAACGACCGATTTCTGCCTCAATCAACGGCGACGAAAAGTGGCGGGCGACAATTCCGTTTGACTCGGCCGCGTTTACGCAGCAATTGCGATAAATAAAGGCGTACGAATTGCAACTCGCGAATCGGCCACGATTTGTACGATCACCCTTTATTGGTTTACGAAATATTCGGGACGTGGCCGGCATACGCGAACCGTTATTACCCGATCGTTATCTAATTTCCAGCTGATTCGACGCGTTTCTGATTATAAAAATTCGAATTTAATCGTTACTTTTTCTTCAACTCCTCGATTCCTGTATGAAGTTTATGATAACGAGGGGATGCCGTTGAGCCCGTTGTTGATTCTCGATGTAACGAACGAGCAATTTGGAAATAACATTTATAATTGCGAATAATAAGAAACGATGGTGGTTGGCTCGATGATTCGAGTTTTAAATTTTGTCGCAGAGACTTTTGATTGAGACTTTTTTCTATAACGTGTAATTCCTACACGAATTATAGTTAATTTCAACAGCATTCCACAGAGAATTTCCACAAATTTTTCACACGCGAAAATAAAATATAGAACAATGGAAGATCTAAGTTTTTCGACAGAGCCAAGTCTTAGTCTTTTTCTAATCTAGTGAAGATAATATGACTGTTAAATGAATATCGCTTTGCTTTCCTCCTTTCTATTTGAATCCAAGGAGATACCTCATTTTCACGAACATCCTAACCCTGTCTCGTCAATTTCGTTGATTCCAAGGCTCGAGGGATGAATCGACACGGGTATCGATGCGTGTATAATAAAAATTTTAAACGGATCGAGTTTAGTAAAAATGGCGGCACGGATGATAAAGCTGCTATTGTGTTTCGTTACACGTCGAACGGTGAGTAAACTCGAATAACAGGGAATAACACGTTATCACGGGGTTGGTTTAATGAGCCGGAAGCAGTCCGAGAGCAGGTTTGAGCGTGACGGTTGGCAAAAAGGGAGGCGAGGAACGCCATCGACGTGAATACGTCGCTCGAAATAAGCCACTCGCGCGAGCTTCGGCTGTTTGATGAACGCCTAAAAATATCTGGCTGCCTAGAAATCGTCGATGCTGTTCGTCGTTCTATTGTCGTTCCTTCAAAGATTCTCTTTTTTTATTTTATTTTTTTTTTTTTTTTTAGCAAGCTTCGCGAGTTTCGCGACTTGGGAATTCCTCTTTGATTTCCTCTTTTTCCTTCGTTTCTTTTTTCTCTCCCTCCGTTTCTATTAGTGTTCGTCTTGTGGAATTTTTCTGTTTGGAATTGGGTACTCGAGGTGTAAGTAATTGGCAGAGGGTTGAAATTTTAGAGATTTTGGAGGGATTTTAAGGTAAACATTTGTTCGAGTATTCTTTTTTTTTTGACGAGGGGAATTTTAATGAGATACGCGTACGATAAAAATTATGGAATTTGGAATTGAAAAAAATTGTAGAATTTCGTTAAAGGAAAGAAGATTCTGGGATAAGAATTGACGCGTAAAAAGTTAAACGTGTACACTATGAAATTGACGTTTAAATCGTACAATTGGAGAAGTGCTTCTGTTATTAGATTTTATTTTTTCAATGCATAACAAAATAAAGTGAAAAATAAAAAGAAAAACACACATAAAATATCTTTAAATTCCTTCGAAGATAGATTTCTTATTTTCTATCGTTTGACTTCTTCGAAACTTTATTCCTAGCTCAAATCTTAACTCATCAAATATCAAAGTTTGTATAAACTGTGTACAACATGTACGTAAAACTTATTTTTTCTAATCACTTTTAAATATAAAAGTAAATACACAATATCTGATAAAAATAATATTCAATCTCTACCATTTTATGACTTTATAAACGAGAGGAAAAAATTACCCAATTCGAGTCACCACTTGTTCTTTCATCCGTTAAAGTTTTCCCATCAAACACTAAAGTTTTTATTGTTAAACGGCGATAAACCTTTTCTAAGCATCCGCAAATAGTTCCATTAAAAATTGAAAGAGACGTTCTCGTAATTCTTCGCTAATACAAAAATGGTCGGGCCGTAGAGTGAATATTCCGCTTCAAAAAGGATTAAAAGCTGCAGCGGTATCGACTTTTTGAGCGTTTTAAAAATGAAAATTTCAGATCCATTACTATCGACGACTCGGAAATCCTTCTTCGATCGCAAATTATGCATTGTTGCGAGAGTTTTATCCATCGCGTGGAAATTTATTCACGTTGAAAAAATTCTTTCGATTGTTTTGAAAAAAATTCCCTGATCGTTTCTCCACTGTTTCCAATGGAAAGAAAAGGGTAATTATTCTTGTCTTACTACGTCTTCTTCGTCATTTTATGCGATCATGAAAATTAATTCATTATTGAAATGTCTAATTGTTCGATTTTTTTTTCTAAATTGCGAATTCAACTTCGTTTTAAATCGTTTACAAAATCGATACAAAAATAACGTTTAAGCAAATTATATCAGTAGTTAATGCTCTCTAATTCTGTATCCATGAATGTATGAATCTATGTATTCATTTTCGTCGTATAAATAGAGGCATAAAATGATATATAACATGAAGAGATTAAAGAGAAAAATTAAATTCGTATTATTAATGATATATTCAGAATTAACAGAATTCTTGATCAAATCTCTTGCATAACATCGTTTCCTAATAAACTAGTCTACAAGTCAGTTATTAAAAAATTAATCCTTCTACGTTAAAAGATGTCGATATAGCAAAACTAAAATTTTTATATTTTATTGTGTATTATTAAAGAAAAAATTCATTCAATCTTCAATTATTCGTAATAACGATCTAAATTAGTAATTGTAAAATTATGACAATTAATATTAACGTTCATATTTGCAAGGATTCAAGGCATGAAGAACAATCTATTCGACTAATTATTCCTTCTATATTTTTTTTTTTTTATTTTATTTTTACACGATGCCAGGATCTTTCTAACGAAATTACCCCCCAGCTGAGAAAAAAATTTCCCTGAGCTGAGAATCTAGGAAGCCTTTTTATTAGTCTCCATTTTTGCCAAAGAAGATTAGTTACATTGAAAAAAGAAACGAATGAAAGGCTTTCTACTCGGCGCTTTCTCACTTTATTCATTCACGGTTCAGTTCCTTCGAATTTTTAGAAAATCACATTGCCGTTAAATCTCTTTTAAATCTTTTTGTCCGGGACGAGATCCTGAATTATAAAATTTAGATCGCCGAAAAAGATAAATCGTGCAACGGTAGATCGATCCAGATCTGTCCAAGTTAAATCAATAAAGCATCTCTTTCGATTTTAAACAATTGTAAATTAAATTAAAAGAAACAATTCCAATTTAACTTGTACGAAGGAAAATAGACATTCTATGACGATACAAATTGTTTCAATTAAAAGAAAATTATACTTGAAGTTTAATGCAGAAATATATTTATACATTTTATAGGAACCAAGTTCTACGACTTCTTTCGTATTTGAGAGTCTGCAGTCTGTCTGTCAATTTCAAAGAAAATTGGCGTGGAAGCTTGAAGCTTGAACGCATAAAAGCTTTCGTAGAATCGTCACAAGAATCGCGATTAGTCGAACGTGAGGCAAGAATTTCTTAGAGCAATTACTCACGAGTACTATGATCACCAAAATGCTTGAAGATAATTTAGGGTTACTTGGAACAACTTGGGGACATGTGACTCGGTGCTTCATAATGTTAATTACGAACTTCGTGAAGTTCGCAGGCTTGTCGAGTTAAGCTTTTCATAAATCTCGTATATCGGTAAATTTGGAGGAAATTACACGAACGAGCGGAGCATTCGTTCGGAATGAAAATTGGACAGGATTTCTGTTTCGTCCACGAAAACTTAATAACAAATGAAACTTTTTTTACAATCTGGAGCAGAGCTTTCCAGTTTTTTTTATAACAATAACCTGCTACTCTCCTCCCTTCTCGTAGGGATGATAAAATTAATAAGGTAAATATGAAATTATATAATAATATTTTATTTTAGAAGATCGAAGAGTTGAAGTGAAGAGAATAAGAATAATAAATCAATAATAATGGTTTAAAAATGGTTGTTTCAAATTTTTTAAATTCCATATAATTTGAAAAATTTTCTTGTGTCTAAATGTTTGTTTTCTTTTAGTTCGACGAAATTAAATAATATTACAAACGATAACGTGGCTTTATTTCGAAATTATTCTTTCGCTCGCTAGTATTCAACACCACGTAGAACAAGAATGTTACGATGACCGGAAATTATGAGAGCGGTTTATGAAAGACGCGTGAAGAATAAAATTCTTTTGTTAACGATTCGAAATTATAATAAACGTAAGTATAGTAATATCGTGTATAATGTATAATGTATATATTAATAATAATTTTAAATTGTATATGTTCTTAAATAAATAATATTTATTATTTTGTGACTGTAATCTGTTGATCGAGTTTCGATTTCTAATTCGACATTTTTCAATGAGAAATTATGGAAAAATTGTATGTGGATGGAAGAATTCGAATTACGCATTTGATGGGGAAAAAAAATTATCAAATTTCAGAGATGAGACCAATGTAATCTTCACAAATATACAAAAATGGCGATAATTTTAATATTACATATCGAATTAATTGTAATTTGTTGCGATTAATCATAGTTATCCTATGATTACACAGATATATCTATTAACTAAATAATTAATGTAATGCTAATATACATGCAATCAATATTGAATTCTTGTTCAACAACAAATTTATATTACATATCAAGTGATTACATCAAAAATATCAATATGTAACAATTAAAAATGTTATCGACATAAAATTTATTTACATTAATTTTATTAGGTATATGAATTTTGATGTAGAAATAGATGAATGATCAATTCCATTCCAAAAATATCAATATAGTTACGAATATTTTGACGCGCGTTCGTAATTATGCTGATGCAATAATTATCCTCTGATTACTCAATAATTTGGAATTCAGAGCAAGCATGCCCATAACACCAGTGACTATTAACATATGTTAAACTAAGTGCACGTTTGCGGATAAGCATTTCTGAATACCTCATTCCATGATAGTTCGCTTCTCCAGCGATGAAATTCATATTCAAATATGTGTTCACCTTTCCAAAGAATCCTTTGTAATTATTTACAGTCGTAATCGTTCGTAATTTAATTAAATCTTTCGAATATTCACAATATTTGCTAATCTTTTATAATCGTAAATTTTTTAATAAAGTTAAAACTTTTGCAATTCTCAATCCCAAATCGATCGATTCAGCTTCATCTTTGCAAAAATTGGAAGCAGAATATTTCTTTTCTTCATTCGAATTTTAAATTGTTAATTTTTTTGTATTAATCTGGAATTTATATTGGATTATTTATAATTCTCTAAATTCCAATCAATTATTTCAATCGATGAAAAATTAGCTTATACTTGATATTGATATTGTAAGGCTTTAACAATATTGTATCTAAGCAACATGCGTTAAAACAATGAACAATTTATAGATCGATTTAATAAACTCAATAACTCTGACCTCGAAATAAAATTATACATTCTTCGAATTATTCTTTTCAATTTTGAGTAATAAAATATTAATTCCATCGTAACTAACGATAAAAACTTTGTTTCTCTTTGCTTTCATTTTCGAAATGCAATTGTAACGGCAAATTGGAACGAAATTAAAATAGAAAACACGCGTGGCTCGCTTGCATAAGGGATCCTTTTCAATCCAATTGAATTTTTATCCGTATGTTTGATTATTAAAAACCATCCGAAAAAGAACACGATACGTGTGTGTATATATATATATTTTCTCTTTCACGAAGGAAAAGTGAAAATGAAATAAAAATCCTTTTATAACAAGACCGTGTTGTTAAAGATCGCAATCATTGTTACACGAAGGGCTTTGAAAAATTTAATAAAACTATAACCCGAGCCCCGATATCGATTTTAAATCCAATCGAGTACCAGATCCAATAAAAACTTCCCTTTTGATCTTACCTCTCGATTATTAATCCCGCCTCTCTTGTTTCGCGCCACTTTGCGACGTTATTAATTCGCCATTCGAATTTCGAGTTCGATTTCAGATCGAAGATCAACGTTATGACATATCCGAGACACTCGAGCGAAGCTTTCGATCTTCCGTTACAAAATTTCACTTATTTCTTCTATAACACGTAATCATAATCAAAATGTATATAATATATCTGAATTTCATTTTAATATAGAGCATACATCGTAGAGTATACCGATTCTACAGGCAAAAAGAAATGTACGTACAATAATATCGATCGAGTTGATACATTTAACAACTTCATTTGCCGAATAGAGAATGAATTATTTTGATTGATATAAAACAAATCGAAATACTCATCCTGAGTATCCTATTCTCCATCGAAAAACCCTCGACAACTTGGCTTCCAGAGACTCTGGAATCGGATTGGTCAGTCGAAACAGGTTTATCACGGTTTGCGCAAGCGAGAACAAGGAACGTTTCTGAGAGGATAATGCAATTCGCATTTTCTCGAGCGACAACGTTCCCCGGGACTTTTGATAGTCATCCCTCCAGGTTTACAACTTCTCAGAGAACGTCCCCCCGTTCATACCGCGATTGGACCACTTCCAAACCGTCCGCAACTAATTCTGTCCGACTTACAAACCGTGCGGATTTGCAGAATTTCGTAAAGCCACCGATCGACACGTCGTACCACGAGGGGGGGGCAATCGCGATCGGATTCGGTTCGAAAAGTCCGACTGACAAGTCAATTTCTGTTTCGCGTTAATGGGATGCCCAGCCATTCTGTTTCGCTCGAGTCTTCGACTGGAAAAGCTTCGGCTGGGATAATTAATGACGTTGGTGGAGAGAATTTTATTTCGAATGGATCCCTTTTTTTTTTGTCGATTTGAATATTATAAATATCTTAACTGTACGAAAATTATAATTGAAATTAATCGAGAAATTACGATTTTTGAAACATGAAATTGAAAATTTAGAGAATCGTTGTTGAAGATTATTGGAGAATCTTATAATGGAAACAACGAGACAGATTTACAGGTATGTGTAAGGAAAATTCAAGAATATTTTTAACACTTCAAATTCCTTTTAAATCGACGATCGAAAAAATGATCGCCACCCTCGATTGAATCAATACATCTGCAATTTTCCGCCATTAGCTCGAATGTTCCAAATATCTCTAATATCCCAATTCAGATTTTCGAGGCTCGTTTTATTGCAAAATGTAACAACGCGTTGCGGGATATATCGAAGCGATTGTTTCGACAATTGCGTTAGAAATTCGGGCGGAAACAGGATTGGGTAGGGGAAATCTCGATTATCCGGATGTGATTGAAGACACTTTCATATATCGGCGCTTCCATTAACCGAACTTTCTATTATCTCGACGCGCAATAAAACGTTAACGATCGATTATCCCCGAATAAATTCGCTTATTAACGTGTGCAATAATATGGCCTGATAAGTGATATAGGCGAATTTTAATTGTTAATTACGTTTCCTAATTAGCTCTGTGATCTCGATATAATTTCGTCTCTCGTGATAATTATATTTAATAACCGAGCGTTGGTTGGGGCATCGAAAGAAGATCGATATATATCTTAATCTCATCCACTAAATATTTATCAAATGTTATTTCTTAATTTTGTAATAATTAAATCATTTCGATGATCCATCCACCGATTTGAATATCATATAAATTCTGCGAATTAAAACTTTTTGAATAATTCAAAATATATTGGTGCAGAATAGAAATAGAATGTTTAATTTTAATTTTAACAAATGTTATTTTAATAGACAGATCTCTCGAATGAATATATCTTTCGTGTTGATATACTTTCAATTATATTAAAAATTCTTGAATATTTAAGGAAGGAAGAACATTTTAACATTTAAACGAAAGATGACAAACAAATAGATATTCGTTACAATCGCAGTTTCGTTAATTCGATTACGACGAGTTAATTTTTCTCCATTTAAAATATTTACCTTCCCCCACGAAAAAAATCACTCGTGTGGATATTCGAGCCATTATACAAACTAACAATCTGCAACGATCTTTAGAGAGGAAGTTAGGAAAGATCAAAGATATCCGGAAGCTTGTTTCCCCGAATAGAGGACCGAGAACTATCACGGGTATAACGTGGAAGGCCGGGGATAAATATAAGAAGCTTTGGATGCAGAGGGAAGCCCGGGGCATCCCGGAATTTCCTTCGACGAAAGAAGATCCTAAAAAGCTGCATCGCTGTTCTGAATCGTCGAATTGTAAAGAAAGAAATTGCGCGGCTCGCTCTCGAAGACGATTAAAATTTCCAACTACTTCCATCCTCCATAAACTTTCCGCATTATTCATCACCGCTTCGACGAGAACTTTCTATCTGTGAAAAGGAAAATTGAAGGTACGAAACGAAATCGTGAAAAAAAAAAAAAGAAAGAAAGAAAAAGAAAAAAAAGAAAAAGGAATGAAATAAGTGTTGTAAAAATGCTTCTCTTTGCTACATATTATTCCCCCATCGCCATAAAGCGGCGGTCCGACACCGAGTCTGAAACCGTAAAAGGGATCTTGGAAAGAAGAATAATGAACTCGGATGATATTGCAGCGGAAAGAATTTAATTTTTTGCCTGGTGAACGCGAGGCGGGCGAGCGAAGATCATTGAATCTTCTTTCGAGAGCGATTTTCCACGCGCGGGAAAATTTGAATAAAATTATTTATTATAGGGAGAGGAACTTGCTCTGTGTGGATATTTTTAAGAGAAAAATTGAAAAATTCTTGACCGAGTTTCCGAAATTATGAGAGTTTAATAGAGTGAGGAGTATTTTTTTTTTTTCTTTTTATATTTTCGCAAATAAATAGGAAGAGGGGAGTGTCACGTTTCGATTTATGACGTGGAAACGAGAAAAATTTTTACTCAAATTTATCGCTTAGTTTTCCTATTTATCTTCGATGCCACTTTATGACACGATCCTTGATATTTGATCGTACTTCTAAATATATTTTCCAATTTAGTTGTTCTACATTTATCGTTAAACACGATAGAAGAAACATTTGGTTAATTTTTATTTTTAATTTCATCAAGTAGTCACAATTAATGTTTAACTCATAGACCAATAGAATTTAACAATTTACAGTTAACACCAGTAAATGATTTGCAATGAGAATGCAAAAAATATTTAATCTCCAAATTTCGATGACTGTTATACATTTCTCAACAACTTGCGCTTATAAATTATTTCGTCACTCGTTCCTCGAAATACGATACCCTTTTCCAAGGATTAATTAACGAGGAGCGACAGTGAGACGTTGTCCTAATAAATGCCAGACAGTCGAACGATCGTGAATCGCGATATGCGGATGTCGAACAAGGCTTTGCTCATCATCCAGCAAAGAATGGCCGGCACGAAATAATTGTTTCGAGTAACACTGCATTGGGGAGGGGGTTAACCGTATAAGAGCGAGTAATTACCCGTTTCGCATCCACAACTCCATTAAACCGGGAAGAAGAAGCAATTACTAAGAGGGAAGCCAACTTCCACCACTTTATACCGCCCTGCTAAACACCAACTCAGAATTACTTTCGTATTATTATGCCTTTGTGGCGCGTGGTAATTAATCTTCTATTCGCCAAGTTGGATCAGAATAGGGGGACCGCCGAGAAGGAAAAACGTTGATGCAAAGGGATGAATGGGAGGGGAGGGAGAGGGGGATTCCAACAACATTGGAAAGAGGATTTCTTGGACGAGGAGTGGTTTCTTTTGAGGGAGGGGTATGTTAAAAGTTTTGTCGATTAACTTAACGTTCATTCAGGAATTGAGGATATTGTTACACCGAGTGTCGATGCATAATTGGAATCGATTTTGGAAGTTGAAATTCAATCTATTGGAAGGCTGTGAAGCTATTGAAATTACTTGGCACGAACAATACGTATATGTGTATCAGTTTCTGTCAAATTTATTTATTAGCTAATTTATCATGTAACATCAATAACATCTAAAAGTTAGAAAGATTAAATTAAATGTTTAAATATAATTAATTATAGCGTAATATAATATTATGAAATTGATATGAATGACGTTTCAGATTGTGTACAGAGTAATAAATATAATCACGATGTAAACAGGAAGAGAAAGAATTTATCTCTTTTCTTCATTATACTACAATTGGCACATCTGGTGCGTGCTTTTATAGGGTAAATTAAGAAGGATGTAATAAGAAAATTGTCTACATACTTTGATAAATGTCTAAATGACATCTAAATTGATATCGTATATTATATGTTTAAATAATTTTGGAATAATTTTTCAACAAATTGATCAACTATTTCTTCTTCAATTCTTACGTGTCTCATTATTGGTGCTTAGATTTCAAATCACGTTGAATCGTGATTGAAATCAAGGGACAAAGTGTGGAAGGTACAATTAGCAGTCCATTGTTCTTCGAAACTTTGCGAGTTTCAGATATTCTTATCTTGTTCGAGATTTTATTAAGTTTAAAATGAAATCAAAGTGATTCTCATTAATTCGTGGTTAATTCCGACTTAAAACGGAGTAAACGATCCGTGAATATTTCGACTAATCCCCGATTATATTTGCTGATCAAATTGTAAAAGTATTCGATACGATGAACGTTTCAGTTCTCCGGTCTTTCGAAGGAGCAAAGAATTTCTTTTTCTCTCTTTCGTTTTTTTTTCCTTTTTCTTTTTTTTTTTTTTTCCGTATCTCAGGCGTGATTAAATTAAAAAGAACGAAGCATTTAATCCACCAAATGACTTCATCCGAAGCAGTTGTTCCTACAGAAAGATCTCCTCCACCTCGCGAAATTACTTATCCTTCTACAATTACATTTCACCCGGTAAAATGAAACTCTTACCCCCTCTCCGCTACATCCCCATTCTTTCACCTTAATTCGTAATTTCTTTTGTAATTCCAACTATACGAGGGGGACGAGAGGCGTGATTTACCCTTAATAAACTTCATTCGATCATGCTTGAATCTCGATTCGAACTTAGCAATAATAGAAATTTCGGTCAATTTTATCGAACCTCCGAAAATTTGGCGTTGTAACATCAAATGTTTTAATGTTAAATCGTCAAGAGATTAATTGCGTTAATATTATAAATATTTCAGATAATTTATTTTTCAAATAAAAATATTGAACATTGTATATATTTATAAAAGAATTAATAAAAGGATTTAATATCACCCGACCTCTTCGTTTTTATTCTAACATTTATCATAGATTCATCGTAAAAAGAAGAAAAACGATGTCTCAGAGTTAAAACTAAAACGTTATTCTATATCTTTGCACATATAGAATATTCAACATAAATAACCACTATTCAAATTCAATTTTACTATTCTTCATTTTCATTCACCGACTGTTTGTTAATTGCTTCATCAATTGTGACTCGTATCAATAATACACTCAACAAAAATCACCCTCCATAATTAAGAAATTGAGTAATCGTCGATCCAGGTATTCGTACCCTTCTCGAAAATTTTTCCACGCCAGATGCATGATCACGCGCTTACAATCCTTTGTCTCATTTTTGTATCTGTTTCTCCCGCTTCCCTCTCATCATCCCTCCTCGAGTACCTGATCGACCCGGTTCGATCGTGCCTTGCACTCTCCTTGTTGCATTGTCCCGCACTTTGTGCACGCGCGCCAATCTAGATTGCTTTCGATGCGGCATCCTCGACTCCCCTCCCCCACCCCCTTCTTCCTACTCATTGACATTCCGTTTTTCTCGCAGATTCGTTTCCATTGGGTATTTTCGTCCGAGTGTCGTCGTTCTAGTCGTCGTCGTCGATTTCATGGGGTCCCATATCGAGAAGAGGAGACGAGGCACGATGAGAACGTGTGTGTGTGTGTGTGAATCGCGTGGAATTCGAGTTAATCTTGATCACGAGTCGAGAAGTTGTATTACATATTTGAGGCGGATAGCGATGGGATGAAATGAAGTTTGAAAATCAGTTGATAAATCAGATTCTTTTGCGAATATTATGATCTTGAAAAGAGAAGGTTGCAGGATAAATAATTTGTGATTGTTTTTCGTGCATTCAAAATGAATTCTGTTGAAACTGGTTATTATTTTTCGTTAGTTCTTCGTAGAAGACAAGAAATAATTTTTTTCCACTTTTTCTACGTTTCTTAGAAAGTAGCTGTTGCATAAAATTGTTCATTTTGGAAAGAAAAGGAAGAAATGGAAGAAAAGGAAGAGTTTTGAGAATTATCAAAATCATATAATTATGAATTTCTATTCATCAATTCTTATTATATTATTCGATAAATAATTTGTTCAAGAGCTTGCAAACATTTTTTCTGAAAATTGGACATACTTCTTGCAATTATATTCAAAAAATACACGTCCAATTTATTTTCATTGCAATTTTGTAATTTCGTATTTTTAATAATACGTGATGATACGATTATTGAAAATATAAAGTTCTATATATACAGCACTGTTACAAAACCACGTATAACAATTCGTTTACAGAAAATCTAGCACATTTCTTCGAACGATTTCTTTTCTCTTCGATTGAATCAAGCTCGAAACCGAGATATAGCGGGGTTAATTAATTCCTGCTAGCTTAACGATTGACCTAGAAACCTTGATTTTTAGAGGAATTCGGCCGAAAATGGGCCCATGAAGATGTTGTAAATGAAAAATATTGTGGATAGGTATCGAAAAGTTCCCTGGTTATTTGAAATCGGAATTAAGTGAAATGAATTTTAACGGTTCACTGCGTTGTATCTCACATTTCATTCTTGTTTGTACGTTGCATCTGGTAGTTATTCTATTTTTGTTTTACAATCGTGAAATTCTAAATTTGTCTTCATTAATATTCGTGAAATATATTTGTTTCTTTTTATTTAGAAAAGAGTTAGAGAATAAGGAGATTTAACTAATAGTTAACATTAAAAAACATATGGTCATTAAAAAAATAAAATTGACTCCTTGAGATATATAAATAAAGTAAGACTTCTTTTTACGTACACTCGTAAAAAAATTAATGATATCAGATTATTCGTATCTTGAAATCATACAATCATACATTTGAAATCATACATTTATAAAACACATTTTAATATAATAAAATAGTATAGCATAATAGTGTCACATAATCCATCCCTCATATTCCTCAATCCTTTAGAATTAAGTAAACTGTTAAAAAAATGATAAATTGGCTAAAAATATGGCCCATCTAAAGGTAAGTATAGAAAGATAAATATAAAAGGTAAGTATATAGAGGTAAGTATAAAAGGTAAGTATAAATACAGTACAACAAATTATATGCAACCTTCTTCATAATTATATTAACATAATAAAAAAAAATATAAAATTGGCAAAAATACTCATCTTGGAATTCTACGGAAAATATGTAAAAGTTTCAGATAAATTACATATTTCTTAAATATCAGAATAAAAAAAATTACATATTTCTTAAATATCAGAATAAAAATTCAGAAAAAAACTTCCTACTTAAAAATTAGACCTTGTATTAGGAGAACATAAGTTAGGTAGAAGGTCGCACTAAAAAATTTCTCCGAAAATTCCGGAAGTTCTTAGAAAAGACGTCAAATTCCGAGAATCTCTGAAATTCTTGGAATTTTCAAAACAGATCAAACGAATGAAATTTCTGACCGAAAATGCGGCTTTGTATTAGGAGAACATGATACGATAGGAGGTCGATCGAAAAATTTTTCCAAGAAATGACGTCAAATTCTCGGAATCTCTGAAATTCTTGGAAATGACGTCGAATTCTCAGAATCTCTAAAATTCTTGGAACTGGGGTCGAGTTCTGTGTATTTCTAAAATTCTTGGAACTGACGTCAAATTCTTGGAAATTTCCAACAATAGATCGAAACTTTTCGCTAAAAATTCGATGTATCTCGCTTGTTTTTAGAGATATTAAAAAATGTTTCGAACAAAAGTTACTCGGTTTCGAGGGGGGCATATCCCGATTCCATTCATTTTTTTATAAATGGAAGGGTTAAGGACTTATGAACGCAAATGTGGTTTTTTTAAATGGGACTGTACTCTTTTTGATACACCAATCATCGTCCCTTAGTATTCTCTATAAAAAAGTGTTAAGCCAAAAATGGTAAAAAACTTATAGTTTAAGAGATAATTAATATCTTCTAAACTAATGGTTTTTTTCAAAAAATACCCCTATTCATTTTTATAGAGAATGCCTGAGTGCATCGATTTGTGCATAAAAAAGTATATGGTGCTATTTAAAAAAATAAGGGTGACCTTGATAATTTTTTTACGAGCTGATAGACAAAAAAAATGGGTGCACCGGAATATAGTCCATTCGAAACCATTCAACTTTCATTCGAAACATTTTTTAATATCTTGAAGAATAAGCGAGATATTTAATAAAGAAGAATGGTACCGAAATTCCCCGATCGAGGTAAAATTTTTGTCCAAAAATGCGACTTTGTATTAGGAGAACATGATACGATAGGAGGTCGATCGAAAAATTTTTCCAAGAAATGACGTCAAATTCTCGGAATCTCTGAAATTCTTGGAAATGACGTCGAATTCTCAGAATCTCTAAAATTCTTGGAACTGGGGTCGAGTTCTGTGTATTTCTAAAATTCTTGGAACTGACGTCAAATTCTTGGAAATTTCCAACAATAGATCGAAACTTTTCGCTAAAAATTCGATGTATCTCGCTTGTTTTTAGAGATATTAAAAAATGTTTCGAACAAAAGTTACTCGGTTTCGAGGGGGGCATATCCCGATTCCATTCATTTTTTTATAAATGGAAGGGTTAAGGACTTATGAACGCAAATGTGGTTTTTTTAAATGGGACTGTACTCTTTTTGATACACCAATCATCGTCCCTTAGTATTCTCTATAAAAAAGTGTTAAGCCAAAAATGGTAAAAAACTTATAGTTTAAGAGATAATTAATATCTTCTAAACTAATGGTTTTTTTCAAAAAATACCCCTATTCATTTTTATAGAGAATGCCTGAGTGCATCGATTTGTGCATAAAAAAGTATATGGTGCTATTTAAAAAAATAAGGGTGACCTTGATAATTTTTTTACGAGCTGATAGACAAAAAAAATGGGTGCACCGGAATATAGTCCATTCGAAACCATTCAACTTTCATTCGAAACATTTTTTAATATCTTGAAGAATAAGCGAGATATTTAATAAAGAAGAATGGTACCGAAATTCCCCGATCGAGGTAAAATTTTTGTCCAAAAATGCGACTTTGTATTAGGAGAACATGATACGATAGGAGGTCGATCGAAAAATTTTTCCAAGAAATGACGTCAAATTCTTGGAAGTGTTCGAATCATTGATCGACATTTTTCGATGTATCTCGCTTATTTTTCGAGATATTAAAAAATGTTTCGAATAAAAGTTACTTGGTTTCGAGGGGGGCACGTCCTGCTGCTCATCATTTTTTTATAAATAGAAGCGTTAAGGACTTATGAACGCAAGTGTGGTTTTTTTAAATGGGACTGTTATCTTTTTAATACACCAATCATCGTCCCGTAGTATTCTCTATAAAAAAGTGTTAGGCCAAAAATGGTAAAAAACTTATAGTTCAAGAGATAATTAATATCTTCTAAACTAATGGTTTTTTTCAAAAAATACCCCTATTCATTTTTATAGAGAATGCCTGAGTGCATCGATTGGTGCATAAAAAAGTATATGGTGCTATTTAAAAAAATAAGGGTGACCTTGATAATTTTTTTACGAGCTGATAGACAAAAAAAATGGGAGCACCGGAATATAGTCCATTTGAAACCATTCAACTTTCATTCGAAACATTTTTTAATATCTTGAAGAATAAGCGAGATATTTAATAAAGAAGAATGGTACCGAAATTCCCCGATCGAGGTAAAATTTTTGTCCAAAAATGCGACTTTGTATTAGGAGAACATGATACGATAGGAGGTCGATCGAAAAATTTTTCCAAGAAATGACGTCAAATTCTCGGAATCTCTGAAATTCTTGGAAATGACGTCGAATTCTCAGAATCTCTAAAATTCTTGGAACTGGGGTCGAGTTCTGTGTATTTCTAAAATTCTTGGAACTGACGTCAAATTCTTGGAAATTTCCAACAATAGATCGAAACTTTTCGCTAAAAATTCGATGTATCTCGCTTGTTTTTAGAGATATTAAAAAATGTTTCGAACAAAAGTTACTCGGTTTCGAGGGGGGCATATCCCGATTCCATTCATTTTTTTATAAATGGAAGGGTTAAGGACTTATGAACGCAAATGTGGTTTTTTTAAATGGGACTGTACTCTTTTTGATACACCAATCATCGTCCCTTAGTATTCTCTATAAAAAAGTGTTAAGCCAAAAATGGTAAAAAACTTATAGTTTAAGAGATAATTAATATCTTCTAAACTAATGGTTTTTTTCAAAAAATACCCCTATTCATTTTTATAGAGAATGCCTGAGTGCATCGATTTGTGCATAAAAAAGTATATGGTGCTATTTAAAAAAATAAGGGTGACCTTGATAATTTTTTTACGAGCTGATAGACAAAAAAAATGGGTGCACCGGAATATAGTCCATTCGAAACCATTCAACTTTCATTCGAAACATTTTTTAATATCTTGAAGAATAAGCGAGATATTTAATAAAGAAGAATGGTACCGAAATTCCCCGATCGAGGTAAAATTTTTGTCCAAAAATGCGACTTTGTATTAGGAGAACATGATACGATAGGAGGTCGATCGAAAAATTTTTCCAAGAAATGACGTCAAATTCTCGGAATCTCTGAAATTCTTGGAAATGACGTCGAATTCTCAGAATCTCTAAAATTCTTGGAACTGGGGTCGAGTTCTGTGTATTTCTAAAATTCTTGGAACTGACGTCAAATTCTTGGAAATTTCCAACAATAGATCGAAACTTTTCGCTAAAAATTCGATGTATCTCGCTTGTTTTTAGAGATATTAAAAAATGTTTCGAACAAAAGTTACTCGGTTTCGAGGGGGGCATATCCCGATTCCATTCATTTTTTTATAAATGGAAGGGTTAAGGACTTATGAACGCAAATGTGGTTTTTTTAAATGGGACTGTACTCTTTTTGATACACCAATCATCGTCCCTTAGTATTCTCTATAAAAAAGTGTTAAGCCAAAAATGGTAAAAAACTTATAGTTTAAGAGATAATTAATATCTTCTAAACTAATGGTTTTTTTCAAAAAATACCCCTATTCATTTTTATAGAGAATGCCTGAGTGCATCGATTTGTGCATAAAAAAGTATATGGTGCTATTTAAAAAAATAAGGGTGACCTTGATAATTTTTTTACGAGCTGATAGACAAAAAAAATGGGTGCACCGGAATATAGTCCATTCGAAACCATTCAACTTTCATTCGAAACATTTTTTAATATCTTGAAGAATAAGCGAGATATTTAATAAAGAAGAATGGTACCGAAATTCCCCGATCGAGGTAAAATTTTTGTCCAAAAATGCGACTTTGTATTAGGAGAACATGATACCATAGGAGGTCGATCGAAATATTTTTCAAAGAACTGACGTCAAATTCTTGGAAGTGTTCGAATCATAGATCGACATTTTTCGATGTATCTCGCTTATTTTTCGAGATATTAAAAAATGTTTCGAATAAAAGTTACTTGGTTTCGAGGGGGGCACGTCCTGCTGCTCATCATTTTTTTATAAATAGAAGGGTTAAGGACTTATGAACGCAAGTGTGGTTTTTTTAAATGGGACTGTACTCTTTTTAATACACCAATCATCGTCCCTTAGTATTCTCTATAAAAAAGTGTTAAGCCAAAAATGGTAAAAAACTTATAGTTTAAGAGATAATTAATATCTTCTAAACTAATGGTTTTTTTCAAAAAATACCCCTATTCATTTTTATAGAGAATGCCTGAGTGCATCGATTTGTGCATAAAAAAGTATATGGTGCTATTTAAAAAAATAAGGGTGACCTTGATAATTTTTTTACGAGCTGATAGACAAAAAAAATGGGTGCACCGGAATATAGTCCATTCGAAACCATTCAACTTTCATTCGAAACATTTTTTAATATCTTGAAGAATAAGCGAGATATTTAATAAAGAAGAATGGTACCGAAATTCCCCGATCGAGGTAAAATTTTTGTCCAAAAATGCGACTTTGTATTAGGAGAACATGATACGATAGGAGGTCGATCGAAAAATTTTTCCAAGAAATGACGTCAAATTCTCGGAATCTCTGAAATTCTTGGAAATGACGTCGAATTCTCAGAATCTCTAAAATTCTTGGAACTGGGGTCGAGTTCTGTGTATTTCTAAAATTCTTGGAACTGACGTCAAATTCTTGGAAATTTCCAACAATAGATCGAAACTTTTCGCTAAAAATTCGATGTATCTCGCTTGTTTTTAGAGATATTAAAAAATGTTTCGAACAAAAGTTACTCGGTTTCGAGGGGGGCATATCCCGATTCCATTCATTTTTTTATAAATGGAAGGGTTAAGGACTTATGAACGCAAATGTGGTTTTTTTAAATGGGACTGTACTCTTTTTGATACACCAATCATCGTCCCTTAGTATTCTCTATAAAAAAGTGTTAAGCCAAAAATGGTAAAAAACTTATAGTTTAAGAGATAATTAATATCTTCTAAACTAATGGTTTTTTTCAAAAAATACCCCTATTCATTTTTATAGAGAATGCCTGAGTGCATCGATTTGTGCATAAAAAAGTATATGGTGCTATTTAAAAAAATAAGGGTGACCTTGATAATTTTTTTACGAGCTGATAGACAAAAAAAATGGGTGCACCGGAATATAGTCCATTCGAAACCATTCAACTTTCATTCGAAACATTTTTTAATATCTTGAAGAATAAGCGAGATATTTAATAAAGAAGAATGGTACCGAAATTCCCCGATCGAGGTAAAATTTTTGTCCAAAAATGCGACTTTGTATTAGGAGAACATGATACGATAGGAGGTCGATCGAAAAATTTTTCCAAGAAATGACGTCAAATTCTTGGAAGTGTTCGAATCATTGATCGACATTTTTCGATGTATCTCGCTTATTTTTCGAGATATTAAAAAATGTTTCGAACAAAAGTTACTTGGTTTCGAGGGGGGCACGTCCCGCTGCCCATCATTTTTTTATAAATAGAAGGGTTAAGGACTTATGAACGCAAGTGTGGTTTTTTTAAATGGGACTGTACTCTTTTTAATACACCAATCATCGTCCCTTAGTATTCTCTATAAAAAAGTGTTAAGCCAAAAATGGTAAAAAACTTATAGTTTAAGAGATAATTAATATCTTCTAAACTAATGGTTTTTTTCAAAAAATACCCCTATTCATTTTTATAGAGAATGCCTGAGTGCATCGATTTGTGCATAAAAAAGTATATGGTGCTATTTAAAAAAATAAGGGTGACCTTGATAATTTTTTTACGAGCTGATAGACAAAAAAAATGGGTGCACCGGAATATAGTCCATTCGAAACCATTCAACTTTCATTCGAAACATTTTTTAATATCTTGAAGAATAAGCGAGATATTTAATAAAGAAGAATGGTACCGAAATTCCCCGATCGAGGTAAAATTTTTGTCCAAAAATGCGACTTTGTATTAGGAGAACATGATACGATAGGAGGTCGATCGAAAAATTTTTCCAAGAAATGACGTCAAATTCTCGGAATCTCTGAAATTCTTGGAAATGACGTCGAATTCTCAGAATCTCTAAAATTCTTGGAACTGGGGTCGAGTTCTGTGTATTTCTAAAATTCTTGGAACTGACGTCAAATTCTTGGAAATGTTCCAACAATAGATCGAAACTTTTCGCTAAAAATTCGATGTATCTCGCTTGTTTTTAGAGATATTAAAAAATGTTTCGAACAAAAGTTACTCGGTTTCGAGGGGGGCATATCCCGATTCCATTCATTTTTTTATAAATGGAAGGGTTAAGGACTTATGAACGCAAATGTGGTTTTTTTAAATGGGACTGTACTCTTTTTGATACACCAATCATCGTCCCTTAGTATTCTCTATAAAAAAGTGTTAAGCCAAAAATGGTAAAAAACTTATAGTTTAAGAGATAATTAATATCTTCTAAACTAATGGTTTTTTTCAAAAAATACCCCTATTCATTTTTATAGAGAATGCCTGAGTGCATCGATTTGTGCATAAAAAAGTATATGGTGCTATTTAAAAAAATAAGGGTGACCTTGATAATTTTTTTACGAGCTGATAGACAAAAAAAATGGGTGCACCGGAATATAGTCCATTCGAAACCATTCAACTTTCATTCGAAACATTTTTTAATATCTTGAAGAATAAGCGAGATATTTAATAAAGAAGAATGGTACCGAAATTCCCCGATCGAGGTAAAATTTTTGTCCAAAAATGCGACTTTGTATTAGGAGAACATGATACGATAGGAGGTCGATCGAAAAATTTTTCCGAGAAATGACGTCAAATTCTCGAAATCCCCGAAATTCTTGAAACGAACGTCAAATTCTTGGAAATTTCGAAATGAATTTCGAACGAACGAAACTTTTGGCCAAAAATTCGATTTGTATCAGGAGAGTATGATTCTAAAATCGGTGGCAAATTTTTTCAAAAATTTTTCCCAAAATTTCATGGTAGAATTATTTTTCTTAGTTTTCAATTATTTATAGAAGAATACAATTGTGGAAATCGTATTACGTGACATTTTTTAAAAATTTGACGTACGTTTTTTTCTTTTTTTACTTACCTTTTATACTTACCTGTATATACTTACCTGTTCGCCAAATTTTTTCAGAAACCAATCATTTTTTCATCATTTTACTTATATCTACGTTCATGTACTTATATCTAAACATTTTATAGGTTTCGTTACGTTGTCAAATTATACTCAATCGCCGCCGAAAAAAAGTCGGTTCTTCGACCAGTTTACGTGTATCGACGTCGCCCTTTTAACGCGATTTTTGTAAGCCTTGCCGAGTCAAAAACAGTCGTATAAATTGAAACAGCTCATTAACAGCGCGTTATATTAAATTTCGCTAATTATGTCGCGATTTGTCGCAAATGAAACGTCGCCGCCTGTTCGGGACCCGTCACTCACCCGATAATTAGCGGAAAGAAAGAGAGAGAAAGAGAGAGAGAAAAGAAGAAAACGCGAAACGTGTCACCAAGAGTGAAATTCCATTGAAAGAATTCCGTTCAGTCTCGAAACTTCAACATCCACGTTGATTTATTCACCATTAATTAGATTTCCCATTTCGTTATAATATTCCCATTCCCGCCACATTTATTCCCCATTTTCGTCTCCCTCCATCTCTCTCCCCCACTCCTCCCTTTTTTAATCTCGGTAAAATTCGAAACGCGCGTTCACCTCGCAATTTTTACGATTTATATAAGAGATTTTTATTCTATACCACGTATCATGACGAGTTTAAATTAACAAAAAAAAAAAAGAGAGAGAAAAAGAGAAGAGTAAAAGAGTAGTGGTTGGCAAAGGTTAAAAAAAAAAAAAAAAAGAAAAAAGGAAAGAAAAATACAAAACAAACGATTCGTGCGACCGAATACTTTCGAAATCGTTTCCCCTGCTCGGCTGCTCTTTTTGTTTTTTTTTTTTTTTGTCCCAATGCAAAAACGGGATCAAGCAAAATTATGCCCCGTTTAACAGACTTTATTTTTTGTCGTTCCCCTAAAAATGGCGCGAGAACGCGACTCTTCCCCCCGGGATATGCTTCTCTGTCTCGCGAATCAGAAAATCGCGTCTCGATTACGGATGTTGATCGTTGCGTCAGGATGCAGATATTGGTTCCAGAACGTAGATTTCGTTATCCGGAATATGATGATGAACATCAACCCTATTCGAATAACGTTTTGACATTCGAACGTTCTCCTCCACTCGTTATAACGTGTTTCCTTATCGTAGATGGGAATTAAATTTAATAATAAAGTTGATATTTTGCCGCGTAGTAGTGATGGAAACACGAGGGGATGCGTGAATGGGGGTGGAAGAGTGAAGCTGGAGAGAATGTGTGGATTTTGTTTCGAAAGGGTGAGGAACTTTTTTTTTTTTCAAACAACACGTGGCTGTTTTGGTCGACTGTTCGTTTATTTTTTTGAATAAATCATTACTTTTTCTTTTTTTTCTTTTTTTTTTCGGTACATACAAAAGTTCTTTGTAAGGTGTCTTTATAATTCTAGCATAGTATTAATTGTTGAAACGAAATTGGAAATGTTTAAAAAATTAGAATGCCGACAAATGCACTGTTATTGGAATTATGAAACAAAAAGGAAGGACGAAATCTCTGATTTTACAATAGAAAGTATTTTTTAATTAGTATTTACTTAAGCGAACGTAAAATTATTCATTTAAATGGATTTGTGTTCCATTGAATTATTCTTATCTCTTCATACAGTTAGATTCTATTGTATAAGTATTTTATTTATAATAAGTCATACTTGTAATTGATATTTTTAAGTCAATAAGGATTTGACTTCATTTTTCTTTAACAAGGATTTATAATTCAAATTTGAGAAAAATTTCCAATTAAATGATATATAGCGATAGCAAAAAGAAAAGAGATTTACTTTTTCGATAAAATATTCACGAGTAACTTTAGAATGGCTAGATCTATTTGCAAATTTTGTTATATCTCTTGTACTGGTTAATTGAAAGAGAAATCCTTATCTTAACTCTACTACACGATGTATACAACGAAGATTATAGATGCACATATAACTTTAACAATCCATGTACTACTGGATGTATGATAATAAAGTTTATAAAATATTATATTTTTCTGGAAATTCACAAAATGCATTTGCATTTAAATAAAGTTAAGATTAAATTAAATTTATTTCCACCATTTGTATATGAGAACTCTTTTTACACAACTGAATTAAAACTGTACGAATCACAAGTTCTAAATTACCAATCTTAATAAATTTTCTCTCGTAATAATATTAACTTAATGATATTTGCAAATCATTTAATTATCTATTTGAAAATAGAAATTGTATGTCCAATTTCAATTATGAAATCTTTGAACAATTTAATTAATAGTTAATACATATACAGTTATATAATCAGCATCAATAACTACAACAATAAATAATACAATTATATTTTATCATAGAAAATCGATATTAAATCCAAAATATAAAAGAGATCGAATTCTCGACAAGAAAAACCTGTCTCATCACCAATCACGCTTACATCATTGCACAAAATTTACGTTAATCCAACGGATGAAATTTAAGAGAGAGAATCCAATCCAGCCTTCATCACGAGAAAAGGAAGAAAATCCACGCTCCACCAGCGAGAGCAAAGTTCCATTATTTCGTGGTCACGCATACCTCCACCAAGATTCCCAGGATTTCTTGCCCGGCGAAAGTAACGTTTCACTTTCGCTACCCTCCTCCTCCACGAAGGAATCCCACGAAACCACGTCACAGTCGAAAAATAGTTGACCGTTGAGCAAGCAAAGACAATTGCACCGCAACCTCGGCCGACCGCTGTCGCCTCGCGGGGGTAGTGGTTTTATGGCGCGTGCCCGACCGACCATGGGGACAAGAGCAAATATTCCTTCTTCGCTTTCTCGTTTACGAGCTCTCGCTCACACGTTTCTTGTATCAGCGCAGAGATTCTCACGGAAATCCTGATCCGCGGCCGTGTTTGCTCGGCCAACTTGCCTGTCGCCTCGTATTTGTTTCGTTATTTAATTGCCTTGTTTCTCTTCCTAATTGGACCGAGCATGGTTTTAATGCCTCGTAATGCGGAACTGGTATTTCTCTTTTCCGATTTTACTTTTATTTCTTGAAAAAAAAGAGAAAGAAATTGTCTTTAGCAGTGATAATTTATGTGTATATATATATAGAAAGAACGATAGTAGGAAGAGATTACTTTTCTAATTTTAGGTGGTAGGATTATATTCGTTCGAACAAATGAAGAACATTCACGATCTTTTTTAATTTTTATTAGTTATTTTATTGGGAAAAGGAGGAGAAACGGAGAAGCGAAATTCTATTCAATTTTTAAGAGACACGAGGGATACTTTTTGTTTTCTAATCTTACTTTTTTTTTTTTCTTTTTTCCTTTATTTTCCTGAACTCTGCGATTCAAACGATAGAAAGAAACGAAGAACATTTCAAGCTTATATTACATTTATGCAAGAAATGAGAGATTACACGTTGTGTTAGGGAATCCCACTTAGGAACCGGTGAAACGTTGCTGCTTTTGAAGATTTACAACCAAAGTTTGTCTATAAAATTATGTAACTGCGTTGGCTGAACTGTATTATTAATCTTTGTAAACGTAGGAACATGTGTGCATGCAAATTTATGGATATTATACAATTCGAGAAGCGCGCAACGTGCGTTTATTTCTGAACGTGTTCAACCCTGCGCTCGTAATACGCGTTCGTATCAATCATTCGTGTAAAATTTACACGAATAAATCCCTACGTGTATTAATTCCTCCAATTACTTCCCAATGATCTCTAAAATTTCACGATTTATCAATTTTTCCTCAATCCACCAACTTTATTCCACTCGAACATCCGCAACACTTTCCAACCCCCTTTCCAACACCACGCATCATTACACACCCTAGGAAAACAGAAGAAAGAGGAGAGATCCGACAACAAAACGTCCGAATACGAGGAAACATGTCTCTCCAATTACAATCCCTCCTCTAAATCCCCGTCACTCGTCCATCCCCCAACTCGAACAACATCTTCACCATCCCTCGAGCGCACGTCAGACCCTCTTCTCTCCTAAAAAAAAAAAAAAAAAAAAAAAAGAAAAAACCATTTTCTCGACCTATGCGCAAACACTGCTGAATATCTGTCGCCCGGCGAAAACTGCCAAACACACCGGTCCTCTCGACCTCACTTTCATATCACACTCTCCCTCCCTCTTATTTCACGCATCCCTAAAAACGAAAACGATCCACAATTGGCAAGCTACGAGTCGTGTTTCTCCACGCTTGGCCGACATTTTGGCGGGAAAATATTGGCGGGAAGGGAAATGGGGGTGCAGCGGGTCGATGCGCTTTTGGCACAAGGACGGAGGATCGTTACCACTCGCAGGGACGCACACAAACGTACGTGGGGAAGAGCGACAATGAATGAGTGTGCGGTGCACGTTTGTCGCGACATCGACACACGACGCCTTGGCCAATCTCGATCAAGCTGGGGGGAGAACAATGGGTTGGGGGTTGGATTCCTTGAGCGAGAGATACGATCGTGAGGGAGATACGCTTTTTGTTGATTGATTTGTCTTTCGTGATCGTTCATTGTAAAAGAAGTTTGTATTGTAACTTCACTTGCAGTGATAAAATAGAAATTCGATGCAAACGTTTTAGACTAATTTTCTTATATTCTTATAATTAGTTAAATTTTGTTTAATCGTTAATTAATCGTCTTATTGGCGAATTGATATTACGAAAATTTAATAAACGTTTACAGCGGTAAACTGTAATTAAAAGTTCCCATTTGCCTGCTGCTATTGTAAAACAGCGTAATATCAAAATTCAGATACAGGAATATGGAATTGTGGATTGGTTTCTTGAATGAAGGGGTGTGTATAATATCGCTTGAATTGCACACTTGCATTCACTATGAAACACGTTTGCGCAGAACACGTGCAAAATTCGACGTGTGCCTTTATCGGGGAACTTGCTCCTTCGATACAAATAAAACACCCTCTACGACGGGCAGGTTAAGGGTCTAATGGTATCGTAAGTTGAGATTAAAAATTAGTGGGTATATGAATTTTTTAAATTGTTGAATTTTTATCCATTTCGTAAAATTATATTTTTCTTCGAATATATTCACAAGTTTGTTGTATTTTAATATATTTTCAAAATGTGAATTTAAATTTTTCAATTCAATACTCCTCTCAAATATTTCACAATAATTTTCAATCTCGAATTTTTTTCAACGCAACAAAAATTCTCTGAAATAATTTGTTAAAATTAAAATATACTATAAAATACCTTTCTAATTAATCACACTTTCAAATTCGTAAAATTAATCAAATCTTACGACTTAAAAGTCGCTCTTCTGCGCCGAGAAATATTATCGTGGAGCTGAGGAGAGGAATCGCAGAGACGGAGGACAAATAATTCCTTCGTAAATTGGCGCTGTCTTTCGTTCAGGATTTCGAGTGAAATTCCCTGAGAGGTATGAAGTATACAAATATGGCGACATTTGTTACGTAAATACCTTTCTTTATTCGAGAGACCGTGCATATCGAATATGGAACGAGGCTTTTAAGAAAATTAAGTATTTCTCCCGTCGATACTGCGAACTCTGATAGCCATTGATTGATCGGCCATATTGTTAATTCAATTGTGCAACAGAGACACCGTTTGATCGTGCAATCGATCTTACGATATTAACAATCGATTCACTCCTATATTTATATTATAAATAATAATGAAATAAATTATACGTAAATTGTATTATTCAAAATGAAGAAAATGATCAATTCCATCGAGACGAATTGTTTGATTTGGGAAAAATTAATCATTTGAGTGAGTCTTTCGATATTAAAATTTATTATTATTCTTACGATTCTGTTATATATTTTTTGTCAGAGCGATATAATATAAGTAAATACGAACGATTCGTACCTATCATTGTGGAATTGCAATTCTCGAGGATATAAAAACGAAATATAATTTTTTAACAATTACAATAAACTTTACTTCTAATAACAAATAATAATTAAAAACAAATGAGCAATTTAACTCACAATTTGTAATTCCATAGTCACATTGTCGAAGCTATCATTGAATCGAATAGATATTGAAAATTTATTTAGATTTTTGAATTTTCCATCCGTTCATTGTGTAATTTCTGGACGTTCAATAACTATTTTTTTCTCTTTCCTTTTTTTTTTTCAGAACAATTTTTCAACGAATTTCCCTTTCGTCGCTAATTACCTTACCCGAGAGGAATGTTAAAAATTTGTACCTGTGTATGTGTGTGTGTGTGCGTGCGCACGTGCACTTTTTTCTCCCCCTCTCTCCTCCTCTCTGTTGTTATTTCTCTACGGCTTCATCCACGGTCCAAATGTTTCGAATCCGCCGCATGACGTTTCGATTAGAACCGCCCTGTTATCGAGCTTTCGATGAGTTTCGGTTTTCTCAAGATTAATTACCCGACCAAGGTATTAAGTTTTGATTAACGATAGTATAGAATGATGAAATTGCTCGATTCCCATTGGTCGCGAGCCATTATACTCGAATAATATTTTAAATTATTGATACGATTTGAATTTTTCTCGGATGAAACATTTTCGATGATGGTACGCTTCGATCATTATTTCTGTTTCCTAAAATTGTCATCAAAGAATTGATCTACGTATATTTAGAATGTCAGAAAGTGATTTTCCTAATTATTTTTGCCACAGTGATAAAGATAAAAATACTCGTATTTATCTGTTGAATAAGTAATAACACGATTAATAAAATGTTCGAAAATTTATTTCCTCGACAATCGTATGCACGTTAAAACCTGCCAAATCTTTGCATCCGTGCAATCGAAATTAAATAACGAAACAGTTGCACTCTATATTCCAAATGGATGCCAAAAATCTAATTACTTTCCGCACACGCCTCGTCCCATCGATGGAAAATTCGAAGACGACGCAGCTTTCCACGGCCGAATAACAAACATTTTATTGCCCAAAGTCAAATCCATTACCACTCGGCGAACCGCCACCCGTTAAAGCGTATCGCGGCTCGAGTTTTAATCGAATCGGCTCTCCTCGGCCGGAATTATAATATTTTGAAACGGTGTAAAACGGTGCGTGTCCAGCGCCGCACGCATCAACGGTGTAAAACGAATTTCGGCGTTGCTAATTTCATCGATCATCGCGCGACAAAGATCGGCAATGATTTTTCGTGCACGAGTCGGGAAGCGCGGAGAATTGAAAGCCCCTCCCCTCGTTCCAATTTCGAAATTTCCATCTCGCGGACGTTAATCTCCGCGCGACGTTCACGCGTCACGAGACTTCGTGGATCGCGTGAATTTGGAGAATCGCAGAGATCGTTCGAGAAATGGTTATTATTTTCGAACGAGGATCGGTTTACGAATTTGAAAAAGGATTATTTTTGGAAATTAAATCGTTCGAACGGCAAGATGGTGATCCTTGAAAGGATTATTTTTGGAAATTAAATCGTATTCGACGAGAAGTGGTTATTTTTCGAGCGATTATAGACGAGGAAAGAAATTTTCTAAGATTACGAATAATCTTGAAAAGATTACTTTTGGAAATTATACTTTTCGAATCGCGTTCGACGAGATGCAAAATGATTGTTCGAGAATATTTGTAATTGAACATTGGGCTTTTTTTCTACCTTCGTAACGAGATAGTTAAAGGGCTATTGCACAGAATTGAATAACTGAAAAAAAAAAAAAAAAAGAGATTTAGAAGTCGGGCTGAGAATGGAATTTTAATTCGTCTCTTTCATTTTAAACAGCAGAGTTTTACGCTACTTACCTTAAGGAAGCAAACTCGTTTAACGCAAATTATTCCGATATCGATCGGACCTCCAACTTTAAAGACGTTGTAAATTTGTTAAGAAAAGGGCAAATAAATCTATCTTATAATCCTATCTTATCCCATGCAAAAGAGAAGTTAAACGATACCATATAAAAATTCTTTAACAATTCTTCGTAACGAATATATCGATCAAGTTCAATTCCTTACGAATAATTATCTATCGAACGATCAATTTCGTCTCGATCAATCACAAGCAAATCTTCATTTTCCATTTCGTTTCGAATCGATCGAACAATCTCTTAAATCCTCTTGTTCAAACAAGATGGTATTTCCAAACTCAACAACACCGTTCACACCTGTCCAACCGTTTCGAGAAGCAAAGCCGAGTGGTTAACTTCATCGTCGAGGCCAACGTTTACTCGATCCGCTTGCTTATTTACCGAATTGTCGATCTATGAAGCCTTCATCGTCGAAGCCAATACACCCAACGCGGCATTAAATCTTCCGAATCCCGATCTCCGCGTGTTACATCGATTCGTTAAGGCGCACTAATTACGCGCCGCAACCGTGATTCCCTGTTAAGAGAAGACATCGAATCGTTTAAAATCGAACGATGAATATTAATTCATCAATGGATAATCGCGCGTGCCAACCAATTGGAAATATTTATCTGTATTTATTCCGATAATCGTAATTCGAATGCTCGATGGATATTCGATATTTGCAGGATTGGGAAATGATTTAATTATTGGTTCGATGAATGTTGCTTCAATGATTTTTGATGGGGAGAAGTGGATGGAAGAATTTAATAAGAAAAGTCTTGAAAAGTCAGGCATATCTTTTCAAAACAAATTTTTAGAAAAATTCAGGAAAGAGTACAGCAAAGTTAATCCTTGTGGAAATTTGTAAAAATTACAAAAGTACAAGCAAAATATAAAAATACAAAATAACATTTTTCTCGATTCCTCCTTCAAATTCTAATATCATTTGTACATACATTTTAATTTTGTTTCAAATTACTTAGAACATTCGTTTGATATATTCTTGCCGAGCAAAATTTTATCGTAAAACGAATTTCTTTATGGAAACAATATCGCGTGAATTAATTATTTATTAACTTGTTCATCGGGAAACAAATTCGACGTTTCGTTTTCATTAAAATCGTATTCTAACACTGGAATAAAGAGTTATCGTGCGTCGAAATTAAATTCGTAAATTGGCACGACAAACAATCCATTGTTGATTCGTTCGAGTAGTGCAACACGAGGAAGAACTTCATAAATAATAATTGTTCAACGAAAATCTCCACTTGGACGCGCGTTTTGATACATTCGCTCGCTGATTAAACCCTGATCACCGCACATTTTTTTTCGTTTTTTTTTTTTTTTTTACTACCTTATCCAATGTTTCTCCTTCCATTTTGATACGTATCGTTTTTAAGATTAAAAGCTGAAAAACAACGATGCAGCGGAAAGGTATTTTACTGTCACATTCGTTCCGCTCGAAATATGATCGGGGAAACCGATTTCTCGTCTCTGACAGCTCCGTAACAAACAACACACCGTCTTTTACATGCTACATGAGTCGGAAAATGCTTTTCCATTGGGCCAGAAGGCTATATCGGGAATTTAGACGTTTGTCATTTTATGAGTTTCGTTATCCGGAAATATCGCGATCATTGAGCACAGATCGTTGAATATTTGACTCGTAGTATGAAAATTGAAGTACGAAATTGGAATGAAAAGAGTAGGCATTTAAAAACAGTTAGATATATTTCCAATTTTAAAAGAGTTGCTTAATATTTTTCTTTTCTCTTAATCATTTATAATTTCTATTTTTATCGTAAGAGAGAAATATTGTATTATTCCACGCATCAATTAATTTTCACGTCCTTTTTAATTATTTATAATTTGTATATGTAGAAATTATAATATGTTGAGTCAAGTACGATTTTTTTAGGCCTTTCTGATAATCTGAAAAAAATATTGCAGGCAAAAATTTTTAGTGAACTAGAATATTTAAAATTATGTTTTTTTATCAAATTATCGAAAATATCACACGAGTCTTATTAAAGCATCAATTCTCTGAAGTCTTGTATCCACATAAATGATTGGATTGATATTCTTCTCATGCTAGTAAAATTTTAAATTGTTAAATCTCTTTCTCTGATTGGAATTAAAATTCCTCGAATATTATTCTTTCTAAACAAAATAAAGAAAGGATTAAACGATGGAACGATACGTAGAGGCTCGAATAGCAATTCGGTCATAAACGAAGCAACTTTGAAATTTAGTTTCACCCATGCAATATCCAAAACGAGCCCTCGCGTACACGAGCAAGTATTAACCTGTTAAGGGAAGTTTCGCGCAATTAACATGTTTATAAGATTCGCGGATCGCTTTTACCATCGGAAAATTATTTTTGCTCGTTCCATTATTGTGTTTAACGATTCCTACAATTATTACACTGGTATAGAATTATCCATGCAGATGTATTTTAGAAAGTTTACTTAAATTCTTAACAAAGATATTTCTGATTTATAAATCATCTAGTTAAAATGAAACATTCGATCCACTTATAGGTTTAATCATTTTCATTGATTGAAAACTAAATAAAACTTATCGAAAAATTGTTATAATTACTTATATAATTACTTATAAATATTCGTTGAAAATGTCAATTTCGTGTTACTATATTATTTGAAGATTGGATACAACATCAACTTTCTAGTCTAGTCCAGGTTTATTTAATTATAAGCAATCGTTAATTATACTCACATTTACAATATTTAGAAAAGTGCTCGTCGATTCAACATATTCCATGGAGACTTACCTGAAATAAAAAATTAATACTTTACCAAAATTTCAATCAACAATACGTGCAAATACATTTTATCGATAAAAATATTCGTAAAACATTTTAATATTTTAATCGCTCATTGTTCCTAAATATGAGAATGAAATTAAACATCACTCTATTTAACATATTCAGCAATGTTATGTCACGGCATTTACAACAACGTTTCTGTTGGATTTCATTTTTCTGGTTAAAGCACATTAACAATGCAACAGTTAGGAAATTTAATTTTGTTATTTATTTGAATTTATTCTTTAAAACCTGTTTCTTCGTACGTTATATATTTGCAGAATGAATATAATTACTTAATGGAATATTTGCGTTATATTAAGTAAATGTTTGTATTTTTTTTATCAAGTAACATTGCACGATATTAATCACGGAACGAAAAAAAATGGCGCGGTGTGATAAGTTAAGAGGACATGAATTTTTTTCGCACGATCTCTACTTTGACGAGAAGTTACTCAAAAAAAAAAAAAAAAAAAATAGCAGTCATACATCACGTGGAAGCATCGAAAATCGAGTGATACGAATCTCGGCTACATCTGTGATTTAGAATAACAAAAAAATTTCAAAAAATAACATATACCGTAGTAGAGTCAAATGTCAATTTCACGGATTGTCAGGAATGTATCGTAAAACTTTCTCGTTTGATCCTATAAATACAGAATCACATTTTTGTTGAAAAAAATATAACGCGAAAGAAAATTGCATTATACATGTTTAATCAAAGTCTTTCAACTTTTTTGTGAAAAAATTCTCTTTGTAGAAATAAAATTTGTTATTTGTTTTTATTGCCTTTAATATCGATCACTTGTTGATTGGGAATATAATATAACAGAAGAGATATTTGATAAATTGAAAAATAATATTCAATTAATTTACAAAGGATAATTAATAGAAATATCTAATATTATAATTGATTTAATCATCGATGCAAATAATCAAATTAATGTAATTTGTATATTCATTGAGAATGAATATTAATAAAAGTTAAATATTCCTGTTATCAATCATATTATTCAAATGACATTTTGATCGTAGATATACATACAATATGCTCGACAATTATCTTCCTCTTATAATTTATTACTTTACGTTCGTTATATAATAAATAATATGTAAATATAACAAATATCCCTAAAGACTTAAGAGAATTTTTCAAAATCAAAATAAAACCAGAAAATCAGAAAAATGAATAAATTCAAGTTTTCACTTTCTTCTTTCCAGTTACAATTTTTAAAATTATCATTCATTCATACATAAATATTCTCTGTGATTGTAATCACAAACGAAACTTCAATTTTTCAGATAAAATAAATTGGAAGAAATTAAAAATTTTGTCATCAAAATCCATTCAGAACATAGAGGAAACCACGCCGTTGAAGTCAGTTTCTTGAATTATCTCGATATCTCAATCGGTTGCAGAGAAACAACGATTCAAAGTGTCAATAGCGCTTGAAACAGTGGAGAGTTTATGAATGAGTTGCTAAGTTGACCTACATTTTTTCTTGGAAGTAGTACGCACTTCCAGGAATCGCGTCTGACGTTTGTCTGGAGTTTGGGATAGGTCAGCGAGGCGAGGCGCGAGCAAGAGGTCCGAGTAAGCGACAAGGACGGAGATGGTAAACGATCAAAAATTACCCTTTTCTTTACACGACGATATCTCGGCAACCGGAAGTCGTATCGGGATAAATCAAAGAGCGTTTTAAAGGGCAAGGATCCCCGCTTCTAACGATCTCTCACTGGTCGATAAAAAATCATTATCTTCGGAGTTACAACGGTTTAAAATTTTTCTAATTTTAATACGATTCGATCGAGTTTTAAAGTAAGTTACGTGACTGGACACGTTTAACTCTGGAAACGTATTGCTATAATGATCTTATTAATGATATAGATGAAGATTTTGAACTGAAAGTTAAAAGTTATTGCATGCCTCAAGTATAAATAATCGAAGAAATTTTTTGGATTCGGCGAAAGGAAATCTTAAAACTGTAATCTTTCTTTCCAGAAAAGAATTGTAGTTTTTTTTAAAATCGATCTCTCACTCGTCGATAAAAAGTCATTATTTTCGGAGTTACAACGGTTCAAAGTTTTCCTAATTTTAAATTAAATTACCCGATAAATGAGTTCATTTCTGGAAAAGTATTGCTCGTAAGAATCTTATTACGAAGAATCCTTCTATATTTAAGTCTTAAAATCTCTTAAAACTTATCCTTTCGTTTCAAGTAAGTCATATCATATGTCTTAAAAATTGTACCTCTTCATACGCATTGTCATCTATTATCTTCTTCAAACCAAATCGCTCGAAGCAACATCTCCACTTTTGATCAAAACTAATCAAAAACTGGAAAAAGAATCTTTCCAATAACTGTCGAAAAGGCGTCAAAGGGATGAAGAGCGATAATGCGAGCCACGTTCGAAAAATCGGAGCAAGGGGCCAACGTGGGATCGAGCGAAGGGATGGAAATGGAATTAAAGGTCGCTATCTTCTTGGCGAATCGAATTTTTCACTTAGCCCCGATCCAAAGCCCTCCCTTTGGAGCCGACCCACCCCAACCATTTATGAATTCCCTCTTAGGAAAGAAAAAGTTCCGGCGGATTATAACGGAAAGTTGGAAGAAGATTAGTTCACCCCTTCCGATCTCGCCGCGATCTCGTCGCCTCCTTTCGGGACGGAAGACGAAATTATGGACGAAGTGAAATGTAGAGACAATTTCCACCACTCTCCTCTCCCCACCCACTGTTCCACGTGTCAATTAACGCGAACTTGTTAGCGCGATGCGCAATCTCGTTTCCTCGCGATTCCTTGTTCCCGCTTCGCTCGTATATCGCCACGGAAGACATCGAAGAACGAATGGATCGCGTGGAATGGTAACAACTTCTTCTTCGAGACGAAGAATGAAGAAACCACGAACAAGAAAACGAAATTCGATAATTAGAGAAATAGGTAGAGAAAAGGTAGGGAAAATGAAATTGTATTTGCAAAATATTCGTTCATACGAGAAGTTAGATTTATAAAATATTAATATAAAGAAACAATCTTATTATGAATCTTGCAGAATTAATAATCTTCTCCATTTACTTATATTTACTTATATTTAGTAATGATTTAGTGATTCTCTTATAGTAAAATATTAATAATTCTCCATTAATGGTGATAAATCAGATTTTTTAATAAATTGAAAAAAAATAATTTCCCTTCATAATCATTGAAGAACACATCTTCCAAGATATCTATAATAAGGCGAGCTTAAAGTCTCACGAATAATGCTTAATACGATAAAATACTTTGATCTCAAAGGAAAAAGAAAGAAAAATCAAATTCCACCTCGATACAAAATGAGCCACTATCTTTTTCTCTTCAAAACAAACAAATCTCAAAGGGAAAAGGAAAAAAATAAAAAAAGAAAAATCGAATTCCACCTCGACACGAAATCAAGGAATCAAGGATAGGTATCCAAGCGGTAGGTAGCAGAAACCCATTACCTTCCAAATTAATCCACCAAATCCCGAATGACAGGGATAGTAGGCGAGTCTTAGCCGCTAATTCCACGTCTTGCCGGGCATCGCCACGCGAATGCATCGGCATCCAATCACACGCTCGATCAGCCAAACCGACTGTATCGGTTTAATTATGGTACACGGCGATGGAGCATTGTGCCGGGCGCAACGACAACTCCCGCCCTTTGTGACGAGCACCACCACCACCTGCTACAGAAGTTGCCACGCCTCGCGAAGTCTCTCCACTGTCTTGGATGCGGAGGAAATCGTGTTTCGCCGGCCAAATCTCGAGCCAATTTCGAAAATCCCGCAAATCGGTGCGCGTCCACCAGTGGCAGAGACACGAGGATCCTGTGCGGATTCGAACACCGATAAGCCCATCACGTCCACGCGTAACCCGCCTTCCGGTTAATGAATCCGCTTTACACCGATCACAGTATCCGTGGGATAATTAAATGTTGATTCGATACGGAGCATCTTTTTTTTTTTTTTTTGCTCTTTTTGTGATTCCAGTTGGAGAGGTTTAGATCGTTGATATTCGAGTTAAGAAGGAAATAATACAAATCGTGGAGGAATGATTAAAATCTAATTAAAACAAATGGAATCAACTAGAGGTATTGAATAAGGTAATTCGATCGATACTGTAAATCTACTTATTTAAGATGGATTTCGAGCTATCAACAACACACGCTACTCCCAAGTGGTCGTTTATCCAAGTACTAACTATGCTGCTGGTGTAGTTTAAGTTTGGTGATCGAATGGGAATCGATGAGTTCGATGTGGTATTAGAGTATTTTATTGCCCTCGTGAATCTTCTTTTTATCGTATGGCAAAGGCACTTAGGGTCGTTTAAGATTTTAGTAATCCTGTTATTTCGTGCAGATATATCTTGCGGCCTGTTGGATACCCGTTACTGATGAGTCCATTACGAAATCTGGAACAGAATTGGTCTTATCCTTTTCTTCCCTTTATCATTGCTTGCATCCTTGCTCGAAAACAGGTACTTAAGAAAATGAAAATAAGAAGAAAGATACGATTCGTTAGCTTTATTTTTCAAGCCAATTCCATTCCCGCAATCGATTCTGAATTAAAAATTTAATCTACTTCGTTTAATTAAATCGTTTAGTAAAATGGATCATCCTTAAGATCTTCGAATTATGAAAGAAATTAGAAATTACTCTCTATTCAAAGATATATTACTCACAGTTAAAGTAAACAGAACAATGAAAATATGGCTATATTTCGATACAACTCATTCTGTCTTTCTTAATTTCGAAATAAAAATTAAATAAATATGCATCAAGATTGTTTATAACTTAATAAATAAGTTATAAGTTTAATTAATTAAGCCTGATCTTTAAAATCGATTCTTCGTGAATAATTCACGAATATGATATCTGTTATGGTATTAAATAATCACGAATATCCCAATACTGATCAATCGTCGTTAATATAAATTAAATACTTATGTATTAAGTTTATTTCACAATATGTCGCCGCAACTTTATTAAAATCTCGACAACGATTTATATTTCATTTAATAAATACGCAGTTTATCAGATTGCATTTTAATTTCGATAAAATTCCGAAACACGTTGCCAGTCTTTCTCAACGATATTTTTAATTTTGTCCCGATTCGGCATCCGTTCGAATGTTTGCACGAGAGAAAACAAAAAAAAAAGAAAAAAAAGGAAAAAAAAATGCGCATCGCAACAGTGACACGGTAAACGGTGCCATTTTTCTTTATTTCATTACCATGTTTCACTTTGGTGAAACAAATCCGATTAAGTATCGGTAAATTGTTTTTCAAATTTTACATCGGCGAAAATGCGCAAGCGAATATTACCAAAATGTTATTAAAAATAATTCACGGGATTTGATTAAAAAATACGACGCGAAGGAAAATAAAGGGAATAAATTTCGCCGGTGATAATAAACGCGCGTTCTTTCAAAGTGATTGAAAAATATTTACGAATTATGCAAATAAATATTACGCGAAATATTCCTATCTGAAATTTGCATTGACGTTGAAAATATACGCGGCCACTCGTTGCTTATTCACCATAAATGTTTTAATTATTTTCAGTATCGCGATAAAATTTTTTCATTATTTTCGTTTTGTCATTATAATATAAAATATCGCGTTATACGATCACGGATTTTATTTCAATTTTCGATTTTGACCGTTGGAAACCTGTCTAAAAAAAAATACTTGAATCGTAATGGAACTTTATTATTACGTTAAAAATCTTTATATCAAAAGAATAGGTAATAAATAAAACATATCATTACACAAATAAGATAGAAAGTAATTCCAAATCTCTTTGAATGATATACAAAAAAAAAAAAAAAAAAAGAAAAGAAAGAAAATGAACAAGTATTTAAAACATATATCATAATGTATAGCTTCATTTAATAATTCACATCGTCCCTTCATTCGATCACCATTTCCCCCAAATGTTCAAATATTCTAAACACATATTTTCATCGTCTCCATTACTGTCAATCAATCATTCTACCCACGCATTAGCTCGACACGTAACCCCAATCGCGGCCAGACAGAATAGGATTCTTGCGGTCTGACGGATGCTCTCGGGGCGATATCTCGAAATGGAGGCTCGAAATGGAGAGAAGTGGTTCGCTCCGCTGAAAGGAAGGGCGATGCTCATAAAGAGGGAACGAATTCCTGTTACGCGCGTAATTTTCATTATCAACCCGATAATAATTTCCTTCGCTTTCCAGGCAGGTTGGAACGAGCGTTGGACGCATCAGAGCTGAAGAGAAGGAAAAAGAGAAAGAGAGAAACGAGACAGAGGAAGAGTTAGCGAGCGTATCCCCAAGGATACTCCTCCTCTCCTCTCTTCATTTCTCCCTCTCTCTCTCTCTTTCTCTCTCTCGTTCTTCTTCAACGTTTCAACGAAACGATCAAAAATTGAAGTCTTTTCGGTCTATGACAATGTTGTTTACCCGTTTTTCGAGCGGCCCTCCGAGGCGGCCGTTGTATCACGGCCAGTCGCCCGACCATTCGGCTCAAACGCGTTGTTCTTTGATCAGGAAAACTGTCACGTGTTGTCCCCCTCGCGAAAGGAAGAATCAAATTTTCTGGCTTTTCTGACGCCGAGTTTCCAATCATTGGATAAACCCGCAGACCGTCGCACAAACGATCCTTTTCCCCCCTTTTTTCTGTCTTCCTTTTTTATTTTTCTTGCGCCGTTTCATCCTCGCTCGTGTCACGAGTTTCGGTTCAAAGCAAGAGCCAATATGCTCAGCATAATGATTACGGGAACAGTTATTTTCTCGTCGATAAATAATTTTAATGTTCTTTTTCGGGAGAGAGGAATCGAAGTTTAATTTGAAATTGAAATTTCCATAGCGTGAAGATGGAGATTTAAAATATTGTGTAGCTTGAAGAATTATTTTTTTGTTTTTATAATGAAATATGTACAAGTAACAAGAAATTGGCAATATCGATTATCAAGTACACGCATGATTAATATTAAAGTATATTTTTATGAAAGAGCAATTACATAATTTTTAACCAAAAAGTTAACACAATCTTGTATCACGTTGAGTATACACAAAGTATTAAAGTTACAATCTTGTTACAAAGTTCCCTTCTCTTTCCCCAACCCAATTTCATAAAGTTTCCATCCTTGTCTTGTTCCAGATTTACTTAATTCTTCAATCATCCTAGCAGTTATCCGTTCAAATTTCGAAATTGCGGAAAATGAGAGGAAGAAATAATTAACGTTCCCCAATCCCTGTAACAACGACGAAACAGAACGATTATAAACGCATACTTGCCCGACTTGTCTATTTATCAACGAAACAATCGGAACTACTACGCTTCTGTGGCGTAGATTCGCTCGATTTCGTCGAAATTCAAAAGCGAAGGAAGAGATATTAGAGGCTCGATCTGCCTGAAACGGTCATCGATTTGATCGATGAAAATTTATCGAGGCGATGAGAAAAGAAATTTCTTCGTTCGAAGAGTTTTTTAATATCTGTAACTGGAAGTTCTTTTTCTTTTTCTTTTTTTTTTTTGCTTGCCAGTTTCGTTTCGAGTCACTGCTGTCTACACACTATCTATACATCGATCAATCGTAAAGTTCTGGCCAATTGAATTTATATACCGCTAAACTTATAAACTAGAATCACCTAAGGGTACAACTTGTACTTGGAACCGTGATAACCGGGCTCGATGGATGATTCAATTATTGTTCAAACTTGATTCGAGAGCCAAACTCGTTCGATGGAATTTAGAAAAAAAATTATTTAACGAAATTAAATAAACCAATTTATGATTAATTAATAGAGATTAATAATCAATCTGATATTTAAAATGCATTGGATATTATCTTCCTTTTGACGTAGAATCATGTCTAACATGTCTTACGTTTCTACATGCATCTTGCATGTGACAACTTATCTATTATACATTATAATGACATTCTAAGAGCAGAATAAAAATTTCCAAGAAACAAAGCGAGGCGTTCTTCGACATAGCTCGGTCGTCGAAAACGGTAGGAGGCAAAGGAGGACGAAAGTACAAGAATTCTACGCGTGTACACGCTTCAAATTCCGCGCAGAGGAGCATAAAGAGGGAGAGATACATTCCCTTTAATCTCGTGGCTCATAAATTTTCCATTAACAAAATCATATCGCACATCGGTCCACTCGTCCCCCTCCACTCTCTGCAACTGTTTCCACGTATGCGTTTATATGTAATCGATCGTCTGCTTTATGCAGTAAGTGGTTAATAAATCATATCGTGACTGAATGTGCAACAACACCTGGCCGCCCATGTTGACTGGATTGGTCTCGTGTATCTCTAATTCGTCTTCTTTTATTCCATATAATACGTACATAGTGTAACGATATTCCCCGTTCTGTGGATAATGCTAATTCTCTATGCAAAAATGAATCGAGAAAAGAAAAAAAATATTTTTTTCGAACGCTGTGTATTTTAAGGGACAATAAATATAAAATTATTTTTCTTTCTACGCATTTAACACATTTATGTTAATTTCGTTCGAATTTCTAATTCGAAAATTATATTACAGATATGAATAATAGTTTGATAAATTGTTTGAGATTCTTTTTATAATAAATTCTTGATTTTCTTATAAAATACGTATATTATATTATTCAATGTTTTTCTACGTGCAAAAATAAATAAAAAATGTGGAATAAAATTTTTTCATTTGAAAACTAATTTTCAATTGAATTAATCAATTTTCAAAAACAAGGGCATAAAAGAAAAAAATATTATTCTACATTTTTCGCTTATTTTTGCGCATAGAATATCCTGTACATTTTATTAAATTCCTTAAGAGAATTAAGATACCGATGATTTTCATTATGCCAATTCTGTTGTACAATTCTCGTTGAAAAAAATCAAGAGTTTTATCAATTCTTATCAATTTTTCCTTCTCTCTTGTTTCATTATTGCCAATGTCGAGGCAAGAGCCACGAATATTGGATTAAGATGGAAAATCAAAAAGGCGTCTATAGTTTCTAGCAATCTGGGGATTCTTGCACCTGTGCCCGAGGAGAATTACTCTTCGATAAAAGTGATTTTTTGCGTTATTGAAATTTGTACGAATTGGAAAGATATCGATTCGATTATTTTGTTATTATGGCAAAGATAATATAAACAATTAAAATTTTTCTCTCGATTAATTAAATTCTGTGTTATTAATATTGAATTCTATTGGAAAATGAAGATTTTTATATCGCTACCAATATTAATTTAAACAAATTACTTTATAATATTCTTTTATATTTTTAAAAAAAATGTAAAAACGTATCGTTCTGCAAAATATGGAGAAACGAAATCTTTCTCAAATATAAATTACAGATTTTGAAGATAGAATAACATTTATTTTATAAAAAGAACGAAAGTTTTAACGACAGAGAATAAATTCGATAAATCGTTTCAAGAGTCTGAAACGATACTTTTCAATCTTTCTAAGGGAAAATTTCTCGTCGTTGATATAGGATATTTTATTACACCTTATATCCGTTATAGGAGACGTATGCATTCGTATATTTCTCTAATATGTGTTTACATATTTATACGTATTTACAGATGTGCGGTATAAAATAATTAAACGCTTCTGGGAGTCGTGTACACTTACGGCATAGAGCAAATTAATGATGCAGGCATGACTCCGCTAGTTTCACGGAATTAAATTTTTATTCCCAATTACTTTGATCGAAATTCTCTCTCGCAATTTAAATTCCAAATTTTAATTATGACGAGGCGAGTTTCCACTTTGTTTCCCGTTTCGAGCATCGATCGATAAAATTAACAGTGTTCCGAATTAAAAATTATCAACCGCCTCCACGTTTCACTTGACAAAATCTCCACGTTCATTTCGATTACTTAGAATTAATTCTCTTACACAGATAAATATTATCAACGAACTAATACAAATTTTAAATCAATCAAAAAATCGAAATCTCTTCGAATTTTTAGCTGCTTGATTTAATTTTCGGATATATAGAGAGAAAATTGTAAATTTCAACTGCGAATAGATTCGAATAGAAATTAAATCGTAACACTTCTACGTACGAGAATTGTCAGAATCGTGTCACAGAAGATTCGAGGGACGAAGCTAAAAGCTCGGACGAATTTTAATTTTTCAACCTTTCAATCGTGGCCAAAATTCGCAAAACAAGCTCCAAACACTCGAAACCGTGCCCTGATCAATCCTCGAATTCTTCCCTCTCTGAACCTCCATTAATCACTCCCCCCACCCTAAAGTATCTCCCCCTTCCCCGTTCCAACCAACGTTTCTAATAACACCGGACTAACGTCTCACCGACATTCCTCGTGGCTCAATGTCCCATAACCCTCGCATCCGACCGACAGAAGTCTACCAAAAGCTCCTCCACCCCCCAAGTCTGACCCACGTCGGGCCAAGTCACCGCAGGGATGGTCGAATTCACCGGAGCGAATCGTGACCGATAACCGCCGTATTTCCTGGAGGGCAGTTCCTCCGTGAACCATTCGTTCTCCTTATCACATTCGAGGGGGTGGGAATCGCCATTCTTCCGCCGTTGAAACGCGTGACGAGGCGTGTCATAAATGTCGCGGCAACGTTGACACGTTGCCGTCCTTGGAAAACGCTGCGAAATCGCGTAAGATGCACGGAGAGCAATGCGTTCCATTCATTCTCTTTCGATTCCTTAAATTTTGTCCAAACTGTATTATCGTTTGTATTGAACGGAGGTGGAGATAATTTGAATAAAAAACTAACTTTTTTAAAACTAAATCGAATTAATTTATTGATTTAAACTTGTTGAAAAGGAAGGATTTTAAAATTGAAAATGAATAAAACTTGGCCAATCTCTCGAGGAATCGATTCAATGGAATGCAATTTACAAGCAGAATAAAGATGATTGAATTTGCAATCGCATAAAATTGCTATTTTTTTCTCACTCACGATAATTAATTGATTACGTTTCCTTTCTCAGAACGTGGAACGACACGGACAAGCCGCTTCTTTCTCTCGAGAAGAAGTTGCAAGAAACGTGGCCAGGGGTAGGTTGATCCCATCCTATTGTGCGACGGGGTTGGGAACACGCGACAAACCGGATTCCTGTAATTCTTTGTCCTTGGATCGATCGTTTGTTGATTGATCGTCTGGAAAGTAAGGATATATGGAGTGTTAAGGAAAAAAGGGGTTACGAAGATTGTAGGGTGCGCGAGGATCTCGATTACGGATATAGGGTGACTCAATGCGATGTAATTTACCGTGGACGATTGTAGGTTAAGCGACGCTTGCCGAGCTGATTTTAGAGAATTTCGAGGTATGGCAATTTTTGGGATAACACACCACGTGTTATTTCTTCGTTGGAATTTTTTCTGGGAGAAAATGTTTTTTGAACGTATTATTATTTCGAGGGAGTTTTACTCGTTTATTTACTTTGGATCAATAAACTAACGGAAATATACATTTAAATAAAGTTTAAACGAGAGTATATTACTTAGGAAATATCTATTTATTCTTTATTTATTTATTTAATTATTATTTTAGATCAGATAAAGAGAAATATATTGTAGTTTAATTGTTTTACTAGTTTGAATAGAATAAGGAGAACAGTAGATTAAATGTGTGAGAATATTTGACATATTGATTAGAAACTTATAAAAGCATTAAAATATCTAAATACAATAGTTTGAAGACGTGATTTACTTACAAAATTATGAATAAAAAATGATATAAAAGTAATTTCACATTTTGATGAGAAATTCATATATTTTTAAAGTGAATATGTGAATAACAATATTCATAATTGTCATTAAGAAATTCATTCATTCGACACCGTTTCACTAAACCAGTTCCTTTTATTATCCAATTACGATAAAAGCGCAATTAATCCTCAAATCGAACGAGTGAAATTAGCAAAGTCGACAGGATAGACGATGACACGAAGGCAAAAAAGGGACAATTAAACGGGGCGGATCAAGGACAAGAGTTTTCAACGATGAAAGAATTTTCATTAATATTTCACCCACGAGACGTTTCCTGGATACGCGATCCCACCCTTTCCATGATTAATCCCTCGCGAATGAGTTATTGTGTTTGAACACGTAGATGTTTAAATCGGATCTGGCTGACAATGGGGTTACTTTCGCGATAAGCGGCTTAATATCGCGTCCGGACGAGAAGTTTGCCAAGTCCGCAATTTTTTCCCCTCCACCTTTTATCTCCACTTTCCCGCCACGGATGTGGGTCAATGTTCCTCCTCTTGCGGATGGAAGTCAGCAAGTCTCCATCCTCGGCCAATTCTTCCGCGTCCATGCAGAGGGAATTCGGTATCGGTTTGGCCAAATGTGGCCATCCTTTTATCGACACTGTATATTATCGATCGCAATAATCGCGAAATGGTTATCGTAAATAAATCGAATAAATGGAATTTTTCTAGGGGTGGAATAACTCGATTGAGATTGAATGAAATGTTTTATTATTATTATTATTATTATATATTATTATCATAGTTTGAGTATTAGAAATTTTTTAATGAGAAACTTTTTAATTACGATACTTTCGAATATTAAGAATCGTGAAATATGGAAATATGAAAATATTCTTTGTCATGGTATTTTTGGATTAAGTTAGAAAATTATATCACGAGAGCAAGGAAATGTTTTTTTACAAGTAATATAAAAATAAGATATTAAGTTATTTAGATGATGAATAAATTCTTTTAACTAAATGAGATAGTTATTTCATCTAATTGAAATTCAATCCCTTTTAATAAATGTTTCAAGATAAAGAATCTGCCAAATGAAAAAATTCTCGTGCTCCATTCTTTTCCTACGAACCAAATTCTCCGAAATTAATATCCCGAAAGCACGACAGATCACACAGAAATTTCGTTCAATTTGCTTGCAATTTGGAAAATTTCGTGAATTTTTTCGCGTGAGCTCACGCGGTCGAGGATTAACACGGATGCCTCTCGCGGTTCGCCAGATCGCCGTTTCCAAAAGCATCGAAGTTTCCGTGGCGCAAACATAATTACACACCACGAAATTTACCCGTGCCATGGTTTAACTGCAACAAAACTCGTGACGGTGAACGCAATTAGAAAACTAGTAAAATTTCGTCGACTCGAGCAATTTTCATTCGAGTAGATCGCGTGTAAATTCGAGGAACACTTCAATTCTCGTGTTTAAATCGAAGAGGCACTCGTACTTTTCTCGTCAAAATGATCACGGCTTCGTGAATAGTGTGTCTTAACGATTCATCCTCCACTTCGAAAATGATCGAAATTTGGTTTATTGGGTTTAATCGGCGAGGCTCGTTTCAGATTTGATAGCAATCAAAAATTTCACACAGATTCTCAGCTTTAAATCGATTGTGTTTAAACTATTGCGTTTTAAAATGTTTCAGATTGGAAGTAATTAATTGAATTTGTATATCTAAATTAAGAGAAATTTGTATACCTAAATTATTTAAATAAGAAAGAATATATATTTTTGATATCCTTTAATGGTAGATATTACGTACAATGTGTTTGAATGTTAATAAAATTTTAATATATACAAGATTTAAGGTTCAAAGTTTAATATTATATCTATTGCGGGATATAATTATCGAGATTGTTCGTGTAGAATTTGGAAAGAATTATTACAAGGATAAGAAAAAAATTTCGAAATAGTTTTAATTTTAATGCATCTAATTACCAATTTATACGTGTAATAATCGGAAGAGATGTGTAACAGATGAATGATAACACTTTAATGGAGATGGGCGTTATATATTTAATCACGTTAAACGAACATTTATTAAATGGCAGCTTTTCTGTCTGTTATTCGCTTTATAGGACGTATCATTTCATAAAACTTCATTAATCTCCCAAACGATTCGATTTGGATAACAATTCTATCAAACTTCAACGTTTCATCATTGTGCCGCACAGATTACAAAATGAATGTATTCAATATTATATTCATAATTCCAAATAACAACATTGTAAATTTCAACAGGTGAGCATATTTGGAGAGCAAGAAATCCGAAACATCAAAGCTATGCTGAAATTCTACGTATAAATTCTATTATCTGAAAACGAATCTAATTTTTATTTGAAAATACAATACAATAACACTCTATCACGATTGTCGCTTTAAAGTCGAGTAAAAATCACACAAAAAGAAAAATCGTAATCGTATAATTAGCATTTGAAGATCGTCAAAGTCTTTGGAAGTCAAGATCGTTTAAAGGTCACGAGTTAGTATCAATATTCAAGAATTAATTGAAAGATCGCAAAGATCGCAGAAAGTTCGATAATTTTAAAATATAAATGGAACACCTTTGTCTAAAACCACAAAAGATGCACCCATAAAGAATCATAGCCTACCCTCTACTTAACCTCGTTAAATTAATTGCCAATCGGGGTAAATTACATGCGCATAAAAACTACAGGATTTAATATTAATTCAGCATTGTCTATCGATATTTCACGTTGAAACTAGTTTTCCTCGAGTAGCCATGAATATGCCAACCCTGAATCACTTTGCTTCCCGACCGCTAATTGGAGAAATGTATCAAGTATTTGCAATTGATCTGCCTCGTCAATGCATCGATTTCATTGTAATATCACGTATTTATTGGCAGCCATTGGCAACACCACTTCGCATGTCATTCATGGAAAATACGATGCGAAGTATTAGCAATTCACCGATGCAAAAGCCGCTGACCAGTTTTAATTTGAATTATTTAACCCACATGTCAAACATCTTCATAATTGCAAGTATCATAAAAAAAAAAAAAAAAGATACGACTATTCGAATTGGAACGAAAACAATTTTAAACATCTATGCAAAATAAAATTTCGAGCAAAATCCTTTCCCAACGAAATATAACACATTTTTTTTCAACAAAAATAATACGTCCCTATCTCCACTCATCTTCAACGTCCAATTTCACTCAATTTCGCCCGTTTTAAACACACTCTCCTCATCCAAGATATTCAATTTTCCTTTCCACTCACACACACAATGGATATTTTTCCCTGTGTATATACGCGTTCCAAACATATCTCCCCCCTCTCCCAAAAACAGTAGACCGTTCGTTCGACTCGTCCACGAGGGTCACATCCGCGGTTGAAATACCCTCGAATCGTGCCAACCGACGAACTTTCGTGTCCAGGGAAAAATTCCACTACGGACGTGATCCGAGGAGAGCTTGGGAAACGGAGGATTTGCGGGCGGAAACGAAACCCTCTCCCCCCTCCCCCACGTAACCCTACACTCTTGCCTTCGACGAAACACGCGTAAAAACACGGTGGTCCGTCTCGCGACCGAGGGGAAGGGAAAGAGGGGACTGCGAAGAAGGAATAAGATGCGCGAGAGGAAGCAGAGAAGAGAGCCCGTTTCGTTTCTCAAACCGCCGTGTATCAAATTTCTTTTCGCGGATCGGCCGAGCATACGATGCGTGAAGCCGTAACAGTGTCTCGAGAGGAAGAGGGAACGAAACGAGAGGATACGATAGAGAGGGAGAGGGAGAATGGTCGTGGGAACGAGCATCGATTCCAAGGAGAAAATATCGCTTTATTTCGGAACAGAGCCAACGGATATTGCGGACCGTTTACCGGCCGACAAGCCGCCGTTAGCCTTTATCTTATTGGCTGGCGAGAAGGAAAAAAGCGCCGGGGGTGAGCTGGAGGACTCTCGATCGGCGAACGTTGAAATATTCCTCGGCTTTGCGCCATCTCCGTAATCCAGGGTGGAGAGATGTTGGATAGACGGTTTTTTCTCCCTCTTTTCATCTTGTTAATTCCTTTTTTTTTCCCTTTCTTTTTTTATTCAGGTTTTTGTCGGAGAGGATGGGTTAATTGGTCGAGATGTTGTGGTTTGCTGTGTTTATTGGAAACATCGAGCAGATTTTGAATTTATGAAAAGTGTATTTTATCATTTGTCAGAAAAATGGTTCAAATTTGTAGATTGCTATTGATCTTCTTCTACAAGGAAGAGAGGGATTGTAAGGAAGGGATGTTTCATTATGGGGGTGAATTTATAATTATGAATAAATAAATTATGGAATTTTATATAATTCATTTAAATATGTATCATGTATTCCATTTTAGTCAATATAAGATAAGTTTCCTATTGAATATTAACAGACACTCCCTTGTTGTTATACTTTCTTCTAAAATATTCAACATGATTAAAAATACCACTTAATGATTATAGAAACATTATTATGTGAAACGTTATTATTAATTGCATCGTTCTTTGGTAAAATATGATGAGAAAAGTACTGTTTAGAGATTGTAGAAACAACAGCTCCATTTTACTCAAATATTTAGAATAATTTAGCAGGTTTGAAGAGGGCTGTTCTCTAATCCACAGCAGTGAGATCGCAAGGTACAATCTGAACAAGCAACACGTGTTATTTCTACATTTGCTTGGTAATTAATACTAGTCACGAAAATTAAAGGGGAATGCCTGTTTCAACAATCCACGTTTCCACGTTTACGAAATCCAGAATTCTCGTTTTTGTTACAACGCCCCGCGTTTATCATTTTTATCTGCAACCCATCCTCCGAAACGTGCTTAAAATCTTCCCTATTTTTCCCACGATATTTTATGCACGCGTGAGTATCGTTTGTTAGCCATGCGCTACCTTCGAAATTGAACACTCCATCTTCTTTTTCTTTACGATTTCTTGATGGAAAGAATCAGTTTCAATCGTCTCGCTTGTTAATTGTTTGAAATGGAAATTTTTCTTTTATATTACGAACGATTTGATTTGAATTTGATTAAATCTCTCGACCCAATTTTTTCGTCCGATATATTTTTGAAATTATCGAATATGTAAATTTAATTCTTCCTTTTTTTAAATATATAAATTTTAACAAACAAACTTTTTACTAATTCTCTTTTTTCCTTTTTATGGGCCTAAAAAAGGCACATCCTCGTTAATCAATTTTACGCATCTTTATTATTATATCCATACGATCCACACAGAGAAATATTAAATATTTAAATACGACTAGAATAATACGAAACTCGATACAAATGAATTATTAAATTTCACGTGAATACAATAACATTTTATTAATTCACATGTTAATGCAAATATACGTTTCAAACAATTTTCACACATAGAGACAAATAACAATATCACCACCTTCTTCTCCACCAACCATCTTCTCGCAGCCAATTAAATCAATCCCACCCTTCAATTCCCCCCAAATTCGACAGCCGCGAAGCTGTCAAACCGATAACACCTCGTTTCTCGTACTCATTCTCATCTGTCAGTTTCGTTTCTTCCATGCAAAACGCGGATATAAACACACACGCGTACAAAGCGCAGCAGATTGTAAATTTCAACGGGACATATTCGATCGATATCGATTCGAGGCCAGTGACAAACGCTTGGTACGTCAACACAATTATGCGTACGGATCTCGTGACCGCGGTGACATGAGTAAACCGGTGGCCGACGAGGGAAACAATCACGTTAAAACCCGACACTTCGAGCCTCAACCCCTTCTCGCGCGTCGATTCGATGAAAAATAGCCGCCGCGCATTGCTCGAACGATACTCGAAAGTGTGCGTTTATCGGTTGGGCGTATAATAGGGAGAGGGTAATGGATCGATATATAATTTATCAAACGATACGATTGGCAATTTCTCGATGAAAATTTATGAAAACGTTTCTTTGTTGCCGAAACGTTCGCCGATTGTGATAGATTTCCGTTTTAGTGAATTTATAAATACTTGATGGATAATGGAGATAATTAGATGGCGAGTAACGATGGTGATTTTCGAGATTTGCAACGATCAGCGATAAAATTTGAATTTTTATCTTTAAGTTAGTTTAGGTAAGTTTTCTTCTTGTAACGTCAATGTCAGAAATTGGACTTGTTTTTGTTTATTTTAACTAAATCTTTCAGAAATATATACGTGTATTGCACGTGACTGGATATTTTTGGGAAACTGTATGATATGGAAATGATCAAGAAGAGGCGTGAAAGTAAATGGGAGAAAAGTTTGAAAGTCAGAGATCTCACCACTGATACTTCTTTTCAGAGCCAATGTTTTCACGAAAGAAAAATTCTTTTTTATCAATTATTAATAAACGAAAGTGCGAGAAATTTGATAGAAAAAGAATTGAAGCACAAAAAAATTCCCGAATTAAAATATAAAATGTCGAACGTCTATTGAAACCTCAACTTTCATTAACACTTCCACTACAAAAAAAGAAAGAAACAAAATCGAAATACACACACACACACACACACAGCTTTTCACCCTCGCATCACCCTGAAAAATCGGTCTTTTGAGGATAAAACTATGCTCTAGAATTCATTTCGGCCTAGTGAATTACAATGGCAATTTGCACAAGCAACTCTATCTCTTTAATGAGCAACCCCCAGCTGACGTGGGTGGAAAAGACAGGAGAGGAAAAAATGAAACGAAATCGGGTCACGGAAAAAAAAGGGAACGAGAAAATCCACTTCTCGATACCGGTGGCCTTGTTTCTCACTATCATTCGAGCGTAACATTGCGCATTTAGGCCAGGAATGTGCGTACAATATGGAAGGATACGAGTTGCAATGGGCACGCGGTTGGCCCAAATAATAGTGTACTCTGGAATGATGCGATTATTATAGGATGTATCACGCGTAATCAACTCTGCCTTTCACTAAGAGCATTAACTACGATTCTCTCTGCGTCTTGAATAATGGGAACGACAAGAGGGGAAACAATAACTTTGTTATTGGTCGAGTTCCGGAGTCGTGAGCATAGGGGCCACGATCAGGATAATTCTTGAGACGAGAAACTTGGATGAATGACGAATTTCTTGTTTGTTGTGTCTACGATGGATTTGATGAACTTTTGAATGTAAAAAATGTATACGTACAATGCGCGAAAAGATGTATGGAAATTTATAGAAAATTAGTCAAAGTATAGTAGTAGTATTGTTTAGAGAAATAATATACGATATTTGAATTGAATTGGTTAAATGTAATTTATAAATGATACTCTTGAATTAATAATTGAGGATGTGTTATTAATGGAAAAAAGAAATATCTGGTGAATGAGACTTTTTTTTTATACATACGAAAGATATTTTGAAAAATGAAGAAAATTTTAAACTTTGCTGAAAAGTTTATATAATGAAACTATGTTTTTTTTTTTTAGTAAAACATGATATGGATGAAAGCAGAGATGAAAGAAGGGATGGAAAAAAATATTTAGTGAAAAAAATTTTTACTTCTCCCATTATCGAGAATATTTTTAAAATGTAGAACGATATTAAATCCAATGTTGTGTAGTTTCTGATGCTCTATGCCATACAGATGACAGACTATTTTTAATTTTTTTTTTTTTTTTTTTTTTTAAATTAAATTCAATGCTGTGCGATTTTTTATATCCTGTATCGCGATGGCAAAATATTTGCAATTTTTATTTTTTAAATTAAATTTAATGTTGGACGATTTTTCATATCCTATATCCTACTATTGCAAAATATTTTTAATTTTCGTTTCTTTTATCTTTTCGAACTTTTATTTTTTCATGATATATGATTGTGGAGAGAGAGGAGGTTATACGTTTGGTGTCGTGAAAAAATAAAAAAAACTTTAAATAAATTTTCGTTTAGAGATATTTTTATCTATGTGAACCGCTTTTTTAAAAATTTTTTTTCAAATAAAAATAATCTTGTTAAACAAGCGTCTCTCGAATTACATTTCTACAAAGTTGAAAGAAATTATTTCAACTTTTTTAAATTTGAAACGTTATTTCTTCCATGTAATAAAACTTGTTATACGTTTCGAAATTCGAATTCCAAAATTGAAATCAAATTCATTTATATTATTTATATATATATTGATGTGACGGTTTATCTTTCTTTTTTTTTATCTATTATATTGTTTTACTTTGGCATATTTTTCAATACATATTCCACACCATGTCCATTTAATATCTGAGATAAATTAAAATAAAGTCGGAACAGATATCGCGCCCGTGTTTATTGATCATATACCGTGTATACAGGAAATATTGGTCGTGCATTCGACATGAATTTGATAAATATATCGCTCAAACTTTGTCGCATTGTTACTTCATATTCTCCGTCATTTTCATTATAAATATCATATCTCGGCCGTATTCATGAATTTTCGGTTTTCAATATTAAAGTTTCCATTATTTACACTGTCTAACTTTTTTTGTTTACTACCTGATTGATGTACTTTCGTCACTGGTAAATTTATCAAATGTATGTACATACATGGTGGTACGTACATTCTATGAATAATTCATTGTACTCTTCTTTTTCATTCACTATCAATTTTTGTCGTGCATTTTTTTCATATTTTAGTATACATGTATATTTGTAGAAAGAATTTTAAAATTCAAAGTATTTTAAAAGCAAATATAAAATTCATTACACTTCGTTATATATCGTATTTTATCAAAATTGGACATTATTTAAACGAACGTTTATCCAAATAATAAGTGTAATGAATAGATTCGTGTGTCAAATTTTATTCCATGCAAAGTATTATGTATATTATAGAATTAATTATTTTACTGCATGAATATTTCTTTGAAATTTCAATACAAGAACTATATTAACCATTCATGTATTATACCATTGAATCCTTGAAATATAATATTAATTTATCGATCGATACACATTGCCTTTCTCATCCCAACAAACATTTCAACGAAAATTACGTTTCGATTTAATTAAAAACTTTTTTGAGATGTACAAATGTAAACTCAGATATCCACGCGTTTAACATTTTTAATTAGATTCAAGTTTTATTCGATCAACTGCGGTGCAACTCCGATTGGATCGATTACTATGTAAAACTGAGAGAAATTGGTATAATGAACGTCTCGACGCTTTTATCGCGCTTTCTCTCTCTCTCTCTCTCTTTCTCTCTTTTATAAGATAAGACTTCGCAGAAAAAGAGTTATAACTCGTTGGAAATGGTTTTAAAGATTGGTTGTGAGAAATTCTCCTTAGGGAATTAAATCTTAATGTTTGTAACGAACGTGCGTGCTCTCAACTGCTCTTTAAACCTGCCCCTTAATTTCCCCTTTTTATTTTCTCTCCACGCTTCATCCTCGCAAATAGCTTTACTCGCCCCTATCTGAAAGTAAAATGGGGTTAAATCCGTTCTTAAACTTGTTCCGTGTATTTTTCATTGCGATTCAATGACGTTTCCGAGGTGTTAATTCGAGATTTAGCATTTAAGTAAGTAGCGATATTTATTTATATTTTTAAAACCTATTCTTTGAATTCTTTTAATCAAATGTTGACTCGATTACAGTTAAGAACAATTCAATTATATTTTATAAAAATTTATTAAAACTATATAAATATAAATTTCCTTGAAAAAAAAAACTTGGTGAAGAACTTGGTTATACAAATTTACATTTCCCTAACCCTTCAAAATCGATATTAAAAAAAACTATACGTTCTATAATTGTCACAAAAGAGAAGATTTTCCTTCCTCGCATTTAAGGGATTAAATTTTGCAAATGGGAAAAGAATGGAGGAATATTACTCGATGCGCAAGAGGGGAAATTGCACGGAAAATTCGATTAATTATGTGCTCTATATCTAGAAAATTCGAACTTTTTTCACTCTTGACGTTGAAATGAAACTACAGCCACGTTATCTGTAATTCTCTACCATGTTGTACCTCTCTGAAATTTCCGCACCTTTGGATAATAAACTTTTATGCAGGCAATACAGGCAAATGCGGCCCGCCTTTCTCTGCACTTCTCGAACCCGCGGAAATGGAAAGACAGTGATCTAATTCGCATAACATCCTGAAACGTTGCAGCCTCTGGCTCGCCCGTACGCTTTCATTCTCGAAATAAAAAAGAGGAACGATCTGAAGGGGATAAGAATTTGAATGGACAAATACTCGTTGCACATGTATAAATCTTCGAACAAACGTGTCCATCTTACGTTCGAATTTTAATTTTTTGGAACTCGATCGATCGATAAGAATCAATTGATTAATTTTATAAAATTGTGATCGAACTCGACTCGATATTTTTTCAATAGGTTTTTGAAGAAATTAACGTTTAAACAGAAATATCTATTTTCACGTTCGTGCATTCTCTCGATCCAAAGTTTTTCGTTTTTTTCATTTTCGTTTGTTTTTATAAAACGCGCGGACGAAACGTCCACGCGGACGAAAATACAATTCCACGAGACTAACACTCCTAACACGCTTCTGCAGCAATATTTTTCGCGGCACACATTCCTCCATTTCCGATTGGCAGGCGAACAATGTATCGCGCGATACCACTCGCGTCGAATCTAACAATGGTCCTTTTATCGAGGCTTCTCTGCGAGTTTCGGCTCATTCACTTCAACTTCCCACCTAAGAAGTTTCTCACTCAGTCACCACGTAAATATTTCATATCCTCTCCCCGGTCAACCGGATTCCCTGATACGTGGCAAACGCTTGTTTAGAACTTCACGCTTCCCTCTTCTTTTGCCCAACCTTCGAGAGAATTTCTCGAAAAATTTCTATCGATACAGCTTCCGATGTTCCGCTCGAAAGAAGTAAGAGTTTCACACCGCGATCATTCGAGAGTAATTTTATCGTCGAGAAATGTCAATATTAATTTAACACGAATGTTACTTCGAAAGTGATAAAATTGTGCAGATATTTTTTCTAGATCGTGTTATCGTTCGAAATTTATATATATATAGCATCGATATCGATAATAATTCGCTTTGCATCGAAATATTTTAAAAATAGTTTCGTGAGATAAGATAATTAAAGATGCCACGTTTTCATAATTCATAAAAAATATAACGGAAGGAAATTTAAATAAAAAATAATAATAATTGTTATCAAATTTCTGCCTGCAATTTATTTATTTCGTGATATGACGAAATAATTTCTAAAAAAAAAAAAACTGAAATTGAATACATATCACGACAGATGTTAGTTTCCCAAAAATTTTTAATTTCTGTAAAACGTTGGAAAAATAATGGAACCGTGTCAAACATGATTTACAAGTAAACAAATTTAACAAAATTCGAAATAAAAAGAAATAAGTATATGGATGGTATTTTTCATTCGTTTCTTTCAAGAAACAATTTGCTCGTTCGTTTTTTTACTTACGATTCGGCTGAAACCTAGCCGATATATTTTTACATCGTGTTAGAGAAACCAGGAATAAATCATAGGCAGCGCGATTTAAAGGACGCACTGTAAATTCGCCAATTTATCTATCCCAGATTTTTTCGCCTGACGTACACGCATTCGTTATGTGTGAAAGCGTCGACTGACTCTGCGTGACTTTTAACTTGGTCTATTTTTTTCCACCCTCCACACTCGCCCTTCCACACCATTTTGCACACGAAGAACGTCAATATAATGTATGCCTCGAATGGGCGAGGCGAGATGGAACGAGGATTTTCGTGAAAATAATCCTAAGAATCTCGCGGTGTTAATGTTGTTTTTTTCTTTTTTTTTTTTTTTGTTTCCTCTGTCGTCGTGAAAATTATTTCTATTTCCTTTCGCGATTAATTTAGAAGAAATAATGGATAGGAATGCAAAGAAAAAAGAAGAAGAGAAAAAGAAAAAACGATTCGATAGAGTTAAATTGGAATTAAATTGCGGTGAAAGTAACGGAATATATAACGATATATATGTATATATATTTTGATTTTATTACAGATGAATTAAACATTTATTCATTTTTATTGTACACGAATAAAAACTGTTGTTTACAAAGCAATTTTTTTCATATTGAAAGAGGATTTTCATCATAATAGCAATTTTATAGCTTGTTCAATATCAGAATATTATATTTCTTCGAGTTTACAAATGTTGTTGGGTAATATACGTGTATTTGAATAAATCAAATCTATATATAGACTAATAATAAAACGAGACAAAAATTTTTTAAATCACATCTCTGACACTTGGAGGATAATAAAATCGTGGAAAATAATCGATAGAAGATTCATGAGATAATCATGCACTAAATAAAGATGTATTCGTATTTAATCGACAAAAGATATTCTATTAAAATCTTCAAAATTAAAAAAAAAAAAAAAATTGAACAGCTTTATTTAGAACCACGCTATTAGAAATCTTCAAAAAATACTAAGAAGAATTCATTGCACAATCTTCTCAACCAACACAGAGAGAAAGTGTCTTTCTTTCCATTGAATGGAAAATATCCCTAAAGTCACAAAAAAATCTTCAAAAATCTCGAAAAGGTTCACGAGACAGGCCTACCTTCGCAATTACGATATAATACAGTAATAAGAGGAGTTCGGATCTCACTTATATTGCAGAATCGTTGGCGAAAACGTGATGCAAACTATTTCGTCCGGTGGAAGATTATTTCAAAGCGAAAGGGGTTGCGGCCCGCAAGAACCCTTCTCGTTTCGCAAATATCTCGCTTGATTTTCCGGTTTCAAACGGCTGCCCCTGGCAGCTCGAGAGCTGTTTCACGACGATGGATAACGAAGCTCAAAGGATTTTTGGCAATTCCAACCGCCCGCCCGAATTCTCGCTCGCTCCCCTGGGAAACCGACGATGAAAATGGCCGAATGTTTGTGGCGTATTGTCCCGCGTTCCGCCATGCCTACGAAACCAGCCTCGTGCATCATTAAAGGACGAAACGCGGCCGGATAACGAGATCTTGCTCGCTTGTCGAAACATCGACAAAAGAAGGCCTCTGCTCCCTTCGCGACTCCTCCTGTTTTCCTCGAGTGGAATGAGAAAATAAATTCGAGTGAAGAGGTGATTCTTGGATTGGTAAATTTGTCCACTTTCTTTCCTTCGATTGGAGAAAAAAATTTTGAAATTACAACTCGTGATAAGAAATTATTGTTCAGATCCTTTAAAATATTAAGCGTCATTTTTTACTTTCACACAAGTGGATAATACTAGTATAGATGAGGACGATCGATTGAAAACTTCCACCACATCATTTCTCAAAGTCTAATTGATTCGTTCAAAGCATTTTACCTTATTCTCACCCTTAATTGTATAATTGAATGATTCGAACGAATCAATTTGAATTTCAATGCAAATACATGCATATACAATTTCTCAAACTTAAATTCTTCAAGTTGTTTCGCGAGAAAAAGGGAACACGAAGGAAGAAGAGAGAGAAGAAGACGGGCAACTATGGTCTAATTAAGGTGTACAAAATTGCGTTGTACAGTGGGCCAGTCGGCCATGTTTCAAGCTACTCGAACAGATGCCTTTAAAAGTTTCGATTACTTCGGTCTCGCGGCCCACAAATCCATTTTATCTCCGTAATTGAAATGGTAAGTTGGCCCGACCTCGAAACAGCCCTCTGTGTTTCCGTAACGAGCAAGTTTGCGCTGGTATTAAGTAATTCCTTAATGTTCGCGCAAGATCTTTCCTGTGCTTCGTCTTTGTCCACCCCCTCGCAACAAGGAATTTGTCTTGGCGCAAGTTTTATTTCTTTTCTCTCGACGTTTCATCTTCGTTTGAACTTCGAATCAGTCGAATTATCGTTAATCGAATATTTTAGAAGGAATTTCGGTTCTAATAAATTGTTCGTACGAGTTTTTGTGATTATGGAACATAATACTTGAATGGAAGAAAATTAAAATCAGAAAATATTTTTTTTTTATAAATCAATTATTTATTAAATAGTGTGATTAGCGAATATTTCAAAACTTTTTATACACCTTGAAAATTTAGAATGATAGATGTTGGAAGAACAAATTAATCTTGGATGTGGAAGCGACCCAATTCTAGAGCAGAATCTCGAATCACGTTTTGTAATAGCGAATTAATCGGCTCTTATGTATCGTTTAATATTTGCACGAAGATCGGTCAATAGTGACATATCGCAATATAACATTCGTATTAAAATACGTATTAAAATAATTGAATTCTTTCCGATAAAACATTTTATAAACGGAGATCTATGAAGTTAGATATTAATAATCTAAAAAAAAAAAAAAATTGCCAACATAAAATGTTTTAATAGATAATGTTTTTATTATTGGTATACATATATGTATAATATATTTATCGAGATACGAAATGTTTCGTGTAAAAATATATTTGTTTCACATGTTGGAATCCGATTTGTATATGCACAAGTTTTTTTTTTTTTATACAATTTTTTTTTATCGATGCATAAAACGTTGAATGATGGAAATGGAATAAAAACATGAATAATTCTAAGTTCAAAAATGGAGAAGCTTTTTATTAAAGCTTATTATTAAGCAAATTATATAATTTTAATTCATTCGAATTTTAAATATAACAGGGGGAAAAAGTAGAAGACGTAATAATAATATTTAAAGATTTGCAGCCTCTTTTTTCTTTTCTAATTTTATGGTTAATTTTATATTCAAAGTAACTCCGTAATTGCTACCATTTCCATTACACGAAAAATCATGATCTTTTATCCAACGTTATATTTTCGCAAAATGTATTTCATTCGAAATTGTATGAATTACGTTTCTCCAATTTTTTTTCTATTTTTTCAAAAATACGAGTGGACATACAGAAACTTATGAAAATTCATCGATATTCGTTTCTCGAATTCACGTTAATGGTATTTGAAAACAATTCACAATTTTATCGAAATTTTTATAGCCACGTTCTAACAGCCATCCGATGGTATCGTGAAACAAACTACTCGAACCTCGACTGCACGTTGCATTATAAAATGTACATTATCGAGAATAAACACTATTGTATGGGATGTTAGCTCATTTTTCCCCTAATAAAACGAAATACTAGATGACTGGTGAAAACTTCAAGCAGTGAACACTTGCATCTTCGTTTCTAAATATACGAATTTTTCGATAGAAGATATTTTTTTTTCAATTCGATATTATTTTATTATTTAAAATAATTATCGAATTAATAATTTTAAAATATTTCAACTTATCTAATCTTATAATTCAAATTTTTCAAATTGATATTCAATGTGTTTTGCATGAAATTGAATTATTTTTCTCGTATCGTGAATATGAAGCTGAAATTTCTTCTCAATTTTTGCCTCATAGTTATTATATTATCCCTGCTCTATTATTACATTATTCCACTCTCAAATATTTATAAATCCTTCTTGCTCACGGTCACGCGAAGATAATTGTATTATAAATCACTAGATTGATCTTGATCTCGGCTATTATATTATCGGCTCTAATAATATATGGATAAATATATAAGAACGAATGGGTATAGGATTACAACGATAATTCACAATTCAAATAATAAAAATGGTTCAAAAAGAAAATTTTTCCACGCATTCTCAAATCCACATATAATATATCATTCTTCCAATGTAATTATAAGAAAAATTGTTTCGAAACAATTTGTTTGACAAAGATTCGCGAGACACATTTCAGATTGACGAAATCAGATAAAATTCTTGAGAAGCAAACATCAATAAAACGATCGAAAATCTCTCGTTTATCCGACACCATCGTTGCTCTTCGTCACAGACAGTGGCCATCTCCTCCTAACTTTACTTAACGACATATCGACACGTAACATTTGTCATGCTCTACGTGATCTAATCATAAAATCACGTGATTTTTTAAAAAAAGGATTACTTTTTAATTAAGAGTAAGTTTTTATAATAAAATCACACATCGTTTCATCCAATTGTAAAACCACAAGCAAGAAAAATTGTTGCTTACTTTTTTGAAACAATATTGTGCCTTCTCTTAATTTTCAATAAAACGATTACACGACACATGAATGGAGCCGCGCATGTAAGAAAGGGGTTGGTTATTTTTCAGATTCACGGGTTCAGAATGGTTACAGCCGTGTGTAATCTGACGACTATTCGACCAGGGAAACCAGGGAGCGGGGCCACGTGCTCGTTACAGATTGATAACAGGCCGAAACGAATTACTGCAATCCTGGAACGCTTGGCCGCGATTAATATCCGATTCATAACCGGCCACGAGGGAGCGCGGTGGGCCGTCATTCGCGGGTTGCGGATAGCAGAAATCGTATCACGCCCTCCACGCTCGAGGAATGGCAGGAACCGATTGCCCCGGGTTTTCATTCGGCCTCCAACGATTGCTTCCCGATTTCGAGCGATCTCCCGATGTTTTTTCGTTTGTTTGAATCGAGTTGGTTGTGGTTGGTTGGTTCTCGTGGTATGTTCACGATTCACGATGACAGGGTAATGGAATTTGAGTGAAATGGATCGTCTTTACTTTCTTAAAATTGGAAAAATACGCAGCTCAAGACGAGAAAGCGAAAGTTTTTGTACATGTAATATTGCGAGAGATCGTTATTCTCGCGATGGAAAAACTGACGATTTTTTTGGCAATTCGAGGTTTTCCACGAATTGTGGATTAGAGTGATAGATTCGTGGTATAGAATAATTTTAGGTGGAAGTCAGGATCATCTTTTTTTCAAGAATTAAAATACGTTCAATTTCATATTGATAGGAAATGGCTGTCGATTTTCACTTTCATTCGCGATAAAAATTTCGCGCAAACGTTTATTGTATATTTTTCTCCTCATATTAATAATAATAATAATAATAATAATATTTTTAATTATTCTATAACTGCAGATTTCAAACGGAATCGTTTCATCAAATATTTAAGCGTTACAAGTTAAATGTAAATATATAGCTTCGAAAATCGATTAAAAATTTTTACTGTTTAATGTAAAATTATTATCCCGTTACTTGATATTTAAATAAGAGAAAACAACGTATAAAATTCTTAAAACTAATACGGTAGAACGATTATTTTATCGCAATATCGATTAGTGTAAATGAATATTTCCAAGATCACTCTAAATCGTGGCAAATCACTCAAACCGCGACATTTCGCAACAAACTTTATCTTCTTTTTCGATAAAACAATATTTTTTTTTTTCTTCCTTCCTTGTCGATGAAACTATATTCACATTTCGAACGGATCTCTGTTACCTCTTGATTCGTTCCAAGCTTTTGTGGAAAACGCTTTAGTGCCGTGTGTTTGCGATCCGCTAAACGGATAGAGGGAATTCGCTGGCAGCGGAAACGCCTTGCAGAGAATTTGCAGTTTTTTTAATGTAAAAAAAGAAAAAAAAAGAAAGAAAAAAAAAGAGAAGGAAAGAGGTGGAGGAAAAAAGTCGAAAACAGGGAAAAAGTCAATTCGGCTCGTGCGCGAGAAACGTTGAAAGAAAAAAGAACACAGGGGGAAAAAAAGAATAGGGGGAAAAAAAAAACATTTTTACAGTGTAACGATACGCGTTTCACTTTTTCAATTGCTTTAACACTTCGATCCCATGGTTTTTCGGCCAAACTGCAGTCTCCTTCTAATCATTAACCATTCGTTCGAGTTGCAAACATGGTGCTTTCAGTATTGATGAAATTTTCTGCGATTTATGAAAAATGATTTATATTTTTCTTTCTTCTTCTTTTTTTTTTTTTTTGAAGATGCTGGTACGAATATACGGAAATATATTAAACTAAATGACTAAAGAAGAAAGTTTGAAATTAATGACGCAGTATAAGTAGCAAATATAAATTATATAAAACTAGAATTAAAATTATTATTAATAGTAATAGAAATAAATAATGATAAAAACACGGTTTTACATTTGAGCCAGAGAAGTCAAGCTGATCAAACTGATAAAATATTTGTTTTCGAAAAGATTAAAGATATTGTAATGTAAGGAAAAATCGGATAATTTAAAAATGTATAAAAAATTAATTTAATGAAATAAATTTGAAATTTGAAGAAAAAGAGCATTAAATTATAATTACTTAAACTTTAATTCTAAAATGTCTAATTCTAAAATTTTTATACAATATTTTTTAATCTTATTTCAAATACGTATAATTTGCCTTTACAAGGATATGTAATATACGTAGAATTTATTTTTATTTATAAAATTAAGAAAAACAATCGATGAATTTTCTTTTTAAAGGTGCACCGTTACCAAGTTTCTAAGCATCGGTGCAACCTCTTTGTATCTAAAGTGCAATATATTTATTCCCTAGAGTTCGGTGCATTTCCTCGCTAAACTACAACCTGCTTACTTCCTAAAGCCCAACGCATTTCCTCTCTAAAGTACAGAACGCTTTCCCTTTAACGCGTTTCCTCTTCAAAATGTAGATCGCTTTTCACGAAGAATTCGCGATGTGCGTCCCTTTTCAAAATTTCATCAATATTTGTGAAATTTCTTTGCTTTTGAAATTTTATACGATCTCTCCCTTTCCATCAACTTAATACAAAGTTACACTTCAAACGATATAATTTTCATTTCGTCAACTTAATACGAAATTATATTTTGTACATGTTTTCAAATAAATACAATTTTTGAAATTCGGTGTATGTATTTGGATATAAAAATATGTTTATCTTATTCTATTTTAATTATTTTCTTGCTTAAATTTGATTTTATGCTAATTCGTTTTACAGATTTCATTATTCACTTCTTTGGAGACTCCTATTACAGTCATCCACTTCTCTCATTTTCTCCTTAAATTTCTACAAACTTCCTTTTTGAAGCGAGGGTATACACTCCTCTTTAAAATTCATTCCCTCTCTTGAACCTTAGACTTTCTTGAAATTTTCAGCCTTCGTTAAACACTCCTTCTTAAAATTCAGTGCCTTTCTAAGCTTTTTTTTTCTAATATTCTCATATTCCTTTACTATAAAAAATCGATCCTCGTCCTCTTCTCGCGAACTTCTAACATCTAACTTTCACTGAACTTTTCCAAGTTTCAAAATTCAAAAATCAACTCTTTCCCCTCCCCGGTTTATTCATTTCAAAATTTTTATTTTTCCAGAAATTTTAAACACTTTTTTAATATCGGTTCAACGATTGCAATAAGAAAGGCAGGAAAATGGCTGCGTTTTAATTTAATCGATTTGATAAGAGATAATGAATCTGTGAAAGATTTATATGATCCTTGCCAATTATAATTTGTTCTTTTCAGAAAAACAGAAGAGTATCTTGAAATTTTGTCTTCTTTTAATTTCTACATATATATATATTTGTAATTACATTAATTATTTTATGGATTACAATCAAATCATATAATTGAAAGTAGATTTTAATATTTTAATAATATATGAATAACATTCTATATATTGTTTATTACAATAATACATTGTAGTTAAACATATGTTCATCATTAGATAGCATGCTAATATTGTATTATATTTTTATTATTATATCCATTCACATCAGGATTCTTGTGGCACAATAATTCATAACAATATCAGCGACTCGATGAGTTATGAATTATACTTGTACGTCAAAGAGAATAATTTGAAACGTGTAAAATTTATATTTAAAACATTATTCGTTTTATTATTGCCAATTTGTGATTCATAAAAGTACACATTTCTTTCTGTTATTGCCACAATATTTTCCCTACTATTGTTCCTTGTTTTTATATAGCTTTCGGTACCTTTGGATACATGGTATACGTATTTATGCGTGGCATTCGAGACTGACATGACATTGTTCGTGTATTATTATTATTATCACTTCTTGTTTCCAGACCTGGTGACGCATATTTTCCAATTTTTCTTTCCTCCTTTTATCTTCCTGTTATTTCATATCGCTTTACGAATCGAATATATTTTCTCATATTATCATTCTATCTATCAAGGGATGAAAAATAAATACTTTATTCGAATAGAAACGAATATATTAAAAGAATTATCCGACAATATCAAATATAATACTAATATTCTATAATACTACTACAATTACAAGAAATATCTCGTTGAATCGCAACAAATTGGATTCGACTTGGACATAGAACAGCACACAAAAAGATAAAAATTCTCGTTCTACTAAACAACCAAAATTTCTCGAATAATCAACGTTACTTATCCGAATTCGAAATAATTAATTAATTGTTATTTCGAATTCAATCGTGCTCGTTTAATCCGCTCGCAATGGAAACGAGTTTGATACCGTTCCTCGTTACACAAATGGATGTAACGACGCGATCGAGTTTTCTTTATCTGTCGAGAGACAGTGATGATTCTCTGTGTTACGAGAGGCCAGCTGGGCTTGTATTTTTGAAATAAATCTCCCTTTGTTGTTTCTGTATATACGTAAGCGTTGTAACGTAGCTTTGTTAAGAGCTTACGATGGAATTAATGAAAAGAGAATGAAAAGAATAACGCAATTAAGCGTAACTTTGAAATGATACGTATTGCAACCATTGCAACAAGAACTCTGCTTCATTAAAATTGTAGATGTACATTAAGATGATAATGCGGTGAATCTATTCTTAATACAATTTCAGTATTTTTTTTTTTTTTTTACTTACACTTTTTAAATTAATCCATTATTAATACGTATCATATTCTTAATATATAATTTCATATATGATGGATAAAATTCCAAAATTTATTCTTAAGTAATTTGAAACTAGCTAATGAAATTGACGTAAAAACAAAAATGAGAAATGATAAATAAATATATGGAAGCAGATTCTCTTTTGATATATTCGAATTACAAACATGGAAGAATTTTAAGTCCCTGTTAATCGTCACACAATAGGAGAATTTGATGTAATTAATTCCCACGGTTTCCATTATTTGACGCCTAAGAGAATGTTGCATTTTCGTGTTCCCCTGCAACGCAATGATTTACGAGGAAAGGCGCGATTACCGAAAGAGAAAAACTTCCTCAAAGGTCTGTGCATCGTCTGGAACGAAGATATGGAACTCGAGCGAGCGGAAATACCGATGTTTCCATCATCAAACACGAGGCGTGCGACAGAATGGAGGAGGGAGAGAGAAGGGAAAGAGCCGTATTGCGGTTCAACTTCTGCGGGATGAAAGAAGACAAATAGTTCGTAAATATTGGCAGGGAAATATTTTTGGAATTTTTCCTGTCCGATTATAACACGTTTTTTTCACGAAATGAGAAATGTTTAAAGGTAATGGATTCGAGTCGAGAATAAGATAAAAGATACAACTCTATTTTCTTTAACTTGTCAAATTGTGTCGAAACCAGTGTCGAGTTATTAATTACGTTCGTCTGTAAATCTTCTTTCTTCTTTGTGTAAATTTAATCAACGGATTTTTTTTTTTTTTTGATACTCTTCAAAGAGACAACGGTTGAGTAACAGATTCACAAATGAGGATAACATTCTTGTAAAGTCGCCAGAATCTGCATTCTTCTAAGATTACGAGGTTGTTTAAATTAAATCACTTCAATGAATTGTTATTTCGAGTGTACAAATGGTGAATGCGAATTCGTGATACCAAAACTCGTCGCAAAAGATATTTCTCAATGCGATACATTTATTCATCCTGAAATCAGGACGAATTTTTAACCAGATACTTTTGAAACGGATATACAATTAATCCAACTTTATTCGATGCTGCTACACAAAATATTTGAAGAACATGATGCACGTGCTCCTCTTTCTAAGGTTTCCAAGATTTAAAGCAGCAGCGGAACGTTTCTATATCCGCGAGATACTTGAAAGTATCGATCACAGAAGCCGTAACGAATACAAAAAATGTCTCAGCTTGTTTATTAAATTACAAATACAGCAATCGAAGTGAGCAAAGGATTTCATTTGAATTTGGCAACGATCTCTCAACAATCTTCAAACAAGAGCACATTGCTCTTCCTCTAACATTGCTCGTCACAATGTAAATAGATCCCAAATTTCACAAGTTCAAAATGGAAGTATTCTTCTCCAATTGCTACGTAATAAAACGTAACCTATCCCCAAAGTTGAGAGAGAGAGCGGTCAGTTTGACTCATCGCGAGAGAAAGAAACTGGACCGAACCCATCCAGAAGAACCCTTTAGACCGAAGAATCTCAGTTGGTCGCACTTCACTCTCCCTCAAACGAGATTGGTTGCCCTCGACAGAAGCCACCACCTTCCTGTGGTCGCCTCGACAGACTCGAGCCAGATGAAGGGGCGGAATGGAGGAGCATCCTGCCTAATTGCCCAATGCTGACATAAACCCTCTCGCGAGTGGCACGAACCGCTTGCTTCCTCCGTGTCTTCCAAGAGGGGCGGGAGGGGGGAGGGTGTCACAGAAGGAAGTCAATCAAGAGCTATAGAGGACGAGTTATGAACGGAGGGGGAGGAGGGGGATCGATCGAGGGAGCGATCGGTCCATTTCCCGTGTGAAATTCCCCTGCTTCGAGGGAAACTTTGGCGGAAGGAGGGAGGATGCTTGATTTTTCTCCAGTTTCTCCGACAGCTTAAGTTCGAAAGCTGGAGGATATAGCGTAGCGCAAAAATTCATCTTGTCGACGAGGAAAGAATCTGTTATTTACGAAAATCGTCTACTTGGAAAATAAGAAACGGTGTAATTGTGCAAGTAAGTTCCTTTCCCTTTTTCTCTACGATCATGATTTCTGAATCACGAATTCGCTGTTTGTGGTATCATCTTTCGTTTTCAAGAAGAATCGCGAGGACTCTTGCATTCCAGCTTAGGAAATCGGCTGTTGAAGCTAGTGAAACGGTTTGTGAGTCACTGTATAAAATGGCAGCCAAAGATTTAAAGCTGGCGAGTTAGAGGAATCGCTCGACGAAAATCCGATCCAGGATGATTGAATTTGGAAAAAAAGAGGAATCTTAATTAATACTCGTTGAAGAAGAAACGATCGTACGATCACTTACGATATTTCCTCCAATTTCTCGAAATACAGCGTGGAAAAATCTCGGGAGAGGAGAAACTGGTAACCAATTAATCAATGCGAATAATCAGGAGTACTAAAAAAGAGGGATTGAAATCAGAGAAAGGATAAGAATTTGCCAACCCTGTTACACGCATGCTGGTTGTATTCACTCGAAACTTCCATTTCCTCGATTCCACCGCCCCCTTCCAATATACACATCGTATCAAACGAGATATTCGTCCGTACGAGCATCGTTCGATCCGAATCAAAACGCCGCTGAATCATTAAACCGCGGATCCATGGCAAAAGAAAAAAAAAAAAAAAAAGTTCAAATTTAAAGAGTAGCCAGCTTTCGAGTCGAATACGAAATCGAAAGAAGAGAGGGGTACGTCGAATACGGGAAGAAAGGCAACAACGGAACGAGGGGATGAAAGGAGAAACGAATCGAAGCGCAGGGGTGAACCCTCCTCCAGCGCGCTCGAAAAGCTTTCGAGTAACCCGTCCATTCACCCGATCTCGGTATTATAATTCAAATCGTGCGCATTGCCCGCGAGCGTCTAATTTAGACGCGCATTGTTGAACTTGATAGAACGCGATTCACGTATCGTGGCTTCAATTAAACGAGCCTCAAATCGACGAAGAATAAATTTATCTATAAGTAGCGATGGGATCGAGTCGAATCGATCAAATCTTAATGTAAAATATTAAGATCGATTTGTTCGATGCCAATTTTTTTGAACTGTTTTATGAAATAATTACTCGAAGTTCGGTTAGTATTATTATTCATAAGAAGCTTCCCTCCCGTTTCAGTTACAAATATAGATTTTTCGAAACACGATATTCGATATCCGACTCTCTCGTTATTCCTGTAAAAATATCTCTATTAATCGATCAACAATGAACGTACTATTGATCAACAAAATCATTCGTTTAATAATTCAAATTAATAAGCACGTGAAGAAACTTGATCCCATCCCTGTCTACAATCCTGTCACACCCCCAGAACGAGAAGTAACGTGGTCGATATCGCAAAAAATTGCGGCAGAGAAAGAAGGATAGCTAGATACGGATAGATAGATAGTGAAAAGGGAAGGAAGAAAGAGGAGAAATCGAATTTTCGTGGTCGGTATTTCGCGTGTGTTACGTCATTCCATTTGGAAATTAGGGAAATGGCAGCGCTCCGCGAGAAGCCTCGAATATGCAGATACGAATTAGCGGTCCCGGTGCTATTTTCACATCTGCGAAATGCAGATGCAGAGAGGAGGCGTTGGCTCCGCTCCAAATCTTCGCTCCGCTCGCACACGCGTGCGCGCAACTTTCGAGCGAGTCGCGTGTTGTTTTCGCGGCGTCCAAAAGGGTAACCCGAAACGAGCCCCTATTCCTCGTTTCGAAAAAGAGGAATGGAGAGCCCTTTAACGCTGTTGGATCTCTCGCTCTGTGATCTCTGAAAGACCACCACGTGCCACACGCTCTCTCCCCCTCCCCTTTCTCGTTCTCTCGTCTTTCTACTCGCCTCTCTCGATTCTTGCTCGTCGCTTTTGCATTTCTGCCCCTCCAGGTGAGAAGGTTTTACGGTCGGGTAGAATGGTATGGACGTGGAATTCGCCAGGAGGCACGCGCTAACAGGAGTGTAATCGTATTTACGTATCTTCTTTCGGGAGAATATCGTCTGAAAAAGTGTCTGTTGTTTCGAGATAAATATGTATTAAATGTTTTAAGCGTATAGATTTATTGTAGCGTTTAGGTGAATCTTCTTGTTTGAAGAAAAAGGGGGAGGAAGGTAGTTATGAGGGGATGATGTTGTGTTGTGTTAAATATTGTGGAAATTATTCGATAAGTTTTTTTTTTTGGATTAATCGTGCAAATTAATTGCTGTGTAATATCTTAATTGTTAAGTAAAATAATTGTGTAAGAGAAGAAAGAGGAGATAGGATGATCAGAGGCGTCTTCGAATTTGAAAAATTGTACGAATAATATTCCACGAATCGAGATATAAATAAAGAAAATAAAGAGAGAAATTGTATTTAAATGAGACATTCGATATTCAAGGAATTGTTTTGATCGAGAATAAAATTTTATAATTTTTACAATCAAAGATATTAATTTTAAAAAGAAAATATATATAACAACTCTATTTAAACTCTGTTTATTTCACATGATCCATTTTATGTTTCTTGAACGCTCCGTATCCGTCACTATAAATTTTAATTTACAAGTATAAATTGTGATCATCGTAAAATGAAAGGCTTCATTCTGCAGAAGTTGTCAAACGATCGCGTCAAACGCATTCTATCTTTTGGCACGCGAAAACTATTATTTCTCTATTTCCAAGAAGATAGTGTGATCATTTCTAAAAACTACCACGTTCTTAAAAATCTTGACAAAATTCAAATGAATCCATATAGAGTGCAAACTATACAAAATAACAAAATTCTTATACACGATCAATTAAAAACTTAACATCTTTTTTAATGACATTTATTTATTTAATGCTTCATTCGTATTGTTCAATGACCAGCTTTTTCCAAAATTTTTTGGCACGAGCCACGACGTATTTATCGCATGAATTAAAGTATTTGGCACGAGAGCACCACATAATTACGGCGTTATTTTACATGAATTGGCACATTTGAATAGAAATTCGAAATAAATATAAATCCATCAAATATCTATAAAAAGCGTATATACTCGACTAAAATCCAATGCCATTTACATTAAAAGTTTAAATTTAATATGTATCATCCTGTGTTTCCACCTTTCATTAAATATACAAATATTAAAATTTTTCAGAAAAAGAAATTATTTTTAAGAAACTTTCCGAAAATCTATCTGCTCAACGCGTAATTTTTAAATCAATCCCCGTATCCCGCACACTTTATTAAAATTAAAAGTACAAAAACATCGTACAATCAACGCGATACAATTTTTATCCCGTGAAAAGCTTTTTCTCAATTAATTTCGCGAACGCGTGAAAAAGAGTTGGATGTAAAATAAAACTCTCGACGCGAAAAAACGTTCGAGCGCAATAATATTCGAGATGCACCCCTTATCCAACGTGGATTGACGTTGATCCCTTAACGTTGATGCACCGTTTTACGTTTACACATCGCCTATATCCGACAATGTTTTAAAAACTGTTTCCCAAGGATTTTAAAAGGGAATCAACATCAAAATCGCTTTCTCGACGAAGCGTTGAAATATTAAAATCGAGCCGATCTTCGAAACTTCGACTCGATATTTTCGGCTCGAAATCGCATCGAAACGGAACAACGCAGTTGTTGAAATTATTCGAGTAATAATTTAATATCGATGGCTCGAGCATTAGTATTTAAATATTCCTTGTGTGTTATTATCGAAACGCGGCTGCATTGAATGAAATAAATAATTTGCATTGTAAATCTTGTTGTCCAGATATATTTATATAATAATTTTTCCATTGTTTCGATGCGATATCCCTGCTAATTGCTGTTGCGTCCAGGTTTCGTGTGAAAATTAAAATCAAGTAGAACACGTATTTCCGAAATTGAAATGTGTAGATTGAAAATTGTTTCGTTTTTTTTTTTTTTTTTATCAATGACAACTCAGAATATCGATATCTTATTATTGAAATATTAATATCAATATTTCATGCAGTAAAAATTATTTTATTACAAAATTATATTAAAATCAAAATTTCTTCTTGCTTTAAACCCTAAGTCTTCCTTTTCATTTTCTCGATTGAAAATAGCGTAGTGCAAGAAATTATTCGTGATTCATCAGATTTTAATAACAATTGATATTAATTCCTTCAAATTTAAGAAACGGCACTGTTTATACGAATGGAAAAAATACAAAAAATAGTAAGAATACTTTTTCTTCATTCCATTAAAATGTAAAACGTAAGTCGGTGGAAAAAATTAATTCAAACTCGTGAAATCGCGCAATCGTGTCTTCCATTAGCGTTTAAAAGCGTTCTTCGACCACTGTACGCGCCTCTACGTATATCTGCGTTTGCTTTTGCTCCATTACTGCGTATCAGAACCGATATATCCGCGAGAAATAATCAAAGAGTTTATTTATATCGCGCAACGATGACGGCAGCCACCTTTTCGCGGAAAACCATTGCATCCAGATCCAATTTACATGAAGAATATTCTGCGCTTCGTATTCTTTCTATCATCGTAATCTCATTTTATGATTTACCGTCTGTCCAAGATCTCAAATCTTCTCGATTTAAGTCGACAAGTGTTAGCTTACAATTAGATCGATAGATTTTCATGCAAAAACACATTTGTTTCGAAGCACGTGTCTGGAGAAAAATCACAATGGTTAAGTCCAACGAATGTAAAAAATCAATGGTTACAATTTAAATAAACAAAATTATTCCCATCAACTTGTAAATATCTGAAAGTGATATTATAATCTTTTAATCCTGAGCCTCATAAACCAGCATTAAATTTGTTAATTTCTTTGCACCAGCTTCCTTCCTTAACTCTCTTCGATTAAACTCTTCCTGGGAACAAGGAACCACGAAATTAAGGGTTGTTGAGCGCTTCGGGGTTAATCGAACAGCGGTTGCATATCGTTCGAGGTGGAATTACAAGAGACGATGCCCGGCTTAGGGGTAGACGTCGTAACCTCGCCTCGACGTCAGAGGCTGAGGTCTCCGGTCGACGATATCCGAGGCAAATCCAACTATAAATACGCGAATGTATGTGGCTCTTCAGCGGAATCGAGGCTCGTGTCGTTATGCTCGATTCTTTTGGGACCAAACATCCCCCTGATTATGCCTGTCGTTCGAGCCCAACGAAAAGAATCGTATTCCAATAAGAAAGGATAAGATTAAAAAAGGAGAAAAAGGAGATCTCTCAGAAGTTTTATAGAGATATTTGGCTCATTCAATGAAAAAATATAATTGAGACGTGTTTCGTGTAATTAAAAGAGTGACCAATGAGTCGATTAACTCCCACAAATCATTCGAAAATATAAATCTCGAAAGAAAGGAAAGAGAAAAATGTTTGCACGGTTTGATGAAAATACAGGAGGTTAAAATTGATGTAACCAAGTAGAAAATGGCAAAGCATTTTGCCCAACGCTATCAGATCGAGAGCGAGCAAGCTTGCCCCTTGTATTCTCTCGACAAGCAGATTTGTTTCGAATCGATAATGCTAATCGGTTATGCTCCTCCAATATTTCTAACGCAAACACGATTTTGCGTAAGTAGAGAGGGATGTGAACGCACAAGCGCTGTATAAATACATATTTATACAATGTTGATAACCTGAGCCCAGCCCATCCTGTCTCGAATATAATATGTAACGTGATTAATTAAACGTTGCACAAAATAATTGGAGCATGCATTGAGAACTTTTAAGAATATAAATAATTTCCAAGATAAGATATCGAGTTGCATCGAATATAATTTAGTAACAAATTCTTTTTTATTAATCATATGTTATTAAATGAAATGATAACGTTAAAAGTACCGTTAAATTTATTTATCGAGTAATAAGATTCGGTGAATTCGCTTACCATGATGGATTTACTTAGATGAAATATTGAGCGTGGAACGTAGCTAAGGTATCAATTGTAAAAGCCTCTTACCTGTAATACACAGAATTCTAAATATTAAAATTTCGTAAGTAGATTAATTGCAAGTAAAAAAAGTAACCAAAAACTATATTAAAAATTATTAAAACTATACTATATTCTTGAACGCTCAGAGATAATTGAATCGTACGTACTGCTTTCGATATCGTAGAATTATTTCACGACACTTGATAGTATATTTATTTATGAAACGATCTACTTTGAATACTATCTGCCTCTGTAAAATATTCATAATAACGTTCAACGAGGTCGAGTTTATGATTTGGGTCGTGACCCAAGTGCCAGCTTTTATATACCGTGTTATAAATTAGATGACATGCAAATAAACACTGATTTTAATATTTACTCTATTTATTCCGCTCAAGAATTTATTCCCAACAGAGAAAAATAGAAACGTTAAACGAGGGATTCATGCCACAACGAAACTATCGAACTATCTTCAACGTAATTGTCCTCGTTCGAGGAATTTTATCGGGTATATCTTCGTATTATCATCATTTTACGAACGAGAGAAATTATTTGATATACATATACGAACCAATTGACGGAACAACTAAAACAGCTACAACTTTCAACGGTTACTAACAAAACACAATGTAACCGTTACAATATTCAATTAACTGAAACATTCACGCATTTAATATCCAGCCTCCAAAATCTATTTAGTTACTTCTGCATATACGATCCATTTCAAATATCGCTCGAAACCCAACAATAATATACTCGTTCCAGAATAAATAATATTATTCTAAGCAATATATGTATACACATCCCCTGTTTCAATCCGCCAACTAACTTTCCCTATAATATAATTTCAACAATTTCATTAATTCAAATCAAAAGAAAAAAATCCACAACGACACTGATTTAATAAATAATATCACAAATAGATCACAGATAAACACCCCGAAGAATCGATTTCTTCGATCTATCCTTCGATTCCACGATTGGCGAGGATTCGTTCCAAGTGTGAAAGCGGGTAGAACGATTCCCTCCTCGATTATATTAAACGCTGTTGCGCCCCTCCCCCTCCCGCCTCCCGCCCCCCCTGTTTGCGAGTTGAAGCGTAAACAGGCGGAGAGGGGAACCGCAGGATTGCGGCAGCTTCTGATTATATTGACGGATTAGCATAATATACGTCTGCAGTTGGCCCGCCAAGGATTTAACTTGGCGTGTGACTGCCAAATTGCCCTTTATTATCTTAATTTCCAAGCGAAAAGCGCGGGGGTGGAAAGTGTAATGGGAAGCCGCTGCAACAACGGATAAACAGCACACCGTTACACGACTTATTTTGGCAAGGCGGCCACGATCCTCTCGTAAGATTCTACGGGGAATTTATGACCGCTGTTAACGGGGCAACGCGATATCCCCCTGGCTGACTCTCTTTTTTCTTCTTCTTCTTCTTCTTCTTCTTCTTCTTCTAACAGCTCCTGTCTTGGCTGTGTTGCGTAATTTGGGCAAAAAAACGGGGAAGTCTGGCAAGCTTGTGATTTATCGTGTTTTTCAGGATTTATGGTTAAATATATTATTTTTTCGAGAAGGGAGGAGGAGAAATGAAATTTTTCGTGAAAATTTGATGCTTAATTTAAAGAGAGAGAATTAGGGAGGGGGGGATGTTTGAGATTCGATGTGAAAATAATTGGTTAAATGGATTATATAATTGCATCGAATCGAATGTATATGAAGAAAAAGAAAAGGAAGAAAGAGGTACATTGACAGGTACAAAAAAATGTCCCCAAATTCAAGATTCATGAATTTCATGGAATGTAATTTTTGTAAGTGGTCGAAGGTTTGTAGGTGGCAACGATTTATGAGAAGAAAATGCTTGAAAGGAAGAACTTCGAATTCGATATATTGTTCGAATTTTTTAACCGTTTCACAATTTCTATCCAAGACTTTTTATTCGAGAAAGTAGTTGTAAAATATATCAAAAGGAATTCTATACAAGAAAGTCCCTTCTGCCACTTCTTTCTCGGCCGATAAATAAATTTCACGAAATATAGTAAAAATTGAGAAATACGAGATTAAGAGAGAAGATTTTTAGCTTCGAAAAAGCTGAAGCTTCAAAGATTAAAGCATACCTCGGTTAATTGAATGAGACATCGAATAAACTAATATTCAATAGAACTACTTTCCAGCTTCTTGTTAGTTTTATATTTGCCAATAAATGTGTTGCAAATAATATGCGCAATTAAAATCTCTTGCCAGTTTTAAAAATCGAAATGAAAATTGTAGAAGAGAATCAGCTTCGAACAAGAGCGTTGATTACTCTTAAAAATTGCTTCGATCTAAAACCGAACAGAATTCGCAGAAAAAAAAATAAAGAAAAAAAAATTGGCAAATCAGGATAAAGGGAGCAACGAGAAATCCGGCTACGACACGAAGAAAAATGATATTTGGACACGACTTCTTTTTCTCCAAGAATGAAACATGATTTTCAATCTGCAAAAGTGGCTCTCTATTTCTACGAAATGGCAAACTCACGCCCTTCTTCATACCAGTCAGGGATATTAGCCTAAAAGGGGTCGAGGCCCTTTATGGAACAGATGCCTTCGCGACACAGCCAGTGGACGAATTAGTTCCCAAAATGGCGACGTGTCAGGTAGCAAATTGTGGAATTGATCCTCATCCTCGTCTTTTCAATTTATTCTTCAAATTGAAGAAATGATAAGAGAGAAAGAAAGAAATACAATGAAAAGAATAATTGAAAACTTAAATTTGAAATAAATTTTCCATCGTTATTTTATATATTCCTGTACAGAATTTTATATAATCGTTGTATTTAAATTGTCAATTTCAATTCATTATTTAATTACTTTATTTTTTTAGATTAACAACGATTGATCAGATCAATATATTTTTGAAACGCATAAAAATTGCGCGAGCTTTTTAACGAGAAGAAGAATTTTTAAAACGACATCGTCCAATCTGAATCTGAAAATTTTTCTGAATATTCATTTTTCATAGATTCGTGTTTCGAATAAAATTAAATACAATCACTTGGACACAGTACGACGATTCTTCGAAACAAACGACTCAAGATTCAGACCGATTTAAGAAACTGCCTGCTTAGCCGTTTCCGGGACATTAATCTATGGGCGAAACGTACTCGACTTGCTTTGCTCGATGCAACGACCCTTTTCCGCAATAATCGCCCCATTATACGCACCCATTGTTGGCTGAATTGTAAAGCAACTCCATTCCTGTCGGAATAAAACAATATGAATCGTAAAAGACGATGCTTTTGTGGATATAACTCGGGCATAAGCGTTCTAATGTAGCGTAATTTGATTATGACAATGCGACCGCCTAGTAGCTCCTTGTAAAATTGCCTCGTGAAAGAAATGTCGCATCTCTTGGATACAAGGATAATAGATGGGAAGGGAATTTAGTATTTTTGATCCGTGAATGTTTAAATATGATTGAAGAATCATACAAAATGACGGAAAAATAGATATGGATTACAAACGAATATTTGAAAACTCTGTTTCGAATTAAGCAGAAAAATTTATCTTCGAAATCTTTCCTAACTACGCTATAGTTTATGCTATAGACAGACTATACTCCGCCGATATCTCTTCGCGAATATTTTCTCGGTGAAGAGAAACGAAGCGATTTAACGAACCGAGCCCAACGCGACAAAATCGAGCGCGTTGACACGATTGAACAATTTAAGCAACGATCGAGGAATCATTACCCGTCCCAGGAGGAACGGGTGATTGACCGGCTCCGTCGTATCGATCCTCCACGAGAGAAGCAACGATAACTGTTACGTTATTATGGGATATTCGAAGGGCAAAAAGCGGCGCCGGATCGAGCATTGATTCCAGAATACAAATGGACACGTTCAGAAACACGCTTGTGATCGGGCAAATCGTACGAATAAGAAAGTTAAACGGGCTCGATCGTAATATTCTTAGCCGGAATGGAAGCGATCTCGAGAGAGAGAAAGAGAGGGGAAAGTGTTTGCACTTGGAGCAGCGATTGCACTTCTCGTTTCTTTATCCTCGTCATTCTTTGGCAAAGGGAAGAAGCCTGCGAGAAATGGCCCCACATTTTCGTTCGATTTAATTCTGACCGATCACGTTGCCTTCGGTCATTCCTCTTCGAACTCGAGGAACGGATTTCTCCTTCGACTAGCAGTTGAGATTAAACGGGATTCGGGGTGGAAACGGTGAGAACAAGCGAGATCGTCGCGATTGTTCGATGCTTGAAATTGAGAAAATTTTGCGGGGTTGAAAATGGAGATTCTTTTATACTTTTAGGTAAAAGAGAGGAGAGGTTTTTAACAGTAATCGAGAAGAATCGATTGATAATTAATTGTTGTATTTATGCTTGCGATTAATAATTCGAATCACAGCGTAATTTCTTCGAGAATAAAAAAAAAAATATTATCGACAAATCTTTAAGAATTGATTATGTCATTAAGCTTAATTTGAATATAATGATCATCATTAGCACGCTTTTTCCTCGATTTAATCAACTGTTCCATTTCAGTAATATGCATTTTGCATTACTTCGCAACATTTTGAATATGCCAACAACTTTGTTTAACATTGTAGGAAGCTCTTGAATCTCGATGGACGAACTTGACGTTTCAAACTTCGTGAATTTGATGGTCGAATTATCTCTACAAAATCCATAGGATTTCAAATTCTGATTACACAAATACACCCCCAAAATTATCCTATTATTATAATTTGTTTTATCGTTAAGAATAAAATAAACAAAAATCTACCAATTCTAAAAATCTGTTAGAAACTTGGACGATTTCTCCTCTATTTGTTTATCATTTGCAATAAATCCACATCAAGTTATAAAATTTATCAATTCTTCCATCGAGAGTTTAAAAACTTGCGAGTTTTAATGGGCCGAAATCAAACATGAGAACTCGTAACTCTTCGAGAACTCACGCTACGTTGCAATTTATTTCTTTATTTTCTTCTTCTTCCTTTTTCCTTTTTTGCACATACAAATAAATAAATAAATACAACATATCGAATTCCCAGGCTATTAATAACATGCGCGAAATTAATTCAACGTTACACACTCGGCAATAAATCAAGCCTTTAAGACACTTGCTATCTCCTTATCCAAGAATTCTCTAGCAATTCTACGTTGTACTTGCACACCTGACACTTTACGAGCACGCTGCGCAATCTTCATCCTTTTCCTGAATGCGGAATTATTCCAGGTAAAATGTAATCAGACGAAGGATTTGTCGTGCGTGCGTTGCATAAGTATACTTATCTTGTCAGATTCTTATTGCGGTAAAACAAAAGAAAGATATGTGCGCACGCTTGTACTCGTTAGCCGTGATTAAATTTATTTTCCCGCGCGTTATTGAAAAATTTCGAAGCTTCCACTTTCTTTTTTTTTTCTATTAACTTTATAATCTCTATTTAAAGCTTCATCGATGACGAGAAAGAAGAATTTCGTTTATCGATTGCTTCTTCCGAACTCGAGAAGACGAATCAGTCTAAAACAATTAATTATCTTTAACGCGTCGAAATTACGATCAAGATTTGTAAAAAGTGAAGGAAAACAGATAGAAATCATTAGTTTGACAATTTAAATTAATATCCAAGCTTAGAGAAAGTCTCGACGACATCACGAACGTTTTCTGCTCTCACAAAGTTCAAGTTTGAAATATGGTTAGGCACGAGATCGAGAGACAGGGTACAAGCAGCAAAGGGTTAATGTCTCGTTATCATATACACGAAGCGCAGGAAGTATTAAAACTTCTTTATAAGAGACATTATAAGTGATACGATTAATTACACCGGTGTCTAATGTACGATTAATTATTCGTATCTGATACTTGAGGAGGCTCGATTCTCCTGACTTTGATTAATGAAACGTGAAACGTGTTCATTTATAACTTGCTTTAATAGTTCAATTAAATATATATATTAAAGAATCTAGATTGGGAAGGGAAGGAAAAAATTAATACTATTGCGAAGGAATAAAGGAATTTCAGCTGGAAGGGAGGAAGGGTTGCTATCGTTATCGAGCATCACAATGCAAGCAGTAGGAAGCATTAAAACTCCCTTTAGAGTGATAAAATCGACCATTATTGTTGGCCTTTGCATTCGTTCTCTGCCGAATATCGATCTGATAGAGGAAATGAATTCTTACGTTCGGATGGGAGCTGCAATTTACACTGGAATTAAAGAAAGCTATAACTCAAGGGATCTAAGAAACTCATTCTCACGATCACTCTTCTCATAGAGTTTTATATTATCGAGTCTCTCTCTCCCTCCCTTCTTAAGTTTGCCTATTTTATCGGATCCTCGCGTGACCTCCACTTTATCTTTATCGAACCTCTTTTCGATGAAAGGGTGTGGCAAAAAGTTGGAAAACCGGAATAAAATTCAACATTGATCCAAAAATATATTTCTACTAATTTAATTATAATCATATTTCTCAATCTCTTGGACTTGGAAAGACTTTTCCAAATTTCTTCAGAGATAACGATCGTATGACAATTTAAAATTAAGAAATTTTTCAAAGATACGCAACGTAAGACGTTTCTCCTCCGAATAACTTATCTCTTCCGAATCAAACATCGTCCAAAACTGAATTTCAATCTGGATAAAGTAATTAAAAGCCCGGACAATTAATCCAGTTATACCTTGCCGGTATTCCGGGCGAGCCGTGGTCAAACTTCCAGAACAATTTCGAGCTTCAAAACGCATTTCCGCCAACGCGTCAAGCACAATCCACCGCAATAAACCGTTCCCAACTTACGCCAACTTCAACCCTCCTCCCCGGCGGAGAGGCATTTCATAAACGCAGAAACGATCCAAGGCGAGACGGGTCAGGGTTGATCCGTTACCGTTATTTATAAGCGTGGCGGAATGTTTCCTGGGGAACAACGTTCGACACGGTGATGTAATCGGCGCGATCGGCCGGTGACGTACGTGTAGGCAGCACCTAAGCGTTGTGGCCTAACGCCAACTCCTTCCTCCTCCACGAAAATAGGTGGAGGTCGTACACCAGAGACGATCGCCTAAAACTGTACGAATGGCCGATCGATCGAGTGTCCCTCTAAAGACGAATTCTTTATGTCGATGATTCGAATTGTCGAGATCAACTATGCCAAGGAAATATCTTCTGCTGTGAGGGAAACAGGTGAATCATACTATTCAAGGTATCCTTCTTCTGATATATATATTTTCCACTTCTGAGAAAGTGTCTAGTTTACTTCTGATCTACGATGCTTTCGGGTGATTCCAAGAGATCTGGCCGAGCCTCTGATGGCAAATGTATCTCGAAGATGTGTAAATTCTCGAATAATTTTTCTTCATTCTCGAACGAGCGCGTTCGAGTAGGCGAAACAAGAATATTATCGTGCGTGTCTAGCCATGTTTCACGGATTTTCGTCATTCACGGGATCCCCTGTTATCAATATTCATCCGAAAAAGCCTTCGACTACGGGCGGAACAGTAGATGCTACGTCTGCGCCTTTTAATTGTAACTGATAGCGTCGCATTAAATAGGCGAAAACTAGGTGTGGATCTATTAGGGTAAATGAAAATTAATGAAGGGGTGGAATACGGTTTCGAGGGTACATTTTTCGTATCGAAGTTTCGTGAGAGAATGGATTGATATCGGTGTGGATACGTGGAATATGTAATATAACAGCAGACGAGCGATTTCGATTTTGAGCGATGAAAATAGGCGAGGGAATGAATATAGGATTCGCGGGTAGAATCGATGGCGTCTTATGTAAAATTCATGCCACGATTTTTTGCCAGGATGGATCGTCGTTAAGCTCGTGAACAAACTGGTCTACCAGCCAACAATCTTTGGATTATTCTTCGAAACGTTTATTGCGAGAAGCGAGCCGATCCCTAATTTTTATCGTCACAAATTTCCCCACTCTTTCATTACTTCACTTTTTCCTCGAAAACGGAATGTTGAATGAATTCAACGCGGATCGTTTTCCTCGTCGTCCTTTTCTCGACAGAGATATTTCATCCGTTTCGATGCGATTCCTTTCGATCCGCACAACGATAAACGATAAAGAAAATTACCTTTTAATTTTTCACTACTTGTTATTTGGGGAAGCGTTTCGCTCGAAGCATTCGATATTTTAATTTACTCGTACGCTAAAATTTGCACGCGACGATTTACAACGAACGACCAGCTCGGATAAATATTTATCGTGCGCGGATCGGGGGAGGAGGAGGAGAAGGAGGGGGGGAGAGGGAAGGATGGTTTTATATTAAAACTGTCTCTGCGAGATTGCGGGGGATTTAAAATCTGGCCGACCGTGACCATTTCGAAATGGTGGAGGGGGTTGGAAATTTTTTATGCCCGAAATTCATGCCGGCGCGATGTTCAAACGGACGTTAATAATTTTAACCGGGGCAAATGGAGAACCTTTGTGTAAAATGCAATAAGTTCTGCAAGAACGAGTTCGAGTTTTCCTCGAAAAATGAGTAAGTGAAACGCGTGCACCGAAAATGAAACCGGTGAAATACAATTTTTTCTTCTTTCGATCGTTGTCGAACAACGCTAAATGTAAATCGGGAGAGAAAAGGAAAAAAGGTCAATGATCGAATGTCAACGAAACGCAATTTCACCATGCAACGATGACTTTCGTGTAATATTATTTCGAGGCTGGCGCGGAATTAGATTTATTTTATTAAAATAAAATAAATCGTTCCTTTCTCTCTCTCTCTCTCTCTCTCTCTCTCTCTCTCTCTCTCTCTCTCTCTCATTTCATTCGAAACGAATCGTTTCAAACGCGTTGAATCATTCCCTCCCCCCTTGCAGAATTACTTTCCAGCTGGATTTCATCGAGGATGAGATCCCGGCGGGAAATCAACGCATAAAACGCTACTTTATTAACTTTGTATCCAAAAATATTTCTGATCGTTCCGAAACGAAGGGGATGAAATGTTGAAGGAGTCAACACGGGGGATATTGAAAATTTAAACAACAAGTGGCGGCGAATTGGACGAAGAAATGTTATTAAAAACTGAAGTTTCTCGCCGGGCGGAAATTTTTCAGGTCGAGTTGTTGCGGTATGGGAGAAGTTGTAAAAAATAAATTGTAGTTTTGCAGGTGAATGGGAATAACCCCCTTCATTCAGGCGAGGTTTGTAATTAATGGAAAAATTGTAGGCGTTTGATTGAAATTTTTATTAAATCGTTTCAAAGAAACAGCATATCTTTATCGATATCTCGAGTAAGATTCAATCAATGTGGCCAATTCTCAGGTGAATCGAAGAGTAATTAATTGTTTCCTTAAATTTTTCTCTATTTTGACTATTCCATTTTAATAATTATTCCATCTCGAGAATGGAGAATTTATTTATAATTTCTCGTAACGAGATCCTTCTAATTTGAAGCAAAACGGTTGAATATCATTAAGAATCACGAGATCACTCATAGGTCACGTTTGCAATGCAATTCCTGTCAACTAAGGAACGCGATTAATCATAATTCTATCAGGGGACAATCAATTTCATCGCGCCCTGCTACAGGACGATCAAAGTTGCACGAGTTGGGGGAGCAATCCTATCCACCGATACGCCATTTCTCGTATATCAACACATGTATCATCGCTCGCATTATTACAACGACGGAATTGGGCATCTCCTTAAGCTTCGAATCTTAGCTTAGGGCAAACATTGATCTGACGGAACACCCTCTGACGCTTTGATCCGCCAAGTGACGCGTGCACACCACGTTTCTTCCAGATGATCCCTCCACCTGTAAACTAATTATCCGTCTTGACCCAATCGAATGACGAGTTGTATAAAGTTGCCATGGCAACTTCTACCGCAACAATCATACTAGTTGATATGTATTCGTGAGTTCAATCTTTCAGTATTATATAAACTTTAAAATTTTATCTTTACCGGTTGATTTTATATGATTTATTCCCACTGATAGGGTATTTAAATCTGATGACACAGGCACATTTCAATGGATCATTTATTATGGAATACGAATAGTTGAGCTTAATTTTAGAAATATATGAATTATTTTCTAATTATATTTAAGTAAGTTTTAAGTTTACACTCCAAGTCTGATTAAGAAAATTGTGTATGGAAAACGTGATGATAAAAAGAAAGTTCGATTTCGGGAAGAAGCGTACATTGTTTACAAAATTTCACGATCGTTTCTAACAACAAACTCGATTTACTTATCTTTGCCTTTGCAACTCGTGTAATAACACGGCACACCCGGAATGCTGATAGGTATCGAAATTCGAACTCGCGAAGATTAGTTTCGGGATTGGAAATTCTGCATAGCGGTTGGCGAAAAGATACGGTATAGATTCGAGGGGACGACAGTCGAATCCAGATGCAACGAGAATTCGTGACGAAGAATTTAAACGAGCCCTTCCTTCGTTAACCTTTCCCGCCCAACCGTTTCGATCACGCCAACTACCTTTATTTTCGTTCAATCGGGAATTCGAAAGAAGAAACGATGAAGGATCGACGTTGAGCGTAAAATTGACGATTGTTCGAAACGTTCGCCCAAAATGGATTTGGAATCGAATTACTGGAGGAAGTTAAGGTTGAAAATGAAAATTGGAAATTCCGGAAATGCGATAATAATTCGATAATGATTCGAATAATGGACGACAAAGGTAAGATTTGGATCATGGTAAATCGATCATCGTTGTCGTCGTAAATTATTAAACTATTTTGTTCCATTTCACACTCTTCCCGTGGATAAAAGAATGTCTTTTAAAAGAATTTTGAAATAGCTTGACTTATAACTTGTTTTATAATTTTACGACTCGTGTTTTACGAATCACTTGTGCGTTGGACGAAATATTATCGAATCATTCCAATCGCTCGATTAAATCCGGATCGTTACATCGTTAAATCTTTACAGCTTCGAGCGCTTATTAATTTTTCGATTATCTCGTCAAAATGGTTGCAACGGCGTGGAGACGGCGAGGCGCTATTTATGGAGCCATATTGTCGAAGATGGCGAGGGCGGCGTGAAATGAAGCGACACTTTGATCGAACATCTCGCAATGTCACGCGCATTCGGCACGCGTCCTTTATACGAGGACGTCCGTTGTCATTGGGGGCCAATAGATATTCATGGGAAGTCAGACACGACGCCTGTCCGATATGCAATCGATATCGCGTATCTTATGAGTTTATTCTCTCGCGGAACAGCCGTACGTGATTGCTTATTAATTCTTGTCAAATAATAATTTTTCTAAAAGAAAACACCTCGTTCTTCGTTGAAAAATTTAATCGCAGTTCTAAATATATGGAATTCAACAGCACTGTTGAAAATTTCTTTTGAAAAGTTCTATTACACGACTTTATGGATTTTTATCTCACAAAGTGTCCAATCTCTATAACGAAAGAAAAACAAAAATGTTACAAATAGGATTTTGCAAAAGGGAAGAAATTTACACGAGTACAAGTTTCGATACGCCTGTTAAACGGAATTCAATAACAGGGAATATGCATTTTACATCTCTGACCGTTAATTAATTCACGGCAAATTGTTCCTTGAGAGGAAGAGCGGAGGAAACAATAATTGCTATTCCGATAACAATTATCGGAGGCAAACAGCGGCAGCGATGAAAATGCTCGAATCTTACGGCGAATGGAACTCGTAACCCGTAATCATCGGGATCCAAATCGATTCGCCACTCGAATGGGGGGAGGGGGGATCGAGGCAATTTCAAGTTCTTAAATAAATATAACCGCTCTCTCTCCCCGGGAGAACAACAAAAACCGGACAAGTTTCTTTGCGAATGGTTAACCTCGATTGCTGCAAACTTCGATTTTCATCGGCCAAGAGGTATCCTCTTTTCTCGATTTATAAATCGAGAACGAAACGATTAGCCTCTGTATCAACGAATTGTTGCGCAACTGGTTAATGCAATTAACTTTAAAGTACGATGAATTTTTATTTCGTTCGATTTTCACGAGTTTCTGTTCCTAATCTGTTATTCGTGCAAAGTGTATTATATCACGCGCAACACGGTTTTGTGAGAATAAAATTTCGAGGAAATTTTTAAATTAGGGGATATCACGATGTGAACGCGAGAGGTGTGTTATGGTATCTTTGAAACGTCAAAGGGAATACGGAGTGTCGTTTATAACAGCTTATTTGGAGTGGAAGAATAGATAAAAAAAAAAAAAAAAAAAAGAAAGATTTAAATTTAAGCTCGGAGAGCTGTTGAATTTTTCGTTATATGCGAAATAGGTTATCACGTTCGATGCGGCGTGAAGCGCGAGATTTCCATCGAAATTTTCAAAGTAGGTTGCAAAGTTGCACTGCGATATTTGATATTGAAGTGTGTCGGAGGAGTGTTATCAATTTGTTATTTTCTCAATTTAGTTTCGAATCGAACGATACATTTTTTTTTCTTTCTCTCTCTCTTTTTCGTAGGCAGAATATCATGCAGTTTTTTGGTAAATATAAGGAATATCATGCGATATGCATCAAACGAATCTGAGATTTCGATTCGTTCAATAAGACTCTTATTGCGCTCTGTTTCTCGCTAGAGAACGATAGATCAGTTTGTTTCTAAGTTTTTGAAACGAGTTCTATCGTGCATCTTGCATTTTCTTTTAACATTTCGTAATTTAAAAAAAGTTAATTTTAAACTCTATTTTTCTCTCTATAGTTTGTAATTTAGAGATTAATCCATCTTAAAATTTTATTGAACTTGTTTTTTCAAAGGATAATAATTGTAGAAAAAAGTCATGATATGAAAGAACAGTAAGTTCAGCTGTTTCTCCAAATATCTTAAAAAAATTTTTAAACTTCTACTGTTTATTTTATCAGTATACTTCTATAACGTTTATGCAAGCGTGCACGGAAAAAGATGCAAAGTACAGCGCGTTATGATATCTGAATAATAAATCAAATCTTTACTCCATTCTCTTCTACCCATAAAAATTGATTCCACTTTTACAACTTTTCCAGTAGGTAAACTTAAAAATTGTGATCTATTAAAATTCTTTCTCTCCTCCACCATTTTATCCTTCCCCTCCCAGACATCTTCTCGAGCAAACTTCGCCCGCAAACCACTCTCCAAACCAAGAACAACCGGATGATACGAGATACAACCTAAATTACATCGTTTTAAAGGGGAAAGAAATATTCTTTCCAAGCACGAATTTTTTATCCCGAACAATTTGGCACGAGGAGAGTGCAACGAGCGATAAAACAGCTACCGTATTACCGTTTCAAACGTGTTCAAACGCAACGTGGCCATTTACCATTTATCAAACGACCACGTTCACCGCTGTCCATTAAACCAGGAACGCCCGAAATATGAGGATCTTGGCGAGTCGTCATTCGTCTTGGAATCACCTTGCCCCGACGAATAACAGGCCCAGGGCTGAACCATCCTCGAATCGCGCTATCATAGAGGCAATCGAGGCAATTCGAAGCGGAACGCTTCGAAATTTCCACGAAATGTTCCCCGTAAGAAGATTTCCCATGGATCTAACGATGGCCGGGGTTTTACGCCGTGAGGAAAATGGGGCTTTAAATCGAACGACATCCACTTTTCCGATTCCTGGCCAAGCGTCTAATGGAAGGAAGATCGGGCTAGACTTAGAGATGTGTCTTTACACACGGTCTATCTTTACACCGAATTAAGATGGAAGGAATGGAAGCTTCGATTAGTTGAAGTGAAAAAAATTTGGAAAATTTCCATTTCTTGGAGGAAAAGATTATAAATGTCACAGTTCCTTCCATCCCAATTTCACCTATTCGTGATAATTTCGATAATATCGATTCGAGGGCAGCGCTCGATCGAAGAAACGCTATTCGCTCGTGCGATCCATGGAAAGAGGATCAAGAAGGCAAAGTTTGGGCGCAAGAAGGATCGCTCGCAGGAGGATGGCCGTTCGTGCGGAAATCGCAATCAGTTGAATCACCGGGTCGCATATCTCATAATCAAACTGGTATCGCCAATTTAAGCGATCAAGCATATGATTGGCCGCGCTCCAATCACGATCACCTGTCATACACGATGGGGGAACGAGTAAACAGAGAGAAATGTCCCGAGTTGTTCGTAGTTAATCACAATGGCCTGGCCCGTGTTTCCCAACGCGATTACCCGATAAAGCACGGCCAGAAACAAAAAGAACACATTTGGCGGGACGGTTGATGAACAGGTTTCACGAGACCCGTGATCATCGATCCGCCTGGAATGCGGACCGTTATACATCCGTGTTTGGAGAGCGTAACGATTTTTCGTTTTCGGGGTGGAGAGACGATGATCTGTTGTTTCTCGTTTGAGCGTTGATTGGATATCCGACGAAAATACGAAGAGTTTTTTAGGAACAAGAAGAAATCGATGGATGCAATTGTGCAATCGTCTTCGAATAATTGCGAATTATTGGAAATGTCGAGTATTTTACGAGTGTTAATGGAGTAAAGTATAAGTCTAAGTGATCTTATAATAACGTTCTCTGGGACGTTAAAATTCTTCGTTATCCGAATTGTTTAATGCATGGAGCATTTAATATGTAAAGATAGTTTTTAAGATTTAATAAAGGAAGGATTGAGGGAAGTTCACATTATCTTTTAGAATTTTAAAGAAAGTGGATTAAGTATTTAGTATATTTTTATGATGAAAATTCCTGCTTAAAGGGGAAAGCGGCTTGAAAATTTTTGGCAAATACCTTCTCGTTGCCTTTACGACTTGAGGATAAAGTAAAATGTAGCGAGTGCGAAAAGAAAGCTTTCGTCGAGCAAATATTTCTCGAACGTACGGAATAATAATTTAAAAGATATTCTGTTGGAGTATTAAATTATACTGTTCTTCTTAATTAAAATGTCCTATCTAGTCCTTTGAACGTACACGTGGAAAAACTGTAATTTTTATCACCTTCTTTGAGAAGTTCAAAGAATAAACGGAATCTAATTTTAGATTAAAGAAATAACATGGGACTTGTTAACTTTTCTCAAAAGTTAAACGACCCGCAGAATTTAAAACATTTTAATGCACAAGATATTAAAGCAGGAGAATGATTCCTCGTGAAAAAATATAGAATGACAATTTTTGATACGAGTTTTCACTTTCGCACTAAAAGAAAATTTATCATAAAATGTACTCCCTTTTTAATTCAGAAACCGATTAAACCAATTATCCAATTATTTGATCGAATAATAGAAATGGTGAAGGAAAAATCACAATGTGCGATATAAGTCGTACTATCGTTAAATAAAAATATACGCTCAATGAATTTTATAATCGATTTTCTCGAAAGCCTCATAAATTAATCGTTCCACATTTACTTTTGCACGAGTTATATATTCATTTTGGCAAATCAGCCTTGTCTCTCTCGCTTCGTCCAAAGCGAGTTTAAATTACAACCTAATGATAACGATCGACGTTTCAACAAACCGATCTTTCTTTCGATCTCTCGAGTCGATTTTTCAAAAAAGAGTGTGCCACGTTTAAAAATAAAACGAAATCCTCGAAGAAATAAACGATTCACGAATCTTGAGCACAACGTTTCGCGTGTCTTTTAAACGACCAAGTTCAGTTGCTTTGTTCGATTCAAACACGCGCATTTTTTTTCTTCACGCGCGTAAAAAAAGAAGCTCGGGGGAAAAAAGAATCCAGAAGCTTTTAATCCGTTCGCCCGAGAGACGCAGCAAGAAAATTGTTTTACCCTCCCCCCTCGCCCTTCCCCAAACAGAACGAAGGCTCCTCGTCTACGTACTAATTATCCTCTGCCTGCGCGAAAGGGGAAGGTAACAAGCTCAAAGGTGGAAAGGCAAGCCGCACGGTGGACCCTTTGAGAACGCACTAGAAAATTATTGCCCGGGGAAACGGTGGGAATAAGGGAAAAAGGCTCGAAGCACCGTAACAAGTGCTTGTATTGAACTGCAAGCGGCCGTGACGAAGTGGCGTGAATATTGTTTGCTTCCGGCCAAAGCGTTGGAACGAATCGTTATAAACATTCTTGCCCGAGATATTAACACCGGATTCAGCGTTATTGGCCCCTTTCACAAGACGAGGATTTAATATCGGAAGTGTATTTTTTCTTTGTCGCATGAAAAGAGAAGAGTCTTCGTCTTCCACGTTTCTATATTTAAGAGGTTAACAGCGGACGATCGATTCGAAACGATGAAAAATCGTCGTTTTTATCCAGTTGCTTATATTACACTTGCAAGAGAAAATTACCAAGATTCATTTCTCGATTTAATAAGAATTATCATTCTTATTAATGGTGAGTTTCGCGAGTATTGTTTCGAAAATAAGGGAAGAAAGGATAGATTTCGATTAAATTCTTCTTCGTAGTTTTCGCAGAAACGTAATATTGAAATTTAATAGAGCAGGGTTAAAAATATTTTTGTTAATCGTCGAACGTCATCTTATTTTCTCGGTATTAAACTCGGTTAAGAAAATATTAAATTCTGTTTGCATACTTTGAATAACAAGAATTTAGAATTTATATAATAAGCAGTTGCAACGAGGAAGCAATCGCTTATTAACCTTTAAAACGATTATAGACGCCCAGGGCGAAACTGGTTTATATCCAGTGATCGAGAATAACTGTAGCCAATAACTATAATCGCTCGTTCATTAGAGCAATTCCTCGTGAATTAATTTGCTTTCAATACGCCACTGCTAGTGCAACTATGCTGATGAAACGTTCTACGAATTATTCTCTGATTATTCCCCTTTTGAAAATACTCTTGTTAATCAAGCAAGCGAAATAATTTAACTTAAATAATTTTAAATATTGTTAAAGACATCTAAATTGATAATTAAAAACAAAAATACAACTAAACGCGCATTTATATTATTATATATAAAGTAATCAATCCAGAACAAACGATCAATGTACAATTCGCATGATGACAGAGTAACAGAGTACATTTTTCAATGTTTTTCTCGATGAAAAATCATCGAATCCAGGGATCAACGAACTATGGCAATGCACGAGAACACCTCGAACACCATAAATCCTACATCACAGATCGATTCACTCTATACGATTTCTCTATCCTATAACCAGAGGCTCGCTCCAAGATCACGACGCATCGAACCCTCGCGGAGAGGGTTCGATATCGATCAGCCGTGGATGAATTTCTGGACCGTAAGACCTCGAACACACCACAAATCCTATATCACGAGTCCGGTCAGGTGCTGGCACAGATCGCAGCCTGATGGTACTGGACTCGTGATGGTCCAAGGTTCGATGCTGGTCTTATAATGGTGTTTCTCGATCCTGAGAGGTTTCGGGTTAATCCTATAATATCGAGGGTAGATGAGGCTCGATGTCTCGTTAAACACGGTCATTTGTGGATTTTAATGAAATTCTTGAAAACTGTTATCGTTTCGAAACATGATCCTTCTTTTATAACAAAATTCCCTTTATAATTATACAAATATGATATTTCCTTTATCTTCTATTTCTGTTACGCAAACGAATCTTTAATATTTTTTCAACATCGATTGAGACAGATCTTAATTATTTCTATTATAAAACTTTCTATATAAATTACAACGAATGGAAAAGAATAGGAAATAACTACGATCATCTTCTATTTACCACATTACTTTATTTACAGAAACTATTTACTCGAAACCCTCGCAATCGAAATAACAACCCACCAAGATTCTCGCCTACATCGAATCTTCCCTAGATATTTCAAATTACCGTGTGTGCAAGAACCGCGAGAGGAAGCGTCCACGCAACGACAAGTTTCCCTCGAAGAAAACGATCGAAGAGAAATAAATAATCCGGCCAGACGTCCCCGAGCCAAAATAAATAATTACAAGCAAGAAGTTTCTCGACCTTAAACTCACACTTTACGAGGAAAGTTGGAACGATCCTTACCCGGTGGTACACGTCGAACCGGGTTCCGTTTCCTGGAAGTTTGGTCTATTACGCGTCCAATATCTGCAATTCAATCCCTCCCAACGACACACCGTTCCCTGTTCTCTCTCGGTTTCTGCGCGCGGGTAACTGGAAATCGTTTCTGTCCGCGTTACGACGCCCCATGTCACGGAACCGTCATCTGCCGGGTACCCCCCGTATCGGCTGACTTATGCAAATCCGCACGCGAGTATGCTTTTCCCCGTTCCGTGGGATACGGGTTTGCAAGCTGATCGAGCGCCAGCCCCACGTACCGGGCATAAATTTTCGTTCCGTGCCGTTGGATTTATGAATCCGCACGGGTGAAGGCGAGCCCGGCTCTCGAAATAATGACGTCCGCCCCATCTCGACGTTAATAAGCAACCAATCGATTCGGGGAGAAAGAAAGAGGCGCGGGCGTATCTCTCGGACGATTCGATTTTAATTCACCCTCGGCTTCTATCGTATCGCGTTGAAAAGCGTGCGCTCGAGGAAAGGATAAATTTCCATGATATATTTTACGTTCGAAATTTGTTTTTTTTTTTTTTTTGTAGGAGGAATGAAGGAGAATAAGATTTTAAAAGTGTTTTAATTTTGTAATCAGAAAGTCTATTCTTGTGAAATAGACAATGTTGATGTCCCGGTAAATCTGTAAATTTCTGTGAGTGTGATGATCATTTATCATCCATTTTAAACAAAAAGTTTCATGACTTGAAAAATGAAATATGTCCTATTTATTTTTTACTCGAGATTGGATACTTTCAAGGCTGTTTGAAAGTCAAGTTTCAATTTTTTAATGGAAGAATTCTTGTATTTAACGTTTTTTCTGAAAATCGAATGATTATTCACTTATATCATATGATGACAAATCGAAGATAGTATTCCGTTCTTACTTGTAAAATCGGATCAAAGTGTAAATTATATTTGCACGAATTAATTAGAAAGAAAAAGAAACGCACAATTTTCTCCAACCAGAGAAACAAGAAACAAGCCTCGATCCAAATTTGATAGCTGAATATAAGACTCGACCGATCGTGGGTAAACACCGACAAAAGCGAAATATCACGGCGTAAAAGTCTCAGCGATCCAATCCAACCTGCTGTCCCGAGCACGTCGTAAATCGAGTCATCGAAGTCGACTCGAGAACGAGCGTGTCACTTCACCCTCGCGCCGGTTATTACATCCCTTCGATCGTGCGTGTGTGTCTACAGATCGAAAACGGAAGTGAACACCGATCCATCCATTATTCCTTCCCCCCTCTTCGAATCGAATTCTTACGAGCAAACAAAATATCTCGTTCCTTTACAGATTTTTATTCGGATCTCACTCGAATGCCAATTTCATTTCGCCATTGATCCCACGTTATCTAACATCATTTTACGTAAGTTTTAAATATTGGTATCGCGGTGATGATTTATTACATAAAGTGCATGAAACATATATATGAAAATTTTGAAAAAATAATTTCCATGTACAATTTACGAATCATTTACACGAATTTTCTTGTACAGACGATGCAAAGACTTTTCCTCGCGCGCACGAAGTTTCCAAACTCGAAAAAAATCTTGCCTGTGCGTGTAATCGGACAACTGGTGTGAAATTGATACGCGGATCGATCCGAGAATTTCGGAATTTGGCGCGACAAGCGTGGGGATTGCATCGAAACGGGGAGGACGAGTCGAAAACAGAGTGCGAAAACCATCGGGCTCGTTAAGGACGTGCACGGGCGCTGATAAACGTCGATCACCGCGGCCAGGCGATCGACGCCCATTCGAAAATGGAAACAATGAACACGGATTGTTCGTGCACGCGTGTTGTCGGGCTTTTTCTTTTTTTTGTTAATCCTTCGAGCCCCTCCCCCGCTCGCCAACTCCGTTTTAATTTATGTCGCCCGTGCACGGAACATGCGCCATTAACGAGATATTTACAGCGATATTTCGAAGTTTACACACGGAGACGTGCTTTCTTTTCCATTTATTTATGATCGTGATTATTTTAACGTTTTAGTGAAAGTCAATAATGATATCTTTTTAGAAAGATTCTCTTGCCAATATATTTAAAAAATGAAATACTGTAATTTCTTTTAATAGTTTAGAACGTGCATTTGAATGCCTTATCACTCAACAAAATTTTGATCTTCAATCTAACTCTGGTTCAAAATTATATCATATTAGAAATAATTCATGATCTAATAATACTGTATTCTTTTAATACTTTAGAAGAGTGCGTTTGATTCAATTCACATCAAAACTTTTCACTATATTATTAATTGTCAATTAACCAATGGTTTATATCGTGAACATATTTATCAAAAATTGCCTCTTTCATCTTATCGTTCGAATTTGACTCAATAAAATAATTCATGATTTAATAAAATTAAGCTCACATCAAAATTTTTTACCATATTATTTCAACAAAATTTGATCTTCAATCTAACTCTAGTTCAAAACTATGTGCATATATATTAAGATTAGAAATAATTCACGATCCAATCTTTTCCTAAGTTCGGTTTTCCCTCGTGAACCACGGTTGATTTGCCTCGACCTTAAAAAAAAGTCGGTCGATAAAATTTTCCAGAAGACGGACAAAGGGAGGGGGAAAAGAGGGCAAAGAGCGAAAGAGCGGCAGCAACAACGTGGAAAGCAACTTCACAGGTTTCCACGTGGCTTCTCGCGCGCGTCCAATTTAATCCCCTCACCAGTTTTTGCATGTTTTCGGGATCTTTGGCGGAGAAAGGACTCAGTTCGAGCCCTTCCCTTAACTTTCGACCGTATAAACCGTGTTAATTTGATCCACAACGCGGTGGGAACTTAACTTGCTCGTCCAATATATCGGACAAACATTCATCAAACGTTCTCCCCTATCAACTCTCGAAACTTTTGGATTAAGAAGATTTTGATCTGAACTTTTGTTGCATTTTGGTTGAATTTTTCTTATTCTAAGAATATTGAAAAATTAGATATATATTTCTTCTACTGCACATGATAAACCTTTTCTTATTCTTGATATTATTGATCGCGAACACCTATCACTGAATGAAAATTGAAGTTCTCGAAATGGTTGCAACGTGGATTTTGGTTCGTGTTCGATACAGTGGTTGGAAATGAACACGTGGATTTTATGTTGTACGACTCGAGTTTCATTGTATTTTTCATTTGCATCGATCGTACTCGTACTGAAATATCAAAGCGGTCAAACGAAATTGTTAAATAGAAAGAATACGGAAGAAAATGATATTTTTCTCCAATATACAAACGGAATAATTTTCCTTTTGTTTAAAGCGATTCTTTCGCCCAATAAGAAATTATGTAAGGGACAGCACATGAATAATTGTACGTCAAAATTGAAAATTCGCAGATCTGATATTTCTCTCATCACTTCCCCTATTTTCCATTTCATCGTTCACAATTCGTTTGTTATTTTTATTCACCGACTCTACTCCTCAATCTTTCATTACAAAAAGCGCAGTAAAGCGAATCGAACGAAGACGACATCGCTCGAAAAAGAGGGGGGAAAAGCTGTATCCGAGCGTGTTCGATCAATTTTCACGAAACACAGAAAGGTATTCGAATGGAGCACAGCCAGGCAAGTGAAAGAAGGGTTGGAAGAAATCCCTTGGTCATGACGATTCTGGCTTCAAATCCGCCGGTTGAAAAATCGAGCGTGAAATAGCGGGTCCCGAACTCCCTGTTGCGGTGGAAAAATATTTAAACGCGCGATACGTGATATAATTCCCAGCTATTCCCAAAACGCGTCTTTTGATGGCGGAGTATTGTTATCCGCTCGCATTACGCAGCTGAAACATCACCGAAGGGAATTGGCACGGATGGAACTGCAAAGAGAATAGAGTTTTCCTCCCCTTCGTTTCTCCTTCTCCTCAAAGTATCTGACGTCAATGCAGCTTAGGCCACGCAAGAAATTCCGTTCGATTCTTCGCAATCTATTCGCAAAACGCACCCTCTTCACTCCGTGATCGTCTGACCTCTTTCTTCTACACTCCTTTTTTCTTTATTCCTCAGACAGGAGCAATAATTTTCTCATTCGTATTTATTTGTAATAATAATGGAAGATACTTGATGATGACTCTATCTCTTTTCTCTGTGGAGTAAGATAGGAGGCTGAATATTTTGGTAAATAATTTCGATGGGAATTAATTTAATTGGACGAATATCGTATCCTTTGAAGGGAAGAATAATGAAAATTCAAATAATTTTCGAGCACTGTCGAACGAATGAAAGTTTGATAACAGGTTTAATTCGGGATGATATTTCACCTTGAAAATTAAAAAAAAAATTCTTTCTCCTCCGGAACATTTCATATTCTGGAAATTTTTTTCCACGTGGACGACCAGAGTGTCTCCGTCTCTCCACTGATTCTAGTTAGTACACGTGTACCTGGGAGATCTCCAATTTCGTTCTCCCCCCCCCCCCCCCCGAGAACAAGTCCTCACGTGCAAAAACTCTATTCAGTCTTTCTAACTTGCTTTTACATGAGGAATCACCCTTCCTCTCCTCTCCTTCTTTTCAATTGCCCTCATTTCTCTCTCTCTCTCTCTCTCTCTCTCTCTCTCTCTCTCTTTCTCTCTCTCTTTCCCTCTTTTTGCGGGATTTTAAATTCGTAACAATGTTCGTCAAGGTAGGACGGTGGAGGATTCGTCTTCCGTATTCCGCGGCTGATATGGATAATTTAATGGCAGCCTGTCGTACGAAATATTTAATCCTCCTAGGCTGCCCGATTCCGCGATGCATCCACCAACGTTGGTTTCCCGAATGATTCATGGCACGCTGCTCGACCCGTTATCTTCGAGCCGTTTCGGATGGAAAACGAGAAAATGCGAATGCGACGTACTCGATGTATTTTTAATTCTGTTGCGGAGGGAGGGAACACATTTGTTTGTTCTTCTGACGAGAGATGAACCGTGCGATTGCAATTTTGTCCATTTTTCGAAAGAGCTCTGTGATATCTCTGAATCGATAGAGGAGGAGACATTAGTTCCTTTGACGAAGGAAAAATATTCATAATGAATAATACGTGAATATTTAACATACAGGTGAAAGCATATAGGATCCTCTCACGAATTACGAGATATCTGAAGGTTTAGAGGGGATGTTGTTATTTCTCGATCGAAATATCGATGATTTTAAAAAATTAATTTGCATTTAATGTGCAGATTGATTGAAAAATAATGAATTAGGGGATGGGTTATCGATATTGGCCAAAAATATTCATTTTATGGATGAAAAGGGGCCGTCAAAACTTCACCGACACCTTTTAGTAAAACCCATCCAGTTTGGAACTACTTAGTCACGGGTGTCACTTATCGACGAAGCGACTTTGTAAGATGACGGGGCAGGTTGCGTTGCTGCTCGACGCCTATATATCAATTTATGGTTTTTGAGACGGTGGAAAGTTCGTTAGAAGCCTTGGGTAAAAGCTTGTGTTCCGCACACAAATGTGCTCTTGAAACCGATGTGCAACTCGCATAATGTCGGAATAATTCAATGTGGCCGTGGTAGTCTCTCCCTAAGTAAAACTAGTAAGAAGTTTCTTTCAGAATCTCGATGCTTTTAAAATTCTAATATTTATTCAGTTTTCGACGATATCGCGAAAGTTTGGAAACGCGAACTTCCAGCTTTTTATTTCCATTCCGCCCTCCTCTCGAAATTGAAATTTCGATGCTCATTTATTTGACTCGGAATGTTCGGCCAGGCGAAATACATTCCTGGTTCATAAATTTCTACCGAAAAGCTGCTTCGTGAAAGCTTATCGATCCTTTCGCGCATTTAAGAGACTTCGTTATATTATTTTTCAAGGATTTCAGTTTTAACTTTTCAATTTCCGTGCCCGTACGTGCTTTCCTCGAACTCGTCGAAACACAAGGTTACTTCAGGTTCTTGCGAAAGTTCCCTTTCAAAGTTGACGTCGTCTCGTTTGAAGAAAAATAATAAATCATACTCCAAATCTAAATAAAATACTGGATATTCGAATAATATTTTTTCACAATTTCTAGTCAAATTGTAGTGAAATTTTCAACCCACTTAGAATAAAACATTCGAACAAATTAGATCCCCAAACTTTAAAATGAAACAAATAATTGCAATTAAAATAAATGAAATCTTGGATGAGAAATAATTATACCAATTTTGGAAACGATTTCTCGCATGTAAAATTACAAGACCCTGTATTATTCAAAGAAAATTTTATAAAATACAATTCTTTCTCATTTTCCAAAGCGAAACAACTTGTTTCGTTCGACGAGATAATGCTAACAACGGCATTACGAGCTCTCGTTCGCGCGACAAGGAGGGCGAATTACTCGAAGAAAGAGAGAGAGAGAGAGAGAGAGAGAGAGAATCGTGACCGATCCTTTAATCGGCAAAACGTTTTGCAGGGACATCAATTTCCTCGTAGCTCGCCGCTCGTACAAAAGGGGTTAAGTATCTGAAAGAAAACGAGTGTGGGAAAGGGGGAGGGATGGCGTAGTTGATTTGCGATGCAGACGGAGTTATAGCGAAGAAGCGCAATCGAGAAGAGCGCGTCGTTCCTCCATTCAACCCTATTCTTTGTATTTGTTGTTGTACGGGAAATAAATGGACGTCGGGGAAATATTTTTCGTTCGAAGGCTTCCATAGAATCCTGCGAGAGTTTCAGAATCCGAACGACTGTCATTCTCTTCGCGTTTCAACGGGGACAAAAGTTATTAAGTCAGAGTTAATGAATTTTGAAATAAAAACGCTCGATTTTATCGTTTTTCACGGAAGAGGAATTTTTTTGTACGACGATAATAGTTTGTCGTAGCATATAGTTTATAGGGAAGAATAACGAATAACGTTTATTCAATATTTAATTGTGTAAACTGATGATTGATATAATAATTTTTTAGTTAAATAATAGTATCGCGCACGAAGCATTTAGAACTTAGATTTTAATTAGAATATTTTATTTCACATTTCTATTTGATATTCATGCGATCGGCATTTCCTACAAAAATAGAAGATGAAGAGTGGAATAACAGGGTTTGTAATTGCGCGGGATATCATCTATCCGCAAAATAACATTTTTTATGCAGACTTCCAATCTATTTTTCACGCAGGAAAGAATAACACAGTGGAAACGGAATTTTCAGCGATAAATTTTTCATCGAAACTATAAAACGAGTTTAAAAAAATAAAAAAAGAAAAAAAAAGAGATATAAACGCAAGATGCCATTCAAGCAGAATATTCTGAAAAATTGTCACAAGTTGCGGACGCTTACAATTCTATTTCCTGCCTATTTCTTTCGCTGCGCACTGAAATGATAAAAGCGTATACACGGATAGAGCGAAATGGATGGGGAAGAGAAAGGAAGAGCGTGAAGAAGAGATACAATGCGCGAGGAACGCACAATAAAAGAGATATAGAGTAAGAATTTGAGAAACGTTCAGAAAAGTTTGAATAGGGGGGAAAAAAAAGAAAAAGAAAAGAAAAAGGAACGAAATGAAAAACAGCAAAGAAATGGACTTTAAACAAAACGAGTAAAAATATTTTCGTTACAAACGAGCCTCTTAAATATCCTCCTTAAACAATTTTTAACTACTATTTTCAAACAGAAACTTCTCTTGTAAAATCTGGTTAACAAAATTAAATAATATATATATCTTCTATATTCTTGTTAGAGCAAAAGCATCTGACACGTTTTAATCGAACGAATGCGTCTTTCAAAACTCGTTGAAGAACCGAAAAGAATCGCGTGCATTTGCATTAACATAAACGGAAAACGAAACAGTGCCTCGTCCGCTATACACGTGGCTTCGCTCGTAGTTACAAATTCGCGGATGGATGCGCCATAAGTAGAAGCTGACGAGACAAAGATTCGACAAAGCGGAGCTGGTATTATGCGGCGACGCCGCAACTCAGGTGTCCTAATGGAAACAATGGGGGGGACCGCGCGCAGTTTGCACGCAGCTAGAAAGCGGCGGCATAAATATTTCAACCTGTCTCCGTGTGCACAGATTCAACAGTATGGCGCCTTGCGAACAGTTTCGGCGCAACCTTCCTTCCAATATTCGTCTCCTCCCAAAACACGCACCCGAGCGGTCGCGAATAAATCACAAAAAGCTGTTCCACGATCTGCACCGGTGCCACTGATGCGACACCGAACGGTTTTTCACCTTCCTTCCAGACACGGATACGTCTGTTTTTCGATATATAGAGTTATCCAAATGAATATCTCGAAAGAATAAGTTGTTTGGATTTGTTTGGATTCTTCTGATTGAAATTGAAATTTTCGTCTTCTCGTTTGTGTTAAATAATATAGAAAAAATGTACTTTTTGAACATTTCGAGAAAGCTTGTTAAATTGATAAAAATCTATCTAAATATAGTTCTTCTAAGTATTTTTATTTACGTTCGTAAAATTGAATCTATACATTCATAAAAATTGCCGATTTGAAGAAATGTATCATCAGAAGGGAAGGAAATTTCTCCAACGAAGTTTTATTAGACGTTGGTACGGGTACAAAGTGAAGCGGGTCGAGTTTTCATTCAATAACGGAGTGAAAGATAGTGGTAGTTTTATTAATGCTAAATGTGTATCCCTGCACCCGTATTTGCCACGTATTTACGAATTCTTTGTATTCTCCCGTGTAGTTTAAAACCGGGTATAATGAGAAAGTTCCGTTGGTACTTCCTTTTCGAGAAAACTTTTCTCGTTTCAACAGGATAACTTTGTATCGCGGGATGGCACTTGAATATTATATCAGAAATATTTTTACTTTATATATCGAAAATATAGCCCGGATACGAAGTTGGGATCGTAAGTGAATCATGGCCTTATATTTCATGTATTTATAGGTATATAAAAATTATCATATACGATGCAGAATGTCGTAAAAACTGCATCTAGTTCAAGGAAATGAAACATGAAAACCGACAATCATTCGTTTGAAAATATGATCCTCTTCAACGATATATTTATCGGTTTCAACGCATTTAAATGTTTTGACGTGATAAATAAATGAATCGAAATTAACATCTAATACAAAAATCGTATTGTCAAATAGAAAATATTGTATTCGAATATTCTATTATTTTCAATTTTGTTGTTAACAAAAATCTTTCGATATCGAAGATCGCGTATTTTATTATTTAATAAATACGTAATAAATATTAAATAAATAAAAAATTTTAATAAATTCAACGATAAACCTATACTCTGGATAAAGCTCTAAATAATACATTAAAATCCATTATTACATAAATTATCTAAAATTTTTGAAAGTAAACAGAATTAAAATATTCGTATTAATATTTTTAAACTTTAATGCTATTCAGCGTACTAAAATCCTAGTGTTTTTGGATTTTACTAAAATACACGTACTACAAAAAACATGTGTACGTATAATTTTAAAAAATTTTAAAATTCATACGAAAATTTAAATTTCAAAATATCGATGCCATCTATCTCGCTAAAATCCAATAACGAGAATCTGGAATTCTCTAATCCTACTAAAAGATACATACACATATATATAGATTATAAAAATTTCAAAATTTAAAACATTAATACCTCGTCCTTTGTCCCACCGAAATCTAAGAGAATCTTCCAATTTTAAATTTTAAAAAACATATATAAATAACAAAAGATTCACTCCCCTTAATTACAAATCGTAAACAACTCGAATCTTTTTACGCAACATCGCGCATATTCGCTCGAATAAACGATATAAAAAGCGCATCATTATCGCGTTCCACGGCGCTTTCCATCCAAGTCTCCTCTCGTTGGAGCCCCTTGCAAGAAGCGATTCATTTGCTCGCGAACGTAAGAAACGCGGCCGCTTTTCTTCTTTTAAAAACCGTGACGACACCGATACGCCATTTCCACGAGGATAAAACTGGAACTGTGTCACCGGAGGTGTGAACCGATGAAAATAAATTCGTTTAAAGAAAATTCCAGCCTCGCCCGGCGAGCGGAAAGCTCCAGTTTCCAAGCGCGAAATTAGTGGCACAGCCGGCGTCGAGAATTCCCGAACCCAGGTCAGCAGCTGATCTGCCGTTGCGTGCATTAATTTCGCGAAAGCCACACGTCTTTATGAAGCTTCTCCAGGACATTTCATCCGTGCTCTCGACTCGCAACACGCGCTCACCCGCGAAAATTGACCGTGTCATCCGTATTAACGCCACCCACCCGAATTCCCCGCCCTACTTTCCACCCGAGAAAGAACGACTTTAATCAGCCGCTCGCTCTTCCGTGGGATCGACCCGTGCAATCGGTCGAACTTCATATTCATTACTGTCCATTGTTCCCTACCGGTTGGCCCGATAAAAATTTATCTCCCTATGACCACGATCGATCACCTCGTTCTCTCTCTTTCTCGTTTCGTCCATCGATATATATATATATAGGCCGAGGTAAGTTATTGGATAAGGTAAATTATAAGGGTTCGAGACATCGGAAATTGGAAAATTAGCACGCGTCCACCGCCTTGTCTCGAACGTGTCCAATTTAGAAAGAGGAGATCGGGCGTGTGATCTTGTCTCGGCCACGACTGATGGGCGACAGGTTCGAATGCGATGGATTTCAGAAATCTTGATGATGCCGAGTTTCGAAAGGAGGAGATTGTAATTTCGTTCTATTCGTTCGATCGCGATTTAAGGGGCGACCGTGATTGTAATTGGCGACGAGCTGCACGGGTTGGTAAATGGTGGCCGGTGATACGTACGTGTGTAGGTACGTGTTTGTGCAGGTGAGTGTGTGCAGCTTGGACGAGGAAACTCGAGGGGATGTATCACTTTAACGAGACTCCGGATAGCTTTATCTTCCGCTGTGACTTTTAATTCTGTGTTTCCAGCTAACTTTTCTGTAAGAAAGTTTGCACTCGAACCGTTACGTTCCCGCGCTGTGTTTTTCACCGAGGTGAAACGAGATTGCACGGGGAATAATATTTGAAAAAAATGAAGAGAGATAAAAATTTTTTAAACGGACTTCTTCGGTGAATAACTGCTTTGTTTTTTAACTGTCCATTTAATCGCGGTATTTTTTTAAATTTCTACCTGATTTTCAGGTAATTGAGATTATTAAAATTCTTGAAGGATATATTCTTTCTACGATCGAGAGAATACGTTGTTCTAAAGATAGAATACTGCGTTGGATTAAACAGCAATAATATTTCGTAAACGTGCGCGTATTATCTATGAAAGAATATATTTTCACGAATCAGAAGTTTGAGACAGTTGATCTAAAATGTTAGCAAGTAATTACTGATACAGACTAAATTTTCATTCGTCTGTTCCTTTCCAAATTTGATAAATTACCGGGCAAATACTAGCTCTTTGTCTCGTAAAAGCGAGACCCGGTTGTAGAAGCGATTTAATTAAAATGTCATTTAGCCCGACGTACTTTGTGATCGTTTCGCTTGTTTCGAATATTTCAACTGGCGGTATATAATCAGTAAGACAAAGAATGGAAAAGAAATAAGACAGTTTTTGCAATGAAATCGGTATGCTATGCGTAAAATGTTGCAGAGAACGCGCAATATTATCTATTACACGATATTCACTACTATTTATAACGAATTCTATTTTAATTTTCCATTGATAATTTTATTTACAACGCGGTAATTTATTCACAAATAAAACTAACTAATTATAAAATTTTAATATCAATTTATTCTAATAGAACGATTTGGAAATAATTGATTGAATTTAAAATGAATCTGTTCATTTGAAGTATTTATGGAATCAAAAATTTTATCATAATTAGGAATATATTTGAAAATGAAACTCTAGAAAGTTATCATTAGTTCAATGCTAGATAATATATTGAGAATACAAATAACTATAAAGAGATAACAAAGAAGTTATTTCTAATTATTTTACTTCGAATCGTTATTGTTTCGTAATTAATATAGCTTATTATTATGAAATATAATTTTACGAAATATAGTTTCATATTTAGAGAATTTCAATGGAATCCCATTTACACGAAGATAAACTAAAGCATGCAATTGAGCTTCAACTGAAGCTTCTAACATTTCTAATACAATTTTACATGATATGTAATTTTATATGATTTTCTCTTTGAGATCTGGTATTACATAATTAAACGAAATTCGTGTAATATCCAACTAATCGTCATTTATCCACTTACTTATACCATTTATACTCCGTTTAAATGTATGACCAAGTACTATATAAATTCTCTTTGAAAGCATTTAGTTCCTAAAAATATAGATAATCTTAAAAGATAATATAATAGATAATATTTTATTTAATATTTGATATTGTTCCTAAGATCAAATATCTATCAAATATATTCTGATTAATAACGAAGCTATATACATTTTAATATAACATAAAACTATTTTCATTCATATTCTAATACATCAAATAAACTTCAAGGAACATCAAAGCATTTCTAATTGAGTAACTCGAAATCGACCAAAGCAACATCAAAGGTCACAAATGACCATGCAACCATAATATTCTAATCGCATGAATGTTTAGCGAATAGCAATGACTCATCTATGCAAGAACGCAAAAGGCTAATTACCGTTCGAAATAATGTAAATTAGATCGACCTAGCTTCGATTTGTTCGCGTGATTGATCGATCCGTCTTTACATCCGTGACAAATTAATCAATCAATCTTTGTCGATAAGTTAGACGAAATTCCGAAAGAGTTTTCTCCATGAATTTCTCTGACCGTACCACGTAAACGTCGCTTAACTTTAGAGAAAGAAACAAAATGGTGAATCAATCGGTCGTGACGAGCGTCTCGTGGGAATACACGGAACCGGGGACATTTTGTGACAAATTGACTCGCGATGAGCGACAAAGGAACAACCATGGCTGGATATAGTTTGACTGACGCGAAGAGATCAACCATTTCGAATTTCGATGTCGATTCGATAGAAACGTACGACATTTCGTTTCCCGAGATCTTTCGTTATCGCTACGACTTCCATTTTGTAAAAAAATTGTGCTACATTATTGTATTTGACGAGCGATTCGTCAAAGTAATAAACATATCACATACGACGTTACAAGAATAGAAAAATATGTGGCACTCACCTCTTTTTTCTCGATAATAATGCTATTCTTCGAAGAATGGAGTAGTTCTTCAGGTTTCTTGATTGTTGGAAAGTGGAAAAATATGAAAAACGTGAGATGAAAACGAATTAAAAGAACTAATAATGTCAGAACGTTTCACACTCGAGAATCCAAATCTCGGAATGAATCGGAAAACTTCGGGTAGGATCGGGCTTCGACGACTTCGGAATGATTCGGCAATAATCGGACACGATCGGATAAAGACTGTAGACAGAGCTATGAGTTTCGAGCTCTCGAGTATTAATTCGATTACTATCGAACTCTCGAGTAAATTAGTGTGTACGTTCCATCGATTTTCTGAAGAATTGTGAATTGTGTATATTTTTAGAATTGTTAAAAATAATTAAGAGTTTTCGTGCATCTTGAAAAATTAATCAATATGGTGGAAGAATTTTGTGAAAAATCTTTATGGGAAATATATAAGGTATCAATATTTTTCTTCATATTATACTTTTTATGTCATTGAAGTATGCTTATGTAAAATTAGGTTAGAAAATATATTAAATCATAGACGATTGAAAAACAAATTAATAATTTATTATAATTTCGAAACTTTTGTATTTCGTTTTAAAATATTCAAATAAAGAGCTCTCTCATATAGTATTCTGTGAAATACATAAAAATTTTTCACCATAATGACATTAACCTCCATCAGATTAGGCTGTGCTTAATCGTCTATGTACTTAATTATACGCAGCAAACTTTTTTCACTCTTTCTTTTCAATTTCCTCTGTGGTTCATTTATTCTTTGAATATACGTTCATAAATTTAAACGCTTATTGTTCTCATTCTCATTAAAGTACTTACTATTAATATTTAATCTTTAGTAAGGTTATAATATCTAATCTTTATTTTTTCCTTCTTTTTTGATGAATAATTATACAGTATCAATTAAAAATTGCAATTTCTATATCGCACAATTCAAAAATATACACAAAAATTTAATTTAGCATTCTACAATGTTATAAAATTTTTTCATAAAAAATTGATTAACTTTTATTTGTTAAAATTAACACTATGACGACTAATAATGAGATTTAACATTATTAACCAATATATATACCGATATATTTATATTAATTTTGGCATTTAATGTAATTAAATGTTCATGTTTCACAGAAAACCACAAATCATCACGTGTTATCCATATCAATACATGGAATCAAGACAAAGCCATGGTAAAACAAGATATTTATACATCACAGTTTGCAATAAATGAAGGGAAACATCGACACGTCTGGGGACACCGATTTCTACCAAGCGCAGCCTCGAGAGCAGTTGAACTTGACAGGAAAGTATGAAATTGGATCAGTCGCAAACATCTACGCCACGACAGGATATTAACTGGGATGCAGGCGGGAAACGAGTCCGGGAAAGGTTTTTCTTGCCGCGACAAAGCCGATATACACGAACGAGAAAGATTCTAAATGAGTTGCCAACCTTTTATCGCTCGAATTTCTTTTTGCACGTTCCTTTTTTTTTTTTTCTTTTCCATTTACCTCCCGCTTCTTTCTCTCTTTTTCCTGTATACGACACGCTCTATATTTTTTCGTGTCATCCAAGAATACCGAATTTCAATTCCCGTCGCGCGACATTCAACTCTTTAACGCGTTGTCAATTTCCGTGGAAAGATTCGAAACGCTTTACACTCTCCAGTATATATTTATATATAGTTTTTCCTTTTTTAATCTCGTATAAAATTTCTGTATTTTTAGCAATTAATTCCACGATCCAACGAATTTTCGTCAAATATTTGCTTTCACTTGCAAACCATCGAATTCATAATATCGTTACCTATCGAGTTTTCCCGTATTTTCCTCTGATTTTTACACACGTCCGTTTCTATTTTTTCCCCAAATTTTAACGAAATATTATTATGATTTGCAATTTCAATCCAGTGTTTAAAAATTCTTTTGCACGTCGTAGAAATTCTGGAAATCTCCTCAGAGAACCGTGTCATTAACAATTCTACGAACGTGCAATATCGTTGAATTGATATTTGAGAATCTTTTCGAATTCTCAAACAAATTGCGAATAGAGTTAATGTTTACCTGCAAAATTGATCATTTTTTTTTCTGTATTTCTTTCTATATTGTCGCGAGTATGGAAAATATTTGCACGATAATATTAGCAACGATGTCACGAACGGATAACATAGATGGTGATATATAATGTTAACGTTGTTCGTGATACATAGGATACAATAGGATTAGAAATATCGATTTTACGGATAATACAACAAAGGGTTGAAACGTACAAAATAATCCACTTGAAACACTCTCTATTGGATTTAAGCTTTCAAAAATATGTCGAAAATGAATAATCCGTTTCAAAAATCGAATAGAAAATTATTCTTGGAATTTTTCTAAAATTAGAAATTAAATCTCTTTAATTCCTTGATTGTTAATTTTTATAATAATATTTATCGCGTATGTGTACTACACTACAGTCTAGAGTTATTTAATTTATTTAGTCCATCAAAATTTTTTAAATTTCATAATATTCAAAATTTAAGAAAAGAAATAAATGTTTAAGATCATTATCAACCTGATAATTATTCATTTTAAAAGTCTTCCTTGAAATCTGTATCATCTGTGACAAAAGAGATCCATCCACATATATCGAAAATAATCTATCCTTAATTTACCTCAAAGTTCAAAAACTTCCTACCCATCTCCATGATCAATTTAAAACACAATGAACCAATCTACAATCATTCAAGACGAACATTGACAAGGAAAAATAATAAAGTGACTCAATTGAAATCATCCAACAAGCTTCAACTGTTGCTTTACCATTATCAATTGATAAGATGACCGAATGACATATATTCGGACAATCATCATCGGCCATAATAAATTTTCAGTAATTGTGCTAATGCGAGATCCATGTAAATGCTCGTTCATCTTCCACAAAGGAACGAGATACCAGGTCAATCGTTGGGATCCAATGTCTCGGGAGGATACTGGTGGAGACGATCTTGCAGTGACATATCGGGCCACTGCAGTGTGGTGCAGTGAACGCATAGATCAGCGTTGGAGGGCAATTCCGGAAGATTCTGGTTGCAAGGGATTGAAGACGCACCAATCTGCGATCGTTACGAGCTTTCCCCTCCATTTCCAGAAATCTCCTGAATTTGTCAATTATTGGCAGGTTAATAGATACAATGCATCTATAAACACAGATAATTGGAGAATTGGGATGAATGGGACACGCATTAACATTTGTAATTACCTTAAAATTAATCTTTCCAAGATGAAGATGTAATACCGTCCAAATGTTTGAAACCGGTAAGAAATTTTGAATGAATTAATTAAATTTTATTTATTAAAATTCCTCGAATAAATTACTTTATCTATCTTATTTAACAATTTGACGAATAGGATAAAATACGCTTTTTTTTTTAATATTGTAATTGATCTTGAATTGGTGATTCATATCACCTTTTCTTTATTGCTGTATACAACAACAGTTGATTGATTCTGATCGAATTTCTGTCGATTAGAGGGAGATTGTTAGCACGATATTAATTGGTAGGTCAAATTTTTCCGGGAACGATATGTTTGATAAACGTGTAAATTCACGCGTTAATCGTTCACGAAATTCGTTGAATGTACGCGGACAATTAACAAGTACGAGTAATTACACGGTAAAAACAGAGTATTGCGGGGCCACGTGAAAATGGAAGCTCATTTCGCGTTGTGTGGGTAAACGCTTCGTATAACCGTAAAACTGTCGTTTAATTGTAAGTCTAAAATTGTTTAACCGCACGAATATTTATCGGATTGACATGAGTTGTCGTTTCGACGTTGATCGATCATGTTCCATCGAATCATATTCAAAATACAAAATTTGCAATCTGCTTTATAGTTTTACAGTATCGTATCTTTCTTGTGTTACAAAATTTCTAAAAATTTTCATATTTCGATGTGTTTTGCAATTGTACTTACTCTCGTAATGACGCATTTAATTAATCCCCATCAAAAAGCAAAATGGAGCAGTACATACCTGTAAAAAAGAAAAGCAAATATCAATACCGAAAGTCTGTCTCATTATTTCAATTTAAATTTCAATTAGAGAAAAGTTTCGTCCTCCTTTTTTTATATAAATCTTTTACCAGCAAACGAAATTATTAAAAATTAATTTCAACGTATTCAAAAATATTGTATTCTACGTCATAAAAAAAAATCCTTCAAATATTCGCACATCATTATTTCTCTTATTATTTTCACATCCTAACGTGATGTTTCGACACACCTTAATCTAATAATCGTCATCAATCTTTCTTTCTTCGAAGTATCGTACAATATTCTATGTTCTTCTCTACAAGACAAACTCAATGGCTCGCGAGATTAGTAGACGGTTTCCACCAAATTCAATTAGGTTTTTATGAAACCGAGGCGAGGGCCATTTATTACGGCGAACGGAAGAGGCGGAATCCACGCGAAGTGGATCCTCTCCGGATGCGAACTTGCGGCGCCATTCGGCCTGGCTGAGTTTCAAACCTTTAAACGGGCGAAAAACTTTTCTGCCATATTGCATTAAGGCCGTGATTAATTCATTGGCGATAGTTATGCATCTCAATGAGGCGGAAAGCTGGCCCACAACTTTTTTTACCCCCTCTCGCCGAGTCTACTCATTTTTCCAGCGGATATGCGAATCGCGTAAACGGTCGAAATTTTGTCGAAGATTCAAAGGATGCCGCGTTGGATTGGCTCGAATGGCGAATTTTAATGCATAAGATATTTTTCGCGAGAATGAACGAAATGAAAGAGAATGGAGAGGGGGAGAAAAAAAAGGAAATGGCGGGTGAAATTTATCGCTATCGTTATTCCGTTATTCCGTGGAACAGTGTTTACCAAGTTTACGCGTAAGAATCTTTTTTTATATGTATATGCAGGAAATATGTTTGAAAATTATTGTAAGAAAATTTAAGAAAAACTTGTCCTAAGAAATATTGTTGTTAAAGTAGGATGTTTAATATGTATGAAGAAGATGGGTTTTCTTTTAAATGTAAACTTCAAGGCACTTTCTTTTTATTAAAAAATCAACGTTACAGCCATTGATAGAATATTACAAAGATGTGTAAAAATATATTCTTGAAACTTTCCACGATTTAATTTGGACGAAATTTTCTATAAAAGTGTTCTTTATAGAGGATTTTTAATTATTTTAAAAGTAATTCCAATTTTTTTGACATGTTTTGTGCAATAATATTTTGATGCGATGCAAATGAAAATATTTGATATATGCACAAATCATGTATATATATATTCAACTTATCGATTCGTTTAGCTCATAAACTACATCACTAAACAAATAAACACATAGATAAATCAACAAATAAATTACTTCTACAGAGAGACAAGAACTGAAAAACATTGCGAATATAAATATTCGCAATATTAAAAATTGTAACAAACAAGATGATAGAACAGATTTTTTTTTTTACAAAATTTCGTCTCGATCTGTTATTTGCGCGGTACATTTGCGAAATCTAATGCAAATGTAGCCGCGTTTAAAGCTGCCACGCCACCATTTGAACATTAAATCCGCTCGAAACAGACTAGCAAACGTAAAGTACACTCGAAAAGCCGCGATCGACAAAGGAAGCACAAGCGAGCGACTCGAGACTATGGCGAAATCCCTTCGATTTACTCGCAACATCAAAACGCGACTGATCTGAGTGGAAATTCAAGCGGAGAATCCAACGTTTCTAAACAGCAAAAGCGTACCACCGAAAAGAAAGAAGCGAGTCAAGCACGTGTTGAGACTCGAACAAGGGAGGATAGTTCGTGGGGATTGTCTTGTGCCTCGCTCTGATTTGTCCTCGAAACGAACGCGTTCCACCTCCCCCATCGCGATGAATAATTCATCAGCGAGGCGCGACTTTCGCGATTCGACTTCTGAAGCGTTTTAAAACGTTCCCTCCTTGCGTATATCCTTTTCCACCAGTTCGTGACAACGTACAAATCTTGTTCTTAGTTCTATTAATATTATGGTCATTGAGGATGCATTTCTTGGTGAAGGAATTAAGATTTGTACATTTAATAAAATGATATATAAATCGTTTTAAATAATTTTAATCGTAATCTGATATTCTATTATATTTTGTGATATAAGATGTACAAAAATTTGTTGTTCAGAATTACATTAGAATCGTTTATTATCTTCTTTTCATTAATATTCTTCAGATTTGATAATAATATTATGGTTTGATTGATTTAAATTGGTAAATGCGATTCGATTGATTAATATAATTCCTAATTCATAAAAAATAGATAGATCAATTGGATAATAGTAAATAATAGATGAAAACAATAATAGCGAAATTAATAAAATTCTAATTGTCCTATAACAAAAATGTATATCTAAAATGATATACAATTTCATTAATTTATTAGATAATATACAGATAAATATCCTCTATATTGCAATTACATTAGCAATTATAAAAGAATATAGTGTACATTTGATAATTCCTCCTAAATTAAATTTAACGTAAATAAATAAATTAAATTTTCCATCCAGTGGAACACTGTGTCGCGAAATTTCACTGTAAATACCGATCCACTTCCATCGTTTGAGTTCAAAGTAAAACCCTTTCAATACCGTCAAAGAGGTTTTAAACTTTCAACAACTTTAACATCTATAAAATGGTCATCATCAGTTCATTAACCACTCGAGCAAGCGCTAGTTACCTGACAACCTTGTCCATTAAACTTGCCCCTCCTTCGTGCTCTCTCCTCGCAAATGTATCTTGTACTAACTCGATTCAAAGATGGAACGTTTCCTCTCGTTACCATCTTTGCCGGTTATTAAACGTCAAACGTGTCCGGCCACTTTATGGAACACGAATACGAATTGCGTTATTATCGACGCCACGAAATCGTGGCCGATCATCTTTTCACGAATATTCCAAAATTCCATTCTTCGACTCCTAAATTGTTCGATGCAATGCAAGGATAACCGATTTTTTTTCTAACCGATCAGATACGTCAAGGAGGCTAGGTTTCTTATCTTCAGTTTGCATATGGAGATTAAGCATCTCTGAGCTCTTCCAAGATGCATTTTCTTGCGAGGATTCTCCAAGCCAACAGCGATTTTAAACGACGGATCGTTTCGTTCGGATCGATCGAAAGTTGATCGTTTCGCTCGAGTTCGACGACGAGGCTGCCAGTTATGGCGGAGGTGGTTAAAGAGCATTCGGGGCAATTATCGTGAATATTTATGCACGATCGATCGAGGAAATATTCGAGTAGAAGGATCGTGTGCAAAGAGGATGACATCAAACGTTATTTTGTAGGACTGCCTTAAAACGCGATAAATCCTGGACAATGTATTAATTAAGGCAAAGATATTCTCTTCCATTTATATATATATTTAGTTTAGTCTAGGAACAATTAATTAATTCTACAGTCCTTTCTCGATATTCCTCCTCCTTTGTTATTTTCGTGCGACGTGTCTTCCTAGAATTCTTGATTTAGTTGATTAAATTTGCTAGCGGAAATAAATACTTCTCGCGACGTAAAGTATTTTAGAAATTTATTTCGTTACACAATTTCCCGTTCACGATAATATTTATGCACGAATTTTTTCGAGGATGTTTTCTACATTTCTACTCGACTTTTGAAGATCATTGCATTAAGTTTATTAAGAGAAAAAAAGAACAAAGGATACGGGACGGAGGCGTGAACCCTTTTAGAACATCTCTCTCTCTCTCTCTCTCGTTTCTAAGAGCACACTCTTAGAAATGCATGAATAGAAAATCTCAGCCCGCAGATATAAATGGCGTGTTATACCAGTTTTCCACGCGGTCGTGGAAAAACTTCTTCTCCAAAAAACATTGGTACACACGGTACGCTCTTTTTCACAAATTCCTTTCATCCCTTAAACTTCTACGATCCATCTACTTTACTTACTTGGTATCTTCAGCTTAAATTGATCCTTCAGCAAAATTGTTCCACTTTTTTTCATTCAGCGTTCGTTAAGTTGAAATATATTCTTCACACGTTCCAATATTGCTCCATTGAAATTAGAAGCAATTTACATTGGAACAATTTAGATTGGAAGCTCTTGAAAGATAATAGATTCATAATTTGAGAAGAAAAGCAGTAAGAAAGAAGGAAATCCGTATATAAGATCGAAATAGAATTTCTTGAACAACGAATAAACAGACGGTCGACCCTTCTCGAATAAAACTTATCCGCAATTATCTACCCTTTCTCCGTTCGAAAATTCCCTCGATATTTACTCGGTTCGAATAAACCGGCGCTTAATGGACCGAAAATAATTGTCCAAGTCGCGAGTAGATTTAACGAAGCACGCGGAATCGAACCGTTTCGATACGGATAGTTTCCCTTTTGCGATCTTCGGTTACGTTATTACGGCCTTCTGTTCGAATAAAAAAAAAAAAAGGGAAAAAAGAAAACGACTCGAGAATATGGGAATACACGATAAAAGCGAATAGATCTCGCGTTACTTCGTTATTTCAATTATCAAGTTTCATCCTTGATTCAGAGGAGTTGTCGAGTTGGATTAAAATGTAAATCGTGTTATCAAACGATTAACTCCTGACGCGATAAATATTTGATTAGGCGAATCAAAAGGATAATTTTCGATAATTCTAGGGTTAACTGTGTGATTCTACGAATTTTATTTCTTTATATTTTGAAAGAATTCTAAGGAATTCTATTAATCGATAGTTATTTTTCGATTCGTTTTCAACTATTCTGAAGTGGAGTAGAATTGTGCAAAGTCGATTTCGTCTTTTGAATAAAAGCATAATAAATATATTTAATCCTAGTATATTCATTTACAACAAAAATATTGTGCATTAAGAAATATAAGATATTTAGAATCAGATATAATTATGTTTCGTTCGATTTCAACGTTTCGTCGAAAATATACTGTCGTCAATATAAATCGTCAAGATGCATCGACGAGAACTGTCAGCAAAATGAGATATTCGAAGGTAAATTTATCATAAGTTCACGTCACAATTCCGCCATTGATGGAACATCTTGGAACAGATGCGACGAAAGTGTCAAAGGTCAATCCAAGATAGAGTCCAGTAGATTCATACACGAAGCGAACGAAAAATACAAAGTTGCAGAGTTCCAAATAATGCACGACGTTTCGTAAATCTGGAACAGCAAAGAAGCCATCCTCGACAGGAGAATCAGGAAGCATATGGGTGTAACATTATTTGGTGCATGTGTGCACGACTACTGCACGAATTCTGTCGCGTGTAATAAAAGTTTCTCTTCTGCACAGACGATTTACTCGTCGTCAGTTCGAACAATTTGAATACACGTTTGATTGTATAAGTGAGATGAATATTTTTCAATTTAAAAAATTTTAAATAAACAAGTGTTTCCTCGACAATTATTTTATTTTTTATTTCGTCGACGTCCATTTAATCCGTGGACAAAGCGAATTTAAAAATTTTGACTCTATAAAACTTGTGTAGACTCGCTATATGTAGATTAGTTGTAATAAAATAAAATAGAAGATTCAAGAAAAAGGGGCACGAATCTCTGTGATCCAACTCAATCTTGTCGTTCTTCGAAAACTCGATCCTGAAACTTGAGGACACTTTCGAAATTCTGGACACATAAATCTATGATTTTTCATTCCTATGCAAAGTTTGATAATCTTGATAACGAATGCAGTAAAATATCCAATTTCTTTCGAAATCTTATTAGCCATTTCGTGAGTGTACGTTAAAAAATGCGGGTACAATTCTTTTATGGAGAATCTTTTGCATATGTATGGATACGTGTATCTTTTATTCTCTCTGAAGAATTCGAGACCATGTAAGATATATACATGTATGTATATTCTTCTATTCTTCGAAAAAATTATATCTTCCATCGTTCAGAAAAATTTGTATTTTTAAATTATTGAAAAAAATATCAAACAAAACATAAATCCTAAACATAAATTTCCAGAAAGAAATAGCAAGAAGAAATTTCTTGCCTATATATACAAATAATTGTATCTTTTAAAAAGATGTGAGATAAAAATTTATTTCCATGAAACGATAATAAGAATGAATGTTCTTCACAGTTTATTAACGATACAAATAACTTGCGAAACGTAATTGGAAAGAAATATAAAATAAAATGGATTAAAACAAATTGTTTCCATTAAGAAACAACAGCACGAAATTTCATTTCTCATTACAGTGTCAATAATTTAAATATAGCGATTGTAAGTAATTGTACAAATTATTTGTCGAACGAATCGCAAATGCTTTCGAAATCCGCGTATCAATCAATTTTGTGACCAGGATAAACCGGCATAATTTCGTGAGCATACATACGACGAGCAAGAGGCCATTTCCCTGTGTTTTCGTGCATCGTAAACGTCGTTATTTCGGTCTCGTTCCATCTCGATTTTCGTAAGTTAATAATACATCGTGTAATTCATTTCAGCGCGTTCATCGTATTGTTGCAACGATTTTATTTGCTCCATGCCCTCGATAATGCCTCATCGTATAATACGTTCATTTAAATTACGTCGTACGGGATTAGATCTCGCACGGATGCGTCCATTTTGTGCCCGTACCGTTCCACTTGTTTCGTGATAATATAAAAAAAGAAGAAAAAAGGAATGGGCGGTACAACGAAATAATTCCATATCGTCCATTTTTTTTTTTTTGATCGTGCGCAACGATACGATCGAAATTACATTGTAAATTAAAAATATTTTTTATCACGAATTTATTATTTTCTTCGAAAATAATACATCCATCTGATGAATATTCGAATGAAATTATGAATGAAAATATGAATGAAAAATGAATATTCTTTTTTTTATTCGACATTTTGTACGATTCTCTCGAAATAAATATCGAGAGAGAATTAATACACAATATCGTCCCACGCTCTCTGTGAATTTCGAAGCAATTTCGAGGCACCCCTGTTTCAAGGTAACGCGTAAAAATCCAGATGTGGCTGTTATTATTGAAAAAGGGAGATAACAGAGTGGTAAAAACGATTGCGTATATCTAAATTGTCATCCTTTCTGAAATTGGCCGCCCTTTGAATCGATATCAATCTATTAACATTTCATTTTCGCTGTAATATCCGGTGACGTGTCAAATATGAATAGCGTTTTCAATAGTAAATTTCAATTTCAATTAGTGCATTGTAATAACGTTTAACGAACGTCGAGTGTTTAATGAACATTCGAAAAAGGATTTCTCTCTGGAAAATCATTGTCATGGTAATTGAATCTAGTTAAAATAACTCGATCGAACTCGTCGCGATTGAAGTTTGTTTTACGATACAAAGATTAAATCCTTTTTGTTTTATGAATTTTTTTCTTTTTCATTTTTTCATTTTTCAATCGAGCGCAATTAACGCAATTTCATATTCGCGTGAATATTACATCTATTGTTATTTCGATAATTATAATTTTGTTTCTTCTTGTTATATTAAAAAAAAGTAATCCTGTAATTTTTTTCATCGCATTGCAATCGCTACTTTTGCACCATGAATCGTACGTTTGTTGCATGATTTTTGAACAGAGTAGAAATATCAAAGGGAAACTTTCCAAGACTCGCGTAAACACAGATAGAAGTTTAGCAAAACTGGTGGATCAACAAACGCTTTGCTTTCAAACCGTAACTAATTTTTCTATTCGTTTACTTTCACCGCCAAATTTGTTTAAACACACGAGTCATGATCGTAAAATATGGTTAGAATAATTTCAATTAATTTATTTTTCGAATAAAATCTATTTTTTTAGGAAGGAGAGAGTATGTTAAAGTGACTTGAAAAAGTCTGGAAATTTTCCTGATTCAAAATTTAATGACGCAGAATCACAATCTCTACAATCGCAAAGTTAATAATTTTTATCGATTTTTTCATCTATAATCATAATTTATATTATTTTCTGAACATTAATTTTTAGAATTTCAAAAATATACTCACAATAGTTTTAAACATTTCATATCGTATTTTCGAAACTCGAGGAATTTAATTTCGATCTAATTTAATCAATTTTTTTAATCACAAAAATATAATATAATGCTTAATATTTTCGACAAAACAAACACTCGAAACCTATTAAAATTGGGGGGCAAATCGATTCGTGATTAACAAAACATCGAACCCAATCGATTCATTGAAAAATAATTTGGATAAGAGGATATATTATTTCTCGATAATCGAACGGAAATCCAATCGTAGACGATAAAAATCCCATATCCTTAATTTCCACCCAATAAATCATCAAATCAAAACATGGGTGAAAATTCGAAATACACAAATTCGATACACGGATTAATCGTCATTAAATATTCCTCAAATGCACGTTCGAGTCTCAATCACACTGATATCACACCCACGACGAATTCCTGCCCAATAATAAAACCACGTTGAAAACAAAATATATCGCGAGATTAATTTCATCCCTCGCTTCCCGCGAGAGGGGGAAATAAGAAAGGAGAAGGTAGAGGGATTTGGAAGCATAGGTTGTTCCAAGTATCGGTCGTGTCTTCCACGAAGAGAGAGAGAGAGAGAGAGAGAGAGAGAGAGAGAGAGAGAGAGAGAGAGAGAGAGAGAGAGAGAGGAGTCTCTAGGATTCCTCTGGCATACGTAAGCGAGGTATATCACGGAATTCGAAACAGGAGTCTGCCGCACACCCACGGATACAAATCTTGTGGAAAATGGGGAGAGAAGAGGGACGGATGCTCGTCTGACAATGAACACGGGGCCTTTCTCGAGTGTTCGTAGGTTTCGCAAACAGAGGAGGAGCCGAGTTTTCCCGAGCAGAAAGTCGGGGAGAAAGAATTGATTCCACGGGACGTCACCGTTTCTTGGCACCGGCTACTGGCAACCGGCGTCGAAAAAAAAAAGAGAGAGAGAAAAAAAATCGAACAACCTAATTGGAAAACAGATAAACCTGCAGTTTGTCCAAATACCTTGCTGGATCGTTATAAATTCGTAAAGGTGACGAAAGAGGATAAGGAAATGAATAGGACGAAAATAAATTTTGAAGGAAGCGATGTGATGCTTTTTTGGATGGAAATACATTCAGTGAGATGTGTGATGAAGATTCCCTATTCTGAGATAACACTTAGGATCGCGAACGTTTCACAAGAGGTGTGTGATAAGTGAAGAAATTTTCTTTTTGCACGTGCTTTCATCGAAAAAATTCGTGTATCGAGCAAATTCCAACTAAGATCGTTTTAAATGTTTGCCTCGATTCGAATTCAAAGTTTGAATAGATAGATTGATTTAAAGCAATGGAATTGTAATACGGTTTATTTGAATGGATAATCAAGTTTTTTTAAACGCGAAAAATCTTTGTTACCGATATTTTTTTTTGAATTGAAACCGCGCACATTCATTAGCGGGGACATAATTCCGGTCTCTGAAAACAAAAGGTGGAAACCTCAGGAGAGGGCGAGACACGAACTTTTAATCTATGAAAATCTTTAGTGGCAGAGGGCGCATTCATCGGATAAAAGGCTCTATTGTATTCAACACTATCCACCAAATTTTTATCCACCGCATCATCTTCGTGTATTTTATTAGACCCACTTTGCATTTTGATAAATCTCTTTTCTGCGATATTTAACTTTTATTTAAAATGTTTGATAAAAAGCATATCTACGTCCAATGTTAAATTTACCACTATTTTTCGTTATATAAATTTAAATCGTTCTTCCTAAATGCGATTTCTATTAATAACGACGCTAAACATTTCGGTTCGAACGATTATCGACACATCAATCAATTTCTTCGAGATTATTGCGAAATTTTTCGAATAACATATTATAAAATTATTTCACGTTTCCTGCTCCTGCTCTCATTACCATAATTAGCATTTTCAATATTATTTCTTTCTTTGATTCCATTCGCACAATTCCGTATGCGTTTCCGTAATATCCAGGTCAAAGTTTTAATTGAGCTGGCGGCTTTAATTATCATAATTAAGGAATTTCGAATATCGAATTTGAAAAATTCTATTCCAATTTAATTCTTACACTTGTGTATTCAATTATCATTGCAGCAACACGGACTAATATTTTTACCACAATCAACAGTAGATTATTATCAATTATTCGATCAAGTGTACCTATATTAATTATCCTCGTGTATCAATTTTCAAAACTTCAACAATTTTGCAAAACCGACGTACAACTCCGTGATACTAATAATTCAGCTTTGTGGCGACTTTGTGACAGGGATCGAAAATTATCTGCTCGTCGTATAATAATTAATATCACTTTTATTAACAGATAACTGGGATTTTGTTCCGATAAATCTCTGTTCCACAAACCGCGAAGTAATATCGATGCCCGATAAACGAGGCCGATAACAATACTTTCAATTTTAATTTATCCGCTCAACTTCTCAATTATCCTTAAAGATTTAACTTTCTCTGTACAGTTCAGAAGATATTCTAAATAATTTTAGAAATTCTTTTATCCTCGATAAAAAAGACAATTCGGATTACAGACTCTTCTTGTTGTAGATATTGAATCCACAATATTTCTCGACAATGCGAAAAATTCATCGTCACAAATTTTCACACTCCTTGTTGAATAGAAGAAAACGATCATCAATTCTCCTCGAGTCTCATTTCTCATCGAGCAATCCAATTCGAATCCGCAACAAAAGCGGTTCGAAAAAGAGAGGAAAGGAAAGAACGCGTGGAATCTTTTATGCGCGTTAACGCGTGCACAGCTCGAATTTTTCAACGCGGGTCCTTGTGCGCGGCTGCAATTAGTTTGGAAACAAGAGCGGTTTGAATGGCGAGGAAAGAAAGAGAGGCAGTCCGGCGTGGCGAGCACGCGAGACAGCGTTGTTCACACACAAATGATGGCACACACAAGGAGGGGCCGTAATTGTTTCGATGCAGTAATGGGTATATCCTTAAGTAACCGAGCTACGATGTTCCCACGTGCGGGTTTCCTGCGTGTTGTGCATATATTGGGGCGCAGTCAACGACACGTGAAGTCGCGTCTGGGGTCAGGGCGGCGCTCCCTCATGCGTGATTCCTCTCCTCACGGTTCCCACCCACATCGACAGACCAACGAGGAATTCGCTCGAAAAGTTAAGACGGAATTTTATTCGTTTCAAATCGATCTTTCTCGAGATAGTATCGTTTTCTTTGGTACGCACTTGATACGCTTGTTGTCGATACACTTTTCGTCTCAAAGTGGCTTTTGGTTGGCGAGAGGGACAAGTCTGTTGGAAATAGATCTCGATGATTTTGCACTGTTAATTTTAATTTGAATTTTAATTTAAAGGTTTATTAAATTTCGCGATATATTTGAATATACTTTGTCACTATTTTTCGCAGGAAAGAAATTGTGCGAGGTTTGTCGTCATCAGTTTACTATCGATTAGATTATCTGTATATGAATTGAATTTTTACATAACTTTTGCGTAATATTTCCATTACGTGCTTTTCATGGCATAAAAATTGTTATTTCAATATAAAATTAATTGCTTTTAATTCATATATGTATGTCGTAAAATATTTATACTTGATATATCGCTATCAAATTTTAAAATAACCAATTAAACCGTGATACTCATATTTTTGTTTGATATCCTCGTCAAATGTTTTCAAATTTCAAAAAAAAAAACACACACACACACATACACGGTTATTCCATCGATTTTATTTAATTAATTTTATTATCATTTCATCCTCGCAATGCGTACGTGAAATGAATTAAATTATTCGATTGTCGCAACTTCTATCTTAATTAGTTCTTCAAAAACTCGACGCTAGGACGTCGATTCCAATAACCATCGTATCCATTATCTCTTTCAATTATGTTTATATCGAATTGCGCTCAATATAATTATATTTACACCGATCTATACTGCACCACCGTATTATTTACCCTCATTGAAATTGTTTCCATTACGTTTATTAAGTGGAAATGTTTCCACGATAATTACAACTAAATTGATACGTCAAAATACAATCGTATTAATAGAATCTGTGAATAAGTAATAAATTACTTTTCTATTAAACTCGTTACGTGAAATCTCCGTTAATTCTTCGATTCAAACGTGACGAACAATGTTGAACGAACCGAACGCGTTAGCGTAAAGTGTTAACATTAGGCAGAAACGTTTCTATAAATCTGAGCTTTGGGAATGCTTCTCAAACTGTACCCTAGTGTGTAATAGTTAAAAGTTTGAGAGATAGTTCTTGTTGGGAAACTCGGAAGAAAATCGGTTAGGAAAGGAAGTAATCGAATCACAGATTTTATTTTCGCATAATTACTTTGGCAAAAATTAATATCGAAGTTCTAGAAATAAATAATTATATACGTCTACAATGTTATTTGTATATTATTATTCTATATTATTACAAGTATTATTTCATTTTTTAAAGTAAAAAGTAAATTTCTCGAAAGAAATTTGCAAAAAATACGAATACTCAGATTTAAAGGTGAAAAATATTTGAATGAAAATTAAGAACAAGCGTAATCTAGCTAATTTCACAGTGGGGATTTTTGCAAAAAGAAAAACGATGGTTGGATATTCCAATGAATTCGTATGCTTGCAAATTTTGCCCCGTCGGTGCTTCAGAACTATTTATCCGTTTGTTTAGCTTCTTATTTGTATACAGTGTGCAGATGAGTTTCACGAGACCCGTGTTCGGGGAAGTTGTCGGATTCAATTAAAAGGATTCTCCAGATTGGGTCTGGAGAAGTTGCGCGATCCGCGTCAGTTTGTTGTAAATTACGCTAGATAAATTGAGGAAAAGCGGTGGAGGGGCTTGTTTTTCGGATGTTTCCAAGCTGGCGAAGCAAACGAATGCCGGAAATTGCCCATTTAATTAAGTTTAGCTCCTCTGATTCTGATAAATATTCGATCTGTTTTGCACGCTCTCCCGAGATTTCGATAAAAACTTGTAATTGCAATTGGAAATTTTCAACTCTCGAGAAAGGATTAAGAAAATTTAGAAAATTCGAAGAAAAATCGTATCCGTTAAATTTATCCTTTAGAATTATCGTGCAAGGATAATCTTGAAAACTAATTTATCCACAAAACGCCTCTTTATTCCAAAATTGAAAATTATAATACCAATTTCTTTCGTTATTATTCATCGACGAACTTGTCAAAATATGATTGTATCGCGCTTGAACGACGAAGCGAGATTAATCGAAACCACGATTTAGAGAAAGTAAATTTCCATCCCGTGTTTACCCACGTTGCATCTCGCGACGATCGAGCGGCGCAGGTATCCTGTGGATAAGTTGGACGAAACTTGGAAAGTTGGTCGCGGCGCAAGACCGACTTGTCAACGGCGGTGTCGCGCAGGAGGAGCTTCGGGAGTTCTTGTCTGATCACTTGCAACTTAAGCCCCACTTAGATGAGCGATCGCCTAAGAACTCGGTGTGCTCTTGACTGGTTAGAAGGTTCCCCACCGAAAACCGAACGTTCTTAATGGAAATCGATGCTGATTGACGACCGGTTAACGAACGTGAAATTACTCGTTCGTTCGGGTGAAAATTCGTGGAAAGAATATCTTCAGATCTTCGATCGTACAAAATTATCATTGTATCTCATACCTCAGACAATACCTTTTGAATTACATTTTATAAATTCACAGAATATTCACTCTCCGACTTACTGTAAATCCACGATATCCGATCGTAAGAAATCGTACATCACGTTCGTTCCTCGAGTTCGACCAGTTCAATTTCCTCGAGGCTATCGAAAAACGCTACCTCCTTCGATCTTCCTCGCGTTCTTATTTCCACGGAACGAAACAACGTTCTTCGTCCCCGAGGACGACCAACCCCTTTTTACCGCATCTCGTCGTAGCGCGAAACAATGTTTCGCGGCTCGCAAAGAAATTTCACGGGCGGCCAACTGTCCACGGACGCCGCGCTACTTTCTCATCCATCCTTGTTTCTTGAAAACAAACCTCGTTCCAAACCTCCTCGTGGCTTGTCAATAAGAAAGCTAGCCACGCCTCGAGAAGAATAATTCGAGGGGACGTCGAAAACCGTGCGAAATTAACTGTCGAGTTAAAAACCTGGGGTTTTGAAAGAGTACAGGGAGCGAGCATCGGCTGCTCCCTGCATCTTCCAGCTACGAAGCTACCCAAGAGACAAATGCGGACACAGGGTGGAGGAGGGGGAGAGACAACATTTTTATTACACTCCTGGGGCGAGTGTTGGACACAAACACGCGAAACTCGCGGTATATGGATCAAGCTAGAGACGAAAGAGGGATGGAAATGGCGAGAAATGGGAATGGCGGCCATTAAGGCCGGGCGATGAAAGGGAGATAAGGATTTTCCTGGGTAATGGTGATGACGAAGACGCGTATGCTTTGGAAAATTGCAATGTAGACGACGTAGTTTTGGCGACGAGTCGTCTATGCGGAGATACCGGATGTGTTATTGCGAATGTGATAAGTGTTAAGGATAGGTGATTATGCAAATTTGTGCACGGTTTGTAAAATAAGGGAATATATCTTTGGCGAATATTTTATGCCACGATGGAAGAGCATATGTTTAATTATTATTCTTTCAAGCATCTCTTTGAAATCTTCTTTCTATTATGCAAGTTTCGAAATGACAAAGCATAATTATCGTTTCTTCCAATTTATCAATCGGTTTCAATATAAATAAAATTCAATTAAAATTCGAATACAAATAACTCTTGATAACTCAATATTTTGATTCCTCTGATCTATCTGACTTGCAAATTTACCAAAGTATAGGCACGTAATGAGAAGACACGTTCGACAACATCGTTTCGTGGAAAAAAGGGGGTGTAAAAACGATCAAACATTATGCAAAGCCTTGACAGCAATATTAAATCGTGTTAAATGACACGAGGAATCTTTGGACAACGCCGAATATCCAGGCGTCGTTAAACGGGATGCCTAAAGGTGAAATTCTCATTAAGGTTTGCAACACGTCGTTACCAGCAACACCGTCAATCTCAACGGTACGCACGCTCAAATTTCGAATCCATTACACCGGCTCTGACCCGACAACTTTCGATCCGTTTCGAGGGGTGAAACGTTTCCTCGAATGAAATTCGAAAATGCTCGTGGCGAAATAATCTGGTGATCTGTTGTGTCTGGAACAGATACCCCCTTTCGGACGAAACACGCTATTCGGTTGGCTCGATGTACGGCTGCATCGAAGATGATTTTCCTCTCGAAAGTGTGGAATGATAATTTTATTAACAGGGTGCTTCGATCGTAAAGTTTTGTGAATAATAAGAATCGTGTTTTAATCTCTAACGATTTTCTTGTAACGAAAGCCTGGTAAATCGAAAATTGTTACTCCATTTCTTGTTTTCCATTTATTTCTCGTCCTCAAACTTCGCCACTGGAAGAATTTGGATTAAAATTCGTGTAGCAAGCAAACAGAGTTTTGAATAGTATGGGTAGTTCGATGTGGGGTGGTTTAATTGTATATGAAATGTGTGAGGCAGTTTCGAGCAATATTAGTTAGTTGTGCGAACTTGTCCAGTTAGAGTTACTAGTTGAGAAGTGTTCGTGGTGGGTTAAGTAGGGGAAATAAGGGGCAGTAATTGATAACTTGATACGAAGAGCATGAATTCGTATAAAGTTTAATTAATATCGCAAAGATATCTTAATTAACGAATAATTAATTAACGCTAGTTTATAATGATTATACGCAAAATAATAAAGATAAGAGAATGAATGTAAATGATATTGCGAGAAATATTGGAATAAAATACGAAACTTCTTGATTTGATGGCGTTTTTTTCACGGACAATAATGGTTCGATATTATTTTCCACGTTAGAGAGATGGGGCGAAACAATTTTTTCCAGTTAGTAGTAGTAGTTGAAAAAACAATAGTGCATATTTTTCTTTAGTTACAACATATTTTTATGCATTTAAAAAGCAAACGCAACTGGACCGTACATGACTGACAGCGCGTAAACGTCTGCTCGTCCTTTTTTTTTTTTTTTTGTAATTCCAAACCCCCAAGCTTTTAAAAACCACTGACTTTGGAGAAAAAAAAAATTTGTAAATATTCCCTCCCCCACCCAAAAGAAAGCGCGTACGATTCCTTTTGTATTTATATTCGATTAATTTAATAATCGACGTGTTAAAATCTATTTAACATATATATCTATTTAAACCATTGAATACATTTATTTTAACAATTTTAACAATAAACAAAGGAATTAAATATTAATTTAAATATAAAGTTCGAAATTAAATTTCGATTCGTTTCGACGTGCTTTCAATGATCACAAAGGAAACAACAATTAAAAACTTGTCGTTTTAATCGATAAATCATTCGAGCTTTGTTAAAATGAAAAAGAAATAAGCTCCTCGTACGAGAGAAGCCTAAAAACCAGATGAAACCAGCCACCAATATAACTTGATAATCTGCAATCAACAGAATATCACGAGACGACAACAGAAAAGTTAATCGAAACATCAATCGGAAACAAAAAGGAGAGGGGGGAATAATAAAGCATTCCTCGTTAATTCTCGTTAAACCATTTCATTTGATACTCCCTCTCGATTAATTCCTCGATGAAAACAGAAAAATAACGAATCGAAGGGAAGGAATAATAAGGAGGACCCTTCGAGCCATCCTTCCTATCATTTCCAAGTCGTTCGAACAATTTCCACTTCCCCACTTTCATCGAGCATCCACAATTGCCCCCAAAGATACCCGTAAACACTTATCGTAGTTATACTAAGAGGCGGTTTTAGGGGCAATTATGCGGTTAACAACCACGATCTTCAAGTTGGTGGGCTTCGATTAAACGGGGGCGATGGGCGCTTAGATTATTGATCGTAGAAACGAACCTCTTGCGCGTTGGTATGGTGGTGCATTCGTTGACTAATGGCACGAGATTCTCGCGCGCGAGGACAATTAAAGGCGAATGCATTCGAGGATGGTGGATCTCTCGAGTATTATCTCGTGGGTGGTTACGTTGCGACCGTCCGAGAATGTTATTTTCAACAGCGAAGAGAAAACCACGTTTCGATAAGTTAAGTCTTGGAATCTAATTCGAAGCAAAATTCTTTTTTTTTTTTTTTCTTTTTTTTTAGTGGATTTAGTTGCATCGAAAGCGAAAGCTCAACTCTTGTTGAGGGTTATTAATTTATTTTCTTTTTTATTTTTCACAAGTTGTGAAAGTGAGGAAACTATTAAGAAGTTCTCTTTGAAATTATATTCAAACGTTTCCTCGTATGAAATTTGAGAGTAAAATTTTTCAGAGTTGCTTTTCGACGTTTCGTTGAAAGAGAAAGTTAAAAAAAACTCTTGGAAAGAGTTTTTACCTTGTTACTTCTTGTTCCAGATTTATTCTTGTTTTCTTAAAATTTCATTCTCTCTGGATTCTCATCTGATCCAAAGTGAACGAAGCCAGACATTATTTTTAATCGGTGATACGTGCGTCAAAAAAGAAAGTAATGGACAGTCAATGGGTTAGCTGTTCAAACAGCTTATTATTTCGCTTGCTGACATTTCGAAAACTAGCGAAATGAATTCGATCGATTGAATTCATGTAAATATTTGCACACGTGTATAAACATCACCAGTTTTCATCGTTCACGATGATTCACTTCGTGGAACGTTCAAAGTGCAAAAATGTAAATTTGCAGTAAGACATCGGTTCGGTTTGATGTCAAGGGAGGGGGTCAAAGAGGAGGCACGGCTGAAAAATCGAAATCACGAGCGATGCTTGCAAAAAAATAGGAGAGGAAGGAAGAAAGGAGAGAAGGGAAAATACATCAATGTTCGGGATCGTTTGTTATCGAATTGAAAATCGTATCGAGTCGATCGCAACGATCGGGGCACAATATCAAGTGAAGCGCAAACGTTGGCTGCGTTAAATAAAACTAGTAGCGACTGAATTGTTGGCAAATAAATTTTTCAGTTAAATTCGATCGAAAGAAAGAAGGGGGAAAAAAAAAAAAAATAACCATCGCTTGATTGCTTTAGTTCGACGTGGTATAAATGTCTTTATACGGAAAAATATATTTTTGATGAAATTTCCAAATAAACAAATATTGGCAGAAAGAAAGAAAGTTGCCAAAAGTAGTAGTGATTTTTGTAAAAATAAAAATATAACAGCGCAAGTATCTTGCCATTGAGAGAAATTTTACAAGTTGTGTCGACTTTTCAAAGTTTAAAGGGCTCGAGGGTTGTTTTGAAACACGTTTCATCTTTTATACTTGAATAAGAAAGGGTGGCTTGCCAGAAGGGTGAGTTTCAGGGTAAGTGAATAAAAGAAAGATTTTTTTCGAGAACTATTTTCTAAATTTTATATCGAAACGAAAGATACACAAGTCTATTTTCCTGTCGATCACTTCACTTTCGCTTCTTTCTTTCAAAATCCTCCTCCTGTCGCCTCTTTCAAAATTCTCTCCACCATTACTTTTTTATTACCGATATTATTTCACACTTTTTGCCATTGTTTTCATATTTTTCGAAGCTTTGGAATGTGATATCTCAAGCAATTCTTCAAATTTATCGCTTCGAGCACGGCAAAGAAAAAAAAGACATGTCATTGCAAGAGAAAACGACGGTTTTTGGGCATAAAATGGCGTCTTTCACATTGGCTTATAACTCTTCATACGGCAAAAGTGGAGCACCGTGTTCTTAACTGTTCGCGTCTTCATCGCAGATAACCGAGTTGTCAGAACTGCATCTTCTACGTGTAAACTTATCGAAGGCAGAGTGAAACATAGCGCGAAGCATTTCTCAAGAGAGAAGTGGCGTACGCGTTATACTTGCGCGACGAGAATCTCACTTGATCTACTGTTCTCTCTCTATTGATACTCAAGTTTACCGAGAAACTGGAAGAAAATTCTTGAAATTAAGCTTCTCCTTCTTCGAATCGAGGATAGCACATAGGATTATTAGAGTTCCAATGTTAGGAGTACAAATATTTATTCGTTGCACGCTATAAATATTGGCGAAACTCTGGAATTAAAAAAATTAATAATACCTCGTTCGATAAAAGTCATCTTCCTTATTGTTCTTCCATTCTCTTCGATTCATAAATTATCTCGGGTGAAACGTATTCTAATCTAACGTGACCGGAAACATTAGTAACCAAGTGTATACATACATGTGTGTATGCGATACGCATACACATGAATGTAAATTACGAGGAATAATCTCCACGAACCAATCTTTCTGAATATTTATAACAGAGATCGATAGACAACGTGGAGTAAATTTCTATGAACCGAGAGAGCAAGTAGATCCAGATAGATCAAGGCGTACACTTTACGAATCTTCCATTGATCCGCTCGAAAATCCGGAATAAATTAAGAAAATTCTCGCCCTTTCATTTAAGAATTTACCAAATAAAGGTATCATGTAATTAACGTAACTGCATTAATAATAAATTAACTACGTTATCATATTATATATCTCTCCTTTTAATAGAACTCCTTTATACAAAATTTGTATCGAAGAAAAACAATCCTCTCGAAATTCCTCGAAGGAAACGAAAGATGCGCGTGCAAGGAAAACGTTCAGAGTTTTACTCGCTAACGATTCCTCCGACAGGAAATATAGAGAAAGGCGAATATAGAGTCGCCGAATCGGCTCGAGTACAATGAGTACAGAAACCGGTGAAGAGAGAATACATTTCTCCGAGTGTTGACGATCCGGAAGCGGCAGCCTCGATTTCACAATTATTTCGTGATAAAGTGAACTTCGGTTAAACAAACTTACAGCAGGGGAGGGGGAAAGGTATCCGTGGGCAAACGTTTGCTCCGCGGGCCGATGTTTGCTCGCCGGGGTCTCCGCCGTGGGACGCTTAATGCGCGCCCCCTGGTGATGCACGTGTTACGCGGATCGGCGAATTTTCGATGAAACCTGGCCAACCGCTACCGGTTCTGGCTACATTGTTATAAAGTTAATTGATGGTTTGTCGCTCTTGCAACCGACCCGACGTTGAATTATTTATGCGACATCGGTAGGAGCGAAGAGGCAGCTGGCTCGACGACGGGATAGGAAATAGAAAGAATAGGAAGAAGGTGAGATTGGTTCTCGCGATGATTATTTGTTATAAATGGGGAAAAGTTTGTTTCGGCTATTCGATTCGAATCCAAGCCAGATCTTTAAGAAGATCGTAATCTAATCTAGGATGAAAAATAAGTTTTGGCAATTACGTGTTCAGAAATTATTCTGACCAATTAATCCACATTTTACACCGTTTCAATGCAATTTTAAATTTGCACGAGGAAATCCTATGGTCGAAAGAATATATTTGAGAGTATACAAATTCTACAATTCGTAAAAAATTCGTCTGTATCGAAATAAAAGCAAGACTAAAAACACGCTTGTCGGGAAATCCGACGAAAATCCAGATGTCAGACGAGTCGAAATTTCATCTCGAAACGTTCCCCATCGCCGAAAGGTAATTTGCAAGGAGGGGAGAGGAGTCGAGCGCGCGTACTTTCGCATCAAAAAAAAAAAAAAAGAAGGAAAAAAACGAAACGCGTCCACGTCGTTAAAAAGATCGGCGAATCGTGAAACATTCGGTGGGAAACAATTATTTCTCGCTCGTTTCATCACACAGATATTTAACGAGCATTATTGATCCTCGCAACAGTGAAGTTATACCGTCGAAACAACGGGTTAATATCCCAACCGTGTGAGCGCACACGTGTACGAAATTATTTTCGCGAGACGGTTCCCGCGTTTACAATTGGCACACCTCGCCGAGTTTTGTTGCGTCAGCATGCCTCGTCTTTTTCCTCCCCCCTTTTTTTTTTTCACCCGCGAAACATTTTCATCGTTTAATGACGTGCACCGTGAAATCCTGTAACGAATCACTTTCGGGGGGAACGAGGAGCCGTTCGCACTTTCGATATTCATAAAAACCCGAGTGGAAATTGGAAATTTCTCCTCCTCTTTTTTTCCCTCCCCCTCTTTGTTTTACGTTTGCTTCACAAGGAGGAGGAGGAGATGGAGGGAAACTAATTACACGGCCGTGTGATCGTGGGCGGTAAATTCGGATTTCGAGAGAGAAATTACGCGCATGTGTGTGAGTGGTTGTTTGATCTACGAACTTTGAAAACATTCAGGAGCCGCATTTTTTAAGGATATTTACGGAATACGTGATCTTCGTGATATTTCGAAACTGCACTTACAGATAGAAATTATTTTTATGGGTTTGAACGAGTTCAGATAAAGATATTACAAATTGTCTAAGATATTGAATAAAATAATATGACTCTGTGAAAGTGGTGCAAACTTGGTATTACACGTATATCAAGAGTTTGTTGTGCCTCTGCATCTGACTCTTATATAAATTCGTATATCCATATTCGACATGTTGGGAGCAGTGACTGTCGCGAGCAGACTCGATCAAGAACCTACGTAAAATGTCCATTGAAAATTCGTATGATTTAACATCTTATCGAATTTTAAATATCTTGATACAACGAAACTCTTCTCTTGGTTTTAATTTGAACTCCCTGCTCTCGAGATTCGAAATAACAGGGATGATGCGCGGTCGCAAATACTACGATCGTGTTATTGTAAGTGGTAATTGTAAAGCGACTTGTATTTCAAGTTAACGACAGTGTATAAGAGCGCAATAACGCGGAAATGAGAATGGAATAAAGGGAATAAAGTGGGTAAATGGCTCGAAGAAGTGAACAAAACGAAGCCAAATTGAAATTGACATTGAAAGATTGCAAGAAAGATAAAGGAAATGATTCGTATATCTAATTCGAATATATATTATATAAGAAAGAAAATTTCTTTCAATTCAATTATTCAAGACTCGATTTCAATATTCACAAGTATCAAGTACTCGCTATACATTCGCAGAATTATATACAAAGTTTCTAAAATAAAATAAAAATCTTAAAACAACAAAGGAAATTTATATAAAATATTCCTCTTCTTTCTAATCGATCGTACAGAAAAAAAATATTGAAACCGAAGGAAATCGGATCGACAAATCGAATATAAACTTAAACAACGTATTCTCGAAACTCAACGATATCGTTCCACGCTAAGCTAAACCCCGATAAAAATTTCATCAACATCCGAGCTAATAGCCCAAGAAAGAATTCAATTATCGCTGTCCAACGTGGTTAAACCGAACGAGCCTTCGAAATCGAGCTCACGCAAAATCCTTAGCGAGGGGTGGTGGATTACACGCAATCAAAATTCACCGAATCGATGCCAATTAGCGCGAATTACGCGAGGCACGCGCTCCCCAAACTTTGCGAACGATCGTTCGCGATGCAAGAGGAAGAAAAGGGCAAAAATGGTAGAGGAGGAAAAAAAAAGAAAGAGGAAAAAAAAAAAAAGAAGAAAGCTCGGCTCGAAAAATACCCTGCTATTTATGCATTTAATTATGCGGCCGCGATACTCCGCCGAATAAACATCGCGTGTGCAAGTTAGCCCTTGATTAAATCCGGCCTCGACGCAGTGCCAAGGAGCTTTATGCAGGCTGCCTGTCTCGAGGAAAAAATGGCGGAAGACGGGGCTGAAAGGGTTGTCGACGAGCGGGTCCAGGAGTGGGGAAGGGGAAAAAAAACTACCCCTTTAGAGTTTCATAAAATGCATGCACATGCGTGGGCACCGTGCATGACGAAAATTGTGAGACAACGGCGCGACGTTCCTCACAACGGAGAGGGGGGAGGGGGGGAGGGAGGGAAGGGAGGAGAGGGCGCGTGAAAAATGCGAGGGCGGCCCTCCTCGCGAAAAATAAGAGGAGCTGTCTTTTTGTTGGGAGGGGAAAAATTCGACGGGAGAGGATAACGCAGAAAGTTTTGTAAAGTTAAATTTGTAATTTGTTTTTAAAACATTTGTCTTCTTTCTTGTTCGAGAATTTTTGGCAGGAATGGTGGAAAAAGGGTGATAAAGTATATTCCATGTTTGAAAACGGTTATTGTTAATGGGATTTGGAGTACGTTTAAGTTCGTTCTTTTATGAGGTTATTATGAGGACTCGTTGCTGAATATTTGGAGTATATATAATAATTGTTGCTGCAACATCAAAAGGTAAATAAGACTCTGTTATTGGAACTGTAGATTAATTAGCTATTTAATTATATGGATAGAAAATTGACAGGATGAATGATCCATGAGTAATGGATTGTTACAATTAGATAATTAATTTCTAATTGTGAAATCAATTAAATACTTGAACAAAAATTTTACAATTCGCAACGATTTTTATTTTAGATGCAGAGATGAAAAAGTACGTAACACGAAACGTAATGAAATTAGAATTTCTATGAAAAATAATACGAAATACCACGATTTCTTCGTTACTGTACATCGTTCAAAATGCAATCAAAGCATTCGTTTCATAAAAAAATGCACTTTGCGTTAAATGATTCAAATTGCTAATTATTTCGTCGAGATATGAACTCGAAAAATTTTATTTTGAAGAAAACAGATATTAAATATTTGTTTAATAACTTATCCAATATTAAACCCAACATGCTGATCCATAACAAAATCAAAAATTTTAATTCCTATACATTTTCACGTCTAATCTCGAATTATCCACTCATTGATCTTACAAATTACTTCTAATCCAATCTCTCGTCCGAAATTTAAAATAATTACTCGCCCCTCCCCAAAAAAAATTTCTTATCCAATCCCCAATTCTTACCTCTTTGTGTTGGCAAACGATCAAACTTAAAAATTTGAACAACAACGAAGGAAAACTGCGAACCTTATATACCTTTGCCAAGGAAATCAAGGAAACTTGGGACAAAGTTTCATAAATTTCGTACAAACGGCATAGAAACTAGCGTGACGTCCGACAGAAATTCTAGAATTTCCTCGCGAAAGAACCGCCACCGACTTCCGGCCGGGCCCTTTTGCACCCAGTCTAATTTCATTCCGTGAAAGTGATTAAAATTCTACGCCCGTTAAAATCTACTTGTCGAAAGATTGCTCCACACTTATCCTTTTCTCGCCTCGTTTCACCCTCTCTTTCTCCCTCTTCCTTCGTATCCGCCCATCCACCTATCTCACTTTCACGATCCTTCTTATTACCAGCATTCTGAAGAGACTTTCGATCATCGTCCTGATTGCACATAATTGAATTCTGCAAACAAGCCGGAGAAAAATGATTAGATTCTCGCCGACCAATTTCATTCGGCCGGAATGCTCCGGAATGCTCTCCGACGAAGGGTGAGCAAACATTTGGAGGAGGTGATACTTGGACACGTATCTCGACACGTAAATTGCGATCCTGATCGGGCGAGATTGAATCGTTGCCCTCGTCTGGCAATTATTCGAATAGGAGATACGTTTATGCAAATTAAAATTGCGTATGGATACAATTAGGAAAATGGATCGAATAAGATTCCTGTTTGGAATTGTTAAAATTCACATTTTTGAAGATATAGGCTTGCTTGCAAATTTTTCAATCCAAAAAAAAAATCTTTCCTCTTTCTTATCGTGAGATCTATCAGAATCTGAAAATTTCTATAAATGCATAAGGTAGTATTTTAACAAGATTCTAGGAATAAATTTTGATTGGAAATTACGAGGAGAGATAATTGAAGATTTTAAAATAAAGAATATTTTCTGACTCGTTCGATAATGTGATAATTGACGGTGATTTCAATGAAATTTATTTACAAAAGAGGAAGAATGTATATATATATTTGCGGATTGAATAAGGATTTTTTTATACTCTAACATCGTTAAATCTCGAGAGACTCTCCTAATTAATCAATGCTTCCGGTCAACGAGAGTTGGAATCTTTTTATTTCCGCTAAGGGTCAAGTGTTCTGCAGAATCTCGGTTTACTAGGTAATTTGTAAGGCATAGTTTGTTGGCACGTTTTATCGTCTTAGATTTTAACATTATCAAATGTATACACAGGAGAAGTATCATCAATGATATCATTCTTCTGCCAAATTTCAAAGTCACGAATAAAGTCACGTATTATTTGATATTCCATAAAGAAGGCAAGAAATAGAATTAATTCTTGCAGAAAATTTATTATTCTTTTAAATTTTAATCCCGTAAAAAAAAAAAAAAAAAGAATACGCGACATAAAAGAACCGTTTCAAGAATCGTATCGTATACATCCTTTTACAACCGTGCAATTTTTCTAATAAAAACATTTCCTCGCCTTGAAGGAAAAAACACCTTAAAAAATGATTCATAAATCATGCGATTCTCCATCATAAATATACACTTTCACATCGTCGATACGTCTTCGCGAAAAAATACTACACCGTGGAAACGGAAATAAATTTCGAGACACTGCGTAAACAATCTCGCATAATATATTTCGAAAAGAAAGAAGAAAAAAAAAGAAGAAGAAGAAAAGAAAAAAAAAACGTTCACTCCCTGATATTCGAGCCGCCATCGCGCAAGTATTAATATTTTATTTTCCGATATCCCCGCCGGTCTATGCAAACGCACAGATTAAACGTCGAAAAGCGTTCGCATGATTCCTCCCTCCCTCCAAACAGAGGAGGGCGGAGAAAAAACAAACGAAAGAGGAAGAGAGGAAAGAAAAAGGAAAAGAAAAGGGAGAAACGCACTTCCTGCCAGTCCATGGCCAACACGCTCGTCGAAAATATCGCCGTGTCTACGTGTTTAAAAATCCCTCGTGTGCCCCGCGATATTTATTCAGGATCCGTAAACAGAGGCGAGTCCTCGCGACTCTAAACTAAATGTATCGGGAGGGACGGTTCCGCGCGCCATCTGCACAAAGACTCGGTACGAAATGGCGGCGATCGAGGAAATGGTGGAACTCCCTCGAAACATGCAAATTGCTGCTGGTTTCCGTCTACACTACAGGTTTTCACCTGACGACCCGACACGTTGTTTATCGACACGGTTCGGACACGATGCCGTCGATATGCCGTTGTGTGACGATCGCTCATGAAAATTTCATCGGAAAGTTAGGAAAAGGGAGGGAGGGGTCGATCCACGTGTCCCCGTTAAAAGGGCCGTTTTCAAGACACACGAGCTCTCTTTTACTTTCAAATGTAATTTGTCGCTCCTGATTTTTCCCCGCGTTTAATGCAACTCGATGATTATTTAGTATCGTTGCCTTCGTCGCGGATTAATGTTCCCTCTTGCCATGGAACATGGATGGACAGTGAGCAAGGAGATTTATTTGTGAACATGAAATATAGTAGGTGGAAGTGAAAAGAAATTCGTGTGAATGGAATTTTTTTCTAGCAACGGGATATCTTAAAGTATTTTTTGGAAATTTGTATCACGTAATTATGCATCATTACGTATCATTTAAATTTGTAGCTACAGATTGAATAAGTGTGATAAGGGCACAAATGATTAATATAAAAATGCATGCATAAGAAACAGTTTCTCATTTGTGAAAACATTAGCTAATGGATAATAGATTCGGATATATTGTTTTCAGGAATGTGTGTAATCATGCGAGCTCGTTACTACCCTATCCTGTTCGAGGGTATGACTATATTATCAGGGTATTGCTAATTTACAATATGGGTTTTGCAATAATTAAGCGTGCATTAACATACGCATATATAGTTCATGTGCTGAGATCGTTAGTTCTACTGACAAGATCATAACAGAGCAATTGAGCTGACGACGATGAGACCCTAATTAAGATTCGACTGTCGTCCCTACAGATTGTATAGCATACCTCCTTTGAGTATGCAGTATCTTCAAAAATAGATTGTCGTATACGACTAATATAACTAATATAATGCAATACGTGCGATACAAGATTTCACGACACTTTAATGTAAGTTTAATTAACTTTTTAATTTTTACATCACTCCATCTTCTGTTTCAATGAATATCGATAATACAATTAATCGTATTCACGATGATCAATTCCTTATCCATAAATAAATATATAACCATACCACGCAAATGATTTGCTATAATTATGCTGATATATTGTTAGATAACTGTGCAAAAGGATATTCGCGGAAATTAATTGAAAAAAAATCTTTACACATAGAGCTACATAAATGGAAGTAGGAAAGTGCAGAATATTTGAAAACTAAATTACCTTATTCGTGCAAAAAAATTAAAACGTTCCCGATAAAAATCCACTAATTTCCAAGAATCAGCAAACATTCGAATAATCCGCAGTTTAGTGGTCTCTCGTCGAGGAGAGAGAGAGAGAGAGAGACGCGTCATTAAAAAATATTCCGCGTAACCTGCGCATTCATAATTTGAAACCTCATACCGGAACGCTAAATTATCGTGCATTATTTGCAACGAGAGCATTTAACGACGTTGGCCCCGTTTACGATCCCGCCGAATACGTCTCGCCACGATCTTAATTACACGTGTATTAAAACAAACATTGGAAAGAGAAAGGAAAAGAGAGAAATAAATAAACAAAATAAATAAGTAAATAAATAACGAGAAAGAAACGACTTCTGCTCGAAGTGACGCAAGAGAAGAGAGAGAGAGAGAGAGAGGCTCGTGAGCCGATATGCGGCGACGAAAGTTTCCAAGCAAAAAAAAAAAAGAAAAAGAAAAAAAAAAGAAAATAAGAAAAGTCTAAAGCTCTCGCGCTGAAAATGTCTGCCACGGAACCGGAACACTTGTCGTTACGCTCGCTAATGAGGGCGAAGCACTCCATTAAGTCAACTGCGCGGTAACTACGATAGAAACGGGGAAAACTCAACGTCAAAGAGGGATACGCTCTTCTAACGCTGTCCATCACATTGCAGCTACGTTTCCGTTTCTGGACTTACGCCATGCCTGAACGTGACGTGATCGTGGTTATCTTTCGTATCCATCTTTTGCACTGACGACGTATCTGTGTGCGTGTAAATAGCTGAAAACGGATTGTTCTGATTTTTATAAGAGGCACGATTCGTTCTTTAAATAGTAATACGATATTTCGTCTTTCTTAAATATGGAATATTCCATTTAATGTTTCTTTTTTTCTTTTTTAATTTTTAAAATAAATATGGAGAATTTTTAGCAAGCAACGTTGAAAAATTTGTATGTCTGTTTTTTTAGTTAGAATTTAGAGTTAAGGTTATTCTATTTTTTTTTTCAACTTGAAAAATAACTTGCAACGAAAATGATAAAAATTTTAATTTATGTTTTTAAATGCTAAATAGAATATTTTAACCGAGAAGAGTATTATTCTTTGGATATTTTGTATCTTTTTGCGTGTCATATGCATTATGTAGATTTTTCTACGGAATAATTTTCAGCAAATGTATCGTACGTAAATACATCCACGGAATGGTAAGTGGTTATTCCGGTTAATATTCGGACGTCGTGCGTATAAGTAGTTATTCGCGTTAATAGTCAGACACGTCTCGTTTCTCCTGTATAAGATATTTATACGAATAAACATATATATACGTAAAATTTGTTTACAATTTTCGAAACAATTTTCTAATTCAAAGATTGTTGATAAATGTTATTATAAATCAATCAAGACACGTCCAGATACGTATTTATTTTTATGTGTATATGTACATATACATATGTAACTCGATATTAAAATTTATACACCGTTTGTACGTAGTTTTGATACACACTCCGCTAATGCCAATTTCAATTATAAATTTTCGAAAGCGACGAATATTTTTGCAAAATAAAAAAAAAAATAGCTGCAATTGATCATTTCTTTTTTTTTTTTTTTTTTACGCTCGAATATCAAATTGTCACGGAAAATATCGCGCGTATCAAAACTGTAATTTATCGAAACGAAAAATTGGAAAACGAATGAATATATATCGCCGTGGACAATGTAGAAAGAAGTTTCGAAACGGAGCATCGATGCGTTTTATTTCGATGAAAGTTTTAAAGCGCAAACCTGACGACGCACAGTTGGCGCGACATTTTTGCGGCATACTATAGATATTTGCATACGTGGATCCGGGAATGAAAGCAATGTTTAACTAAGCGGAAACGGACGGAAAGTTGACGATAATTCAGCGTCTCGTACAAAGCGATTTCGCGTGGCGCGCGGGTATCAAACGTGGAAGTTATTCCGTAAATAATAATTCCGTTTTCATCGGATGGATATTCGAAAATAAAAGATAATCCCGAAGAAACGAATCAAATTGAGGCAAATTGAGCGACGTTGAATAACACGCGGTGATCCAATTCAACCGATTCAAAACCTGGCCAAAAGTCAATTTTGTTTGAGCTGAAAAAATTTTTAGTTATCCAAGTATCAACACGAGAGTGTTTGAAGCAAGAGTCAAAATTTGATCTGATATTTTTTCCTATATACACTCCTGTATTAAGTGTTGGAAAATATTTTTACTGGATTCTATATAATATTTCATAAATTATTAGCTTCGTAGCTGTGTGTGTTTATACTTCACGTTTCCTCAAATAATTGTGCATCACATATACGAATATACAATTTTCCGTATAAACACAAGCAATTACAATTTATATTCATTGTCATCGATTTTTATCGAGAAAAAAAGGCAATATAGAAACGATTTTTAAATTAAAATGGTTTAAAAGTTAAATCGGCCGAATCGAATTGTTTGTCGAGGCAAAATTTCTATCATTTGAATCGTTGCGCGTGATGATGAATTATTATCATTAACCCAGAAGCGAAATGTTTGCTCGTTTTCGGCCGATAGAAATTAAACTTCGGGTTGATATTGTATTATTATTTAAACGGCGTCATAAATCGTGCTCGACGAGGGTGTTTATATTTTAGAGCAAAGTTTCGAAAATAAACGAAGCGAACGAACGTTTCCTCGTTGTATGAAAATTTCGATGATTCACGCGCGATGCAATGATTTACAGTCGACGCGGTCGCTCGGCCGTGATTTCTTCTCGATCGGTGATTCGACGACGACCAATAGAGATTTTGAGGAGCCTTGAAAGCTTTCTGGAACAATCACGAGACAGCCAATACCGTTCTCCGCTATCCTCTTGAATTCTAAGCGAACCATGTCAAATTGGCAAGCGGCTCGATGGCTTTTGATGAGCCGGAGAAGTGAATCAAGGTTGGCTTTTCGCGTGCTCGTGGATAAAGTGGGTGATTGTTTTAATGATCGTGAGAGAAAGGATTATTCTATTGGCCAAGCTTCGACGAATCTTTGTAAATATCTCTGAAAAGGGTGTTGCAATTTAATATTTTTCTTAATTTTTCTTAATCTTATATATCGACCATCTTGTTTCTCAATTTTGACACTGAGCCAAGAAAATAATTCGATTCGGTGTTGAGGTTTAAAATTTTTAAATCGATAATTAATAACTAGGAAGATAACAAGTGTGAGTAAATAAATTATGAAAATAAAAAAATCTAAACTTTGTAACGACGTAAAGAGTTAAGCTTTTGAACCGGTTCTCGAAGATTAAAGATGCATGCAGCTTCTTCACAATGCATGCCTGCTTTGAAGCGTATACAAAATTCAACGAGCTATTTGCAACACTCCAGTGTTTTTATACCCCGTACCTCTCATTTTTACATCAATTTTTACATCAACGTTGGAATTTTTAGAACAATTTAAAAAGAGAAAAAAAAAATCCTAATGAACTTTAAATTTCACTTACACACTTTTTATACACTTTCTTGATTATTATACATTTAATATAATAATCCACGATACATCTACCAATGTATCCTTGTTCATTCAAATCGAGAAGCTCGAAAGAATCTTTATCCTATTATTTTCACAGGAATAATTAAAATTAATATTTCGAATTAATTCAATTCAAAACGAAATCTCATCGAAAATCTTTTCATTAAGGGAGAACATTTATTATTTATTACGACAATTAGAATCAATTTCTCCAATACGATAATATCACCTTCCATCCCAAGGAACATAGAATAATTCCTTTTCAATTCACTTTCCAGAAGCGAGGCTTCCGGTAGAACGAGTCTAAAAATGTTTTTATCGTTACGTCTCAACGCACCCCATAAAAATGTCCACGTTGCACGCGTACATTCAATATTAAGTTTATAATGGAATTTTATAATGGATTTTATAATGGAACGTTACGTGCGACGTATTCGTGTATTATGGCGATTTAATACCATCACATTTGCCGAACAACAAGCCCCCGAGCTTTCGCACGCGCATATTTTCCAGATAATATTAAAATATTTCTCGGTCGATTTTCCTAAAAGGGAGGAGGAGGAGAAATTTTCATTTCGAAGCCGCTCTGTTAACTTCGCTCCCTCCCCATTATCATCCACGAGTGATTTTTCCCTCCCTCACTCACGTTAGGGAGGAGGAGGTTAACCGCGACGATTTCAACCCCCTCCCTCTTAATCTCTCAATAATCGTAAAGCGGCCGGAATATATCTGGAATCGCTTAAAATTCCATCCCGCCGTAATCACGAATCGGCGAAAATTCATTAACGCCGCCGCCGGGGAAGATCACTCGGCAGATTAGTCGTATCTTTATTGCTGTGCAATTATAGAGATGGTATCCGTGGCGTAATGCATACTTGGCGATCACTTATGCGCAACACGCCAAGAGGATTTTTAATGAGGCTCGTATAGAAAAAAATTTCTGGGACATTAATGCTCGTTGAAATTCCTCGGCTGTAACGCGAGCAACTGAATCGAATAAATATATATATATAATTTCGAGGGGATATGTATTCGCCGTTAGAAATTGGCGGATTAATTATTCGCGTCGATAACATGGATAATTGTGAAGTGGTTATACGGATCGAGGAGGGTTGTAAGTGAACGGAGAAATTTTTGAGAAGGAGTTAAGTAAAGCAAGGGGATGATTTTAATGTACTATTTGTATATGCACGTGTTATTTTGTTGTTAGGTGTGAATGGTTGTTTATCTTTGACAGAGATCCTTTGAAATCCAGTTGATTTTGTATAAGTAATTATTTTATTAGTCTACAATTGAGAGGGAAGAGGAAAAGAAAATATAAAAAGCTTCTTTCTCCATATCTAGAGAACGCTGTTTCTGGTTAAAAGATGTAAGGGATTTGTTCCTTTCAATGCCAGACAAAAGTTTGGCAATGATACAGAGTTCCTTTCAAACCTTCGTATCCCCTCTCAGACAAACCGACTCCAAGATCCGTTAAAAAACTAATTTCCTTTCTTTACTTTTGAAATTTGTGGATAGAAGAAAATATACAAGATAATGTAAAAAGGGGAAAAAATGAATACGCAGGCTAACAGACATCACGTTATATTTGTTCATACATTATATAGAAATAATTCAATAATTACGTATAATCAATCAGAAAGAATCAATTTTCAAATATAGAATTAGTTTATCATGTAAAAGGATACATGTTTTAGAATGTTCGGGTAAAAGATCAAAGAAAAAAGAACAAATTAAAATCTTCGAATCCATTTCTAACCTATTCTTTAAAAATATTATAACCGCGCGAAATATCTCGCGGAGGAATTTCGAGAGAAGCTCGAGAAACAATTTCCAACCGATTCCCACGCAATCGAGAACGGGTACAAGCGTCCCCATTAACGAAACCCTGGTGATTAAAACTCGCCTCGCCCAGGGCAATACCAAAATCCATCAAACAGAAGAAACCTTGCCCGAAACCTCGCCGCTATATTAAAAAGCAAGGAACGATTTCGAACTTGGCCCTCCCCATCCATCTGTATTTTAATTAAACAAAAGGCAGAAAACGTTTCCAAATTTTTCATCCAAGAATCTCTCTCTCTCTCTCTTTCTCGCGTTTAAATTTAACTTTCAAAATCTCGCGGCGAAAAAAATTTCCCTCCCCAATTTTCGCGAAGAAGAATCCAGGCCGCTGATTCGCTGGCTGATTACGCGAATTAGCGGTGACGTTTATTGGTGGCCGGACAGTTTTTCATTTTCGACCTGTCACGAGAACGCGAGATGGACGACGCGGCGGTTTCCTCGTTATACGACAGGCAGGATGAAACGGCAGATGCACTCTCGGCGCATATTCGGATAATTGTGCCCGAGCGTAAAACACCGAAGGGGGGGAGGATGTTGCGCAGGGTTGCAGGCGTGCAAACAGCGGCATTGATTGCGGAATACGCAAATATGTACCTTGAAGGAAATCACGCGTGTCCCGCATAAAAGTTTCATCCTCTTCCTCGATAACTCCCCCTCCTCCTTCTTCTCGCGAATTATCCTCGATCCCGATGTTGCGTGCTCAACACTGGACTCGTTTTAATGTGTTTTGTTTTAATTAAAGGAGTACTTGGTATAAACGAATTTTTAATTTTTGAGCATTGGTCGGGAGATTTTGTCGGGAGTTGAGAGGAGTTTTTGAAAGGAGACAGGATCGTGTTTGGTCGGGTTTGTCGAGGAAAAGAGTCGATGTATCAATGTCAGAGGAACGAAAAATTGTAACCATGGTCCGCAGAATCGAAGGAAAACTTGGTCGAAGGAGGAGGAAAGGAAGGAACAAGGGGGTTCGAGAATTACGATTATTTATAATTTGAGGTAGAAAGGATTTTAAATGACAATATTTTTGTAAAAAAATTTAACAAGAATTGCATATAACATGATAATCTGAAAGAAGAAGCTCAAGTTTCGTGGTAATTAAATTTCAAACTATTTAAAAATAAATAATATTACATATATATATATATATATAAACCCGCGATATTTTACAGCTGCGCAAGAGGCAAGAAATTCGTTCCCCCACTATTTTTCACGACTTTATTTCCGCAAATCTGCCCGAGGCAAATAACAATGGAATCAATTTGGAACTTTTCCCGGTTAATGTAAATCCAATAAATTCGAGAGAAAAGAGAGCATTCGAGGCTAATTTATAAAACAATAGTTCTTAAAGTCAATTTGTCAGGGAATACGAAGTTTGAAAAGGAACTCCGCATCCCTTTGTCCGGCTCGTTCCATTTGTTTTTCTTTTTCTCTTTTTTTTTTTTTCCACCTCTCAGATCGCGCATCGAGTAATTTCGCAAAACGCAATGCAACGAAAGAAAGACAAGGGAATAAAAGAGAGAGAGAGAAAAATTCCCTTGTAATTGTTGTTTAATCGATTCAACGTCTGATCGAATTAGAACGAATGGTAACGAGAGAGTAAATGAACTCCCCCTAGATGTAAATGAATCGAGTCTGGTGCATCTGGTGCAAGTGACAAGCGTTTTAGACAGGCGAGAGAGATCGAACGCTGCTTTGTTTCGAATGGAAACGCGTGTCCAAATGGATTTTAGGAATCCAACCAAGTTTCTCCCCGTTGAAAGGAGTCGCGCGAAATCGGGGAGGGAGGGGAGCCGAGTTTAACCTCCGATGGGGGTCAAAGGGCGGAGAAGAACGACCGTGACAGGCGCAAAGTGGAATTACAGTTCAAACGATCGAAAGATACGCGAAATAATTTGAGAAACGATTGCAAAGATAAAATTGTCTTAATTTCATTCCACGCGAATTCTCTGTTCCATAATAAAAGTGTTAAAAGCGAATTAAAGGATCCGATCAAAACTGATTCTTCTATTCTCAGTTGATCTGGAAACGCGGAGTGTCTAATTGAAAGCAATCTAAGATTGATTCGACACTTATTTTTGAACGATTATAATCGATTTATATATCTTAAAATTCCACTCTCCCCTGGGAGACGAAGGAAAGTATCATCTGAGTGACCTGGTTGAACAACGATCGATTCTTAAAATTGCTCCTTTCTCGCGGAAATAAATGAAATGTTGGAGAAAATGGCGTATACCTGCTGTAGGACACCCTGTGCCGGCTTTATTCGCGACTGTTCTACTTGCTATTTAGCGCGCAGGGGGCGGCAATTAAGCTTTAAATATGAGGTTTCTTTCGCGTGGAAGGGAGCGAAGGATATAAATGCTGTGCGGTTCGTCACGGGCTTCTTATCGGAAAACATTATCTCGCACTCCATTCCATAGCTGTTTCGGCCTTAAACAGTTCTCGTTTCGCAATCGAGATCTAGGCAACGTTGGGTCATCCGTCATCCAACCTCCATCAATTCCACCGTTTCTGATTCGTGGAAGCGACTACAACGACTCGTCGGGGAAGATAAATGAAACGAATACAGCTATACACTTGCTGTTAACACTGAATTAACTCGTCAACTCGTACGCTAATATCACGTCATTAACATAAAATTTCCATTAAACGGCAGAGAATAATTGCCCCGATCAATTTTGCAATACCTTACCAGAGTTCTACCGTGTTCCAACGTGTTCTATCGTTAGCGCAGAAGTTACAAGTTGGACGAAATTGAGTGACAAATTTTACTCCTTCGAGATCGCGTCAACCGAATGTAGAATGAACGCAAACTGCTTATTATTCGTATCACTTGAATAACTTCTTCCTTCGAATTCCTTCTTTCTTAGAATCGTGTAATTCAACGAGAGTAATTCTTCTCCTTTAAATATAGTAAAGTGAGAAAACAATTTTCTAAAAATAAAGAAAAATATTCATATATCCATCTATGAGAAGCTTTCTCTTAACATATCTCCATTTGAGTAATTTTTCAACGAATATATATATATTTAACATCCTCTGATTAAACATCTTGGAAAAATTCCAAATCGTCGAGAAGAAGCGAGGATATGATGAATGAAAAAAAAAAGAAAGAAAGAAACGATACGAGCTTAAAAAAGAGGCTTGAATTGCGCCGTAAAATTGAGTACGAGCCTGTTACTTTATTTGCATAATCGGTAAATCGAATTACTCGAAATCGTTTTCGAGTGGGCGCGGGCGTTTCATCCGGATTCATAACATTTTATCCGAATCGCGATAAATTTAACGGATTCGTCGAGCGCGGCGATAAATTAGAAAGTTTCGTTGTGGGATACGCGTGTTCGGCGAGGAAAAAGGCCACTTTCAGTGCCCCCCGGTTGACAGTTTTCAGAACTCTGTTTTTAACTCTGCCGAAACTTTCGTTCAATTAATTATGCAAATTTTAATTCTCGACAGATTATCTTCCGTTTCAATTGTCGCTCGTACCATTCCTTCCAATTGGAACGTTGTTGATTGTATCTTATTGAGATACATTATTATCACTATCGTGTTCGAAATAAATAAAATTTTCTGTATTAATAATTATGGAACGATCGTTCGTTCCTCGAAATTTCGAATCGATATTTCGGTTGTTAGAATTTTCCCACTTGTCATCTAATATTCTTGAAATCAGACGTCCAGATCTAGAAATTACTTCATAAAGGAACCGGGAAATTACACGTTCTGTGAATCAGAACGGTGACCCGTCACACGCCTCTGACCGCTCAATAGTAACTACGAGGCATAAATCTGCAGCTTGGCATGGAACAGTCGGCGGATACAGGTCTCCTCCTCTTTTCTTTTTTCCTTTCCTTTTTTTATTACCTTCCACCGACGTTTCTCTGGAACTAACTTAACATTGCTTCACGAGTAAGTATTTGGGTTAACCATCTCGCCTAGTTGACTTTGAGATACCTTTCTGGACGAAGCGTACGAGGGTAGCTGGATTGTTCGAGGCAGGTGAGGTCGCTATTAACGGATACTCTTGGAATTTTTCGTCGAGGAATAGTCAAACATTTACGTACATTTGTTCGAATGTAATACATTTTTCTTCGCAATCTTTCGAAGTAGAGGAGTGGAATTAACGAGTGATAAATTGCGTTGCAAGAAAAACTTTTTTTATCAAGATATGCTGCTTTTCAACAAGACCTTTATACTTTTCTTATACAATTTCTAATGGAATCAACTTGCTTACTTTAATTCTTTAAAACTTTAATTCTTTAAAAACGACGATAAGCACTTTTTTTTAAAGAGATATAATAAGAATAAAAGAATTAAAAATATTCGAGATGGAAATAATCTTACCGATTATCCCGCTTCGTCTGTCTTTGCACAATTTAAACAATTGTTACGTGCAAAGAGATCTAACCTGATAACCATAACCCGTTCACGCTCGAACGAGTTAGAACGATGACCCGAAGAATGAAAGACGCGGAGGGAATTTTACAGCTTCTGGTCACGCATCGTCCAATTGTTTGCGGATCTCGTCATCCTATTCCACCGTGAACAATAAACGCGGCCGATAAAAACTATGAAATCGAAATTTCGCCGGCACTGGGGACAGTTTTCACATGTGTGCAGAATCTCTGAGACGAGATTAATAATGATCGAAGAAAGAGCATACGTGATTAAAAGAATCGTTCACAATCTGAAAAAAATACACTTGTGTCAGATTCTACTAATAAACTTTGGAAAACCAAAGTTCTTTCCTTGACTCGTCGATACATCAAACTTTTCCACCTCCAACACTTCTTCTTCCCCCTAATTTCTAATTCTCTCGAATTTTAATCGATCGATTCTCGTTTTCTCGAACAAAACGAGAAAAGTTCGAGAGTGGATGATAAAGACAGGCACGGTTACAACCCTGACCGTGAGAGAACCGCCACGTCATCTCCACCAATTTCGATCTCTCTCCAGGCCAAAATGTTTACGATCCATTATCGTAACTATATGCGAACATCCTGGCGACGTGCATGAGATATGCAGCGGATATTACATTTCCGGGTCACCAGATTGATATTCACCCGATTCCACGGGGGTGTCGAGCCTTGTTCCCGCCTCTTTCCCCCCCTACACCACCTGCCACCGCCGTTTCATGAACCAACGAGTACCTTCGAGTGAAGATTGAAAAGGAGAGAGGGAACAAAAAATATATACATATATTTATTTATTTATTTATGACCAGGCACCGTGATATACGAGGTTTAATTCCGCGCAAAGACCTGCAGGGAACCTATCCCCCAACGTTGGCCGTTGGAATTCCACCGATTTTATACGATCACGTGAGCTGGCTCACGAAAAAAAAAAGGAAAAAAAGAGGGGAAAAACGCGAGCATCCGAGGCGAGGCGAGGGATTAACAAACTCGACCCGCTATTTATTCGCGTTTAAAGGCTCTGTCACTGAATTTTACGCCCCCGCCGCGAAACTCGCCAATTTATCGCAATAACAAGCTCGAAGGAGAAGTAATAGGAGGGTGTGTAATCCTAGGAGAGGCAAGAATGGTTCTCTTTTTTGGAGGGAAATCGATGAGTCGTTATTATCGAGTTTGATAGAAAGAGTTTGATCGAAAATTTGAAAATTTTCTCTTCAAATAAAAGAAAACGTTTCAATCCCACCCTTCGCGTTCCTATTTGAAAACACCCCTCCAGAAAAACTTACCCAGAATTTTCAGCACACGTAGACGAGAGGGAGCACGTAGTTTCGTACGGATTAGTAGTTATTTCAAAGTTTCCTTCCTCCATGCCAGAGGGGGATCTGCTCTCCCCCTGTTTTCTACGAATCTCGTGTTAACCTTCGTGAATAACGATTACGAGGATTTCTAAATTCCCTCGTTTATTAGAGGGGGGGGTGGGTGGGAGGGTAACGATATAATACGTGAATGGAGAAGAGGTCGACTCATTAATGAATTCTTCAAACGCCTCTTATGCCTGCCACGGAACAATTGCCGCGGCAATTCATTAAACGGGTGAAATGTCGTCTCGTGTTTTTATTTAATTAATTTCTTGCTTCGTTCGTTCTCTCCTTCTTTTTCTTTCTTTTCTCTTTTTTCGTCCCTGTCGTTGAAGCACCGCGACCTTTTTCTGCTGCATGACTAGAGTGTTCTTTTCCAGCTTTTTCTCCCCCCCTCCCCCCCCCCCTCCCAAAGCCGTGCACGTAATTCCGCGGAAGTCGGTGAAAACAAGCGGTTCACAAAAATACATTCTCCAACCGGAGTATCAGCGGTTGGTTACGATGGTGCTTCTTACTCGCGAGCCTAACCTTTTTTTAACCGTCCATTTAAGGGAAGAAACGAGTAGGCGAAATTTTAATCAAATTAATGGAACAGATGTTTGCTTCTCTTTTCTTTATTTTGAACTTTAATGTGATACTTTGGATCAGGTGATCGAATAAATAAACGAAACGATAATCTTTCTTTAATCCGTTTAGGAAAATTTTGAAAGAGTTCGAGGAGGGGGTAAGTTTAATGGAATTGATGCACGGTTTATTCATATCTATTTATTGTGGAATGAAAAGTATCTTCGACCAAAGGAAAATATTGAATGAAAATATTTATGAAAGGAGGGGACGTGCATGCATACATACATACATACGTATAATTTAGATTATACGACACGTGAGGCGTGTATAATTCGTTTCCATTGGTTATTCGTGAATATCGGATTTCTGTCAGTGTCGAAATGCATGATACAGATTATGCCATTTGTCGAAATTCTTAACTGTTCAACTTGAAATAATGAAATCGTATATGTTCAAATGTCACGATGAGAGGATGATAAGATCTTTGCTCTTTTATTAATTTACCACGCGGAGTGGACGGACGGAATTTTAATGAACGCAAATTCTTAAAGCGTCGTGCGAAACGTATCATTTGCGTATAAATAAATCACGGACGGGCAGGTAGATATATTTATCAAACTGCGATGAATATCTTCTATTGTCTCGGTATAAAACTCCAGTTGCACATTTATCAATATTTTATGTACTTTTTCACAGCACGTTTTATACGGTTTCCAAATAAAACTTGGACAAAAGCTGGAACGCGGATCAATGGTCGTAAAAGAATATACAAATAAATGTACCTCTTTATTCTCTCTCTTAATTAATTTTTTCGTTTCATCTTTGCAATGCGTCAATTTGGTGAATTTAATTTTTTCTCATAAAATCTCGTTCCTTTTCTTCCCAACTGTCTATTCCTAGTTGCAAGTAGTAACGTTCAACCATTAGGTAGCCATAACGAATCACCTTATCCAACTCTGGATTACCAAACTTCGCATTGCATCTCATAAATCACTCGAGCACAAGATGTTAATCGATCGATAACTCGAAGAATAAAAATTAATAAAATCCTCCCCCCTTTTCTCCGAAGAAAAGGAAGAAAAGGCAGAATTCTTCCTGATGTTCGTAAAAAGATCTCTTTCTTGAACCATCTTAAAGCATCGCTACGTTTCACTCTGTATAAAAATTGCAACAAAAATCTCGAGTGCCAAAAAAAAAAAACCTTTTAAAACATCCACTTTGTCGCCTCCTCCACCGATTATTACGAATATCCGTGTCATTGTCGATCCCAAACAAAACTGTCTTATCCAAGAATCGATAGCGACGTTGGTCAGCATGGATCTGGTCTGTGGATGGATTTTCAACGGCTTACTGCTGAATTACAAATTATGGGATATCGTAGAACCGCTTTGTCGCGTTCTATGTCACCTCGACTGTGAATTTTCGATGCAGCGCGACTGGAATACGTGTTATATCTTATCTGCCACGGTGTAGGTAGCGATGGGATCGAGTCGGGATTGAACATTGAACAAGAAAATGGATTCGAATGTTCATCGGAGAAAAGAGTTTGAAGTAGAGGTAATTGAATCTGAATATCTACGAACGAGGTGGAGAAGATTTCTACTTTCAAGTAGAATTGAAAATTGAGATAGAAGGAAGGTAATTCTTGAATCTGAATAGGAATTTTGAATAAATTATCTGTGTGAATAATTCAAGGCAGTAATATTTCAATTCTACAAAATGAATTTCTTTTATATCAGATTTAAATGTACAAGTACACACTTGAATTTGATCCCATCACTAGATATCTGTCGTTTCCAATCGAGTCATCGATTGCTTTCTCTTTTTCTTTCCTCCTTCAACCCTTCCTCTTGAAGCATGGTCGAAGAGTTAGCAAGACAGACAACTTTTCCTTAGCCACTGAGAGTTCAACGAGCCATTTGGTTCAACGAAGTTTGCGCTGTTAAGTTGGAGCCAAGGATCCGGCTAAATTCGGATCGTTTGATTTACCGGTTCAATTTAATTGGATCGAGATGTGACGGGGGTGAAACGATGCTTTCGAAAAGATTCTGTTGATTTGTTAATTAATCGAATTCCTAACTGTTTCAACAAATATTGAACTGAGAGAAAAATGAGAAAATTTAAAGAGTATACACAAGTCTTTTTTCGTCGATTTTCTTCTCTATCATTCTTACGACACTTAGTTTCTTCATCCTCTAATTTCTAACTAGACAGAAATCCCAATAAAATTGCAAAGTTTTTCATCAAAAAACAAGAATTCTGCCACTCCATATGAATAATTATGCAGACAGATTCAATTTAAATTAGTTTGTTAAAAGAATGCCATATCCATTGAAAATTATACTATCTTTCGACAATTAAAAATACGTCATTCGTTCGGGCAATTTAATATCGATTAAAAAAAATGGATACAAATAATCCTTTTTTATCGACGAATTTACTTCATTCGCGAAACACGTCAAAACAATTAATATGTCAAATACTTCAATAAAAATAATAAAAAAAAAACAAACAATATTCCAATAAAATTCACTAAAATAATCCACACTTTTATTTTTCATGGATACGAAATTAACTTTTAAACCAACTTTTGTCGATACATTCGTTTCTCGATGTTGCAAATTTCGTTAATTTCGCCAATCCAATCGCGCACCCCTCGTAAATCCTCTTTCGTCGTAACGCAAAAGGGCCTGTTACGAGTAAACCGGCTCTCAAGTGTCCGACCAGCAAGTCCCAGCCAGACAAACCCATCCTCTCTCTCTCTCTCTCCAACAAGTCGCCTTACCTTCAATCCTCAAAAGATAATACTCGATCGTGCTCTCGACGTGGCTCCTCCACGAAAGGTACACGATGGAAATCCTCCTGGCGAGGGGGACACGACTTTGAAATTTTAAACGGAGACGACAAATCAGCACGCAGTCAGAGACGAATAAAGAGATCCAGTTTCGCGAGCAAAGAGGGAGAGGGGGGGGGGGAGTTACCCTCCGCGATTCTCGGGCGAGAAACTACGGGAAAATAAAAGGAATCGAAGCGGATTAAACTCAAAGACGCGGGAAACTATTCGACTTTCTCTTCGCCATTTAAGAAATTTCACTATGTCCGACGTTGGGAATTTCACCCCGTTAAATCGAAATCCGTTTATCGTAAGGAATTCATTCATTGTCCGTGTGTTTCGCAGTTTTCCGATTTATCCGCATTTTCGTAGGGGCTGTCGGGGGAATCGGGTTGGAATCGGGATTAGGTAGGGAAATTGTAATAAAAGGGAAGAGGTGGAATTTTATTCGAGTCGGGGATCGATGGAATCGTAATTGAAGATCCTTCATCCCTGGTGGCGAGGAAATGTAGGCAGAATATCGTGGATAAAGTATTAGACGAGAAAAACTTTCGATACCCGCGGCTGAATAAATCTTATGAACAGATAATTTGTAACTTTCGTTGACTCGTGTTCCTCGTGGAAAAAAAGGTGGGAGAAAAAACGACGAGTTTTATACCATTTGTCGATCATTCGTGGTGGATCGTTGCGGATCAAAATTATTGAGTTATAATAGTTTTTAAATTCCTTGCCGCAGACTTAAATTGAAACAACAAAGATTAACCATAATTTGTTAATTATAACAAACTTTTTCTAATTTATATGATACTATTTAGAGTAACTTGTTAAATGTACTATATGTATTTGTCCATCAAACTCAAACTTAAGAAAAAAGATATTTCAGCTAAAACTTAGAAAACTTTATATAATATTGCTCGTTTGAATTTTTATTTCAGGTTTCTAGATTCGATGATGCCAAGCGACGATAAAAACAAGCCTACCCTTCAAGGAAAAAATAATTGAGCTTCGAGTCGACGATAATAGTCGAGATAAAAATTCTTTTTTGAATATATCGTATTCCATCTGTAAGGCATCGTCGAACGATTTTATCCTCGTGCTTTAATCAACATAAAGTTGGCGTAAAAACAACGTATCCCAGGTACGAAGCCAAAGAAAATACTCGATTTACGGGGGGCGCTTATCGAACTTCGATTTTCAGTTTTGATGGAAACTCTTTTGCCTCAAAATCGATCACCTCTCTCCGTCTCTCTCTTCCAACTTTCCTCCCCTTTCTACCTTTCTTCTATCGCCTGTAATTCGATTCTAAAAGACGGAACTACGTACAATCAAAGTTCCATTGTTCTCGAATTATATTATATATAACTATCCTCGATCGAGCCTTTTTTAAAAATCGATAAAAGAAACGTCGTATCGTTTCTTTTTCGTTTCGTTTAATTTGCACTCGTTGAAAAATAGGGGAATATTTTATCGAAAAGCTACCCTTCTCGTCGTTGATTTTTATCTCAAAACTTTGAAACGCGTTATTGGAAGGGATAACTTTTCTTTTTCGGATACGTATTTCGCAGTAAATTTAGTTTCATGATATATTCTGTTTCTGTAAGATGCATTTCTATTACAAATCAAAACAATATATAACACCCTAATAATAAGAATAAAATATTAACATAAAAACATAAAAAAAGGATGAAAATGAAAACGAAAAATTAATAATAACTCAAAACACGTTCTCCTTTTTTTGAAAATCTACGATTCCTTCATTGTTTCACGCACGAATATTAAATTTCAAGAATTATTAAGACAGATTTTGGTTCCAGACCAAGGATACGCCTGGTCAGATGTCACGTTTCAGCAATCGGATAATCGATTATTACGTCGGTTTCCATAATAACGTTACGGGACCGTGAAAATAAATCCTCTTCGCCGGATTCTCGCGCCTGAAACCTGTTATCCTCGCCTGCGTGGTGGCGGCCATTCTTCACGCGAGGTAGTTACCTCCCGCGAAATTATGGACCGACGAATTTCATCATATAGGGATAGGTGCCTTTTCCCCTCGTCCTTACGAAGATCGTGCTTTACGATTCGCCTGCATTTTCAAGTTCCCATGTATAAACTGTGCGGGGGAGGAATTTTTACAGCCGGTAAGATGTGGTGAAAGTACGAGGACGAGGCGATACGGTGACGGTGTTTGGTGTTAATAAATCGTGACCAGTATGAGCGAGAATCCTCCCTTTACATTCAGCTTATCGTATTATTTATCGTTCTCGAGCGAGAACAGTAAACTTTGAATGTAAATAAGGAGTGATATATTTGGATATATACGATGAAATATAGCGGGGAGAAGTTGAGAAAGCTTGTTGGACGGGTGGTTGTCGTTTGTGAAGAGAATGGAAAGTGAAATTGCGAGAAAAGTTAAGTTTTAAATATAGGAGGTATAAATGGGTAAAGTTGCGAAGCTGTGATGAAGTACATTGTTTATACAGGCGATTGAAACCTGATGTGATATGGTGGTATTCGCTCGTAACAAATAACCGGCGAGAAGGATGATTCTGCGGTTGAACTTGTTTGAACACGCTTAAAAAAAGAAAGAAGAGGGTACGAAATTGTGAAAGCAAATGGAATTTCGAATGATGTAACAAATAATGAGTGGAATTCGTTTGATTTCTTTCAAGTTTTGGAGTTTTTCGAGGGTAAGAAAGGAGTAGCGGGTAAATGAGAATTTTGGATAGGGAGTAAGAAAGGAGTAAAAGGCACAAAGGTTGCGGGCCATTTTCTAACATTTTGTCTGCTCGCTTATGACAGTCACGTGCTGAAGATGTTTCGTTAGTTTACCACTTTAGAGTTCCTGAATTGCATGTCCTTGGGAACGTACGTGCTTTGTGAGTTTATTACTTGCAAAATAACCGCTTTTTAGAAGAACGTGGCATTTTATTCGCCCTTCATCCCTGCTCAAAATATCATTTCTCATCTTCAATATCCGTGAAGTATTCGATTCTCGGGCAAACTCGTGTACGATTTAATTCATTCCTATTTTCACGGGGAAAGAAGCTTTGCAATCCTTCGTTTTCGCCGATCTAAGAATTTCTCCATCTGTTTATCTGCTTTTAAATCCTCAACGAACGAAGAGGCGCAAAAATAAAACTTGCATTCTTTACGATTCTCGTGAAATTTTTTAAATTATACATTGCTACAAATACAAAGTATCTTTTGTTCTTTTTACTCTCTGCCGTATTGTTGTTGAGAGAAAATCGAAGAAAACTTTGTCCCGACGAGTAGCGGAAAAAAGAAATTCGACGTTGCATTAACTCTGTGCGCAATAAATAGAATTCCTGTGAATAAACGCTGATCGAAACTGGATCGAAACAAGGAGCAATTTTCACAGTGGAGCAACGTGAAATAGATTCTATATTGCCGGGCCACTTTACTACAGGCAACAACCTATCCGAGAAAACGGTTGATTCCGTGGAAAACGGCGGGCTATTTATAACGATACGCCATGGAATAAATTGCATATTGCCTTAACTCGTCGGATAAATGGAATTTTCTCAAGAAAATCTTGATAACGGTTTACTCCCGATCGTTCCGCACGGATATTGAGTTAACATGGCGAGACTCGACGAGATCCAAAACCCAATAGACGATATTATTTGCAGGGGAGAAAGAGATATCGTGGTAAAAGTATCGACGATTTAAAATATTCTACACGTATTCTCCACCTTTTACGATCGATCTTCAATTGATCGATTCACCATCAGCCAGATATATTTTGCTATTGTACAGATTTAACATTCATCGGGACACACTTTCTTATTTTTACCTTTTCAAAGAAATTAAAAACAATTGAGTTCAAGTTTAATCTCCATCAAAAGTCAGCTTTGACGATTTATCGATTCTTCCTCCTTTCTTTCTTTCTAAATTCCTCTCTTAACATCGTTGCCTTCCTCTCAAAGATCGTTTCAACAATTCCACGAGTCGAATCCTCCTTGAATCGGTTTCTCGAAATTCTTCCAAACTGCAATTTCATCACCAGTGTGTTCCAGAGGCGTGTTCTCCAGGCTTGGAGAGGAAGGGCTTCGGGGTGATAGATTATTTCCTACAACCGATCTCGGGTGAACAGCGTCCAAGTGGCTGGGGATCGAGGAAGGTAGGTATATATACGAGTAGTTAGCCAGTCGATAGGAATTATTTCGGAGACAGTGACCCGAAGACTGACCGCAAAATGGACGACCGTGCCTGGTAGACGGCCAACAGTGGCGAAAGGCATTAGGTTTGGATATCCTGGCACTCGTACGAATTGAGGATCCAGGAATTAACCCCTTCCACGGGCGTTAAGAACTCGTTTATCGATCTCGCGGGAAAACGTTGAATGAGACAATGGAAATGTAATACGATCCTTCGAAACGTGTTTGAAGTGAAATTTATTAATAATTTTCTAATAATAATCGAAACGAGTCCTTTCTTATTTTTTCCAATTATATACTCCGTATTCATCAGTCCAAAATAGAATCGAGTGCATTTAACGAGTGTCTACTAATATATATATAAATTCCAATTAATTCCAATTAGTAAAATGCACATTCAATTCAATCTTCATCTCATTCATCTCGTTCAAAAAGAAAAACATTTTTTATATAAATGAAAAAAAAATCTTCGAAACGATTGTTATCTCGCGATTATAAACTCGCTAAATGTCAAATCGATGATGAATCGGATCTCTCCGTCCATTTTCTAAAATTCGAGCGAGACACAAGTTATACAAAGACAAAGTTATCTCGACGAGAAACGTTTATTTCCTTCGGGCGTCGTGATCGGGGACGCGTTAATCTCGAAACGTTGAAGCGGAAACGGGAACACGAATGAAAGTGGCTCCACGTTTAAAACAGGGCTTCTAATTTCCAGATCCTTGGTGAGCGAGACTCACCTCCCTCACAGTACATTGCCACGCATTGGGACGACGAGATACGTGTCTGCTTTTGGCATGAAATCACCGTTTTAATTTCCATCTTTTCCCTGCATTTGTTGCCCTGTTATGTCGCGTAAGCGGAAAGAGACAACGGGGGAGATCCGAAGGTTTTCCGCCTTGGCAAGTGGATGGAACGGATGTGCAGGGATGTAAAATGATAAAAAAAAGAAATAAGGAAAATTCGTGTATCGATCATGTTAGAGAATATTTCGAACGAAATGATTCAGAAAGTTTTTTTCCTTCAAATTAGCCAAAATATTTTTATCCACCAATGATATTTCGTCTATTCACTGAACGAAAAAAAAAAAGGAGTCGTCTTTCCGTTTGACAAAAGTTCAAATCAATTTGAACAAAGCGTTTCACAAAGCTCTAACTACTCTAACAAGGGCAGAAAAATAGATCAGATTAACATCTCGATGATCCCTCGCATATTAAATCCACAATTATCTCGTGTGCTCTATTCTCCCCCCTCTGATTCAGCGTTTCCTCACGTTAGAAACTTTGCAAATTACCTGCGCAATCTTCCACCGTGAAACAAGCCCGCGCTGTGCTTAACTATTTTCTTTATCCACAAGCTTGAAGGAACCAGATCGTAAACAAGGAGAGATTCGCAGCGGAGAAGACGTTGCTAACATACTTAAGCGCAAATGAATCGCTTTGAACCGGGAACAACCCGATCCTTGGAAACTGCTACGGTTCATCCTCGCCTAGGAAGCTTGGAGGAAACGTTATTTCGACTTCCGCTAGAATTAAACGATCCCACCGCTCCACTCCATCGATTGCTTTCGTGCGAGAGATCGTTGTATCTTATCGAGTGATCCACGAGGGAAGGAAAATTTTCTTAAAAATATTACTACACGATCGATTAACAGATCGACGAGTCTCGAAATTTGAATCTAAATTCGTTGATTGAAATTGATTCTCCAAACTCGAATCGTTCGAATTGAGAAACAAACGAGCTTATATACATACATATATCAATCGCTCGACCATTTCGATAAAATTATTCGAATTATAAATGAACGTCATCATTTCTATCTGTCTAACACGCGAATTTCCCTTCTCTCGAATGCACGTGGCTCAACCAGCCGCCCTTCAATTTTAAACTGTCACAGTATTAATTCGCCGATGAACGGTGCTCTGTGACTTCCACCAACTAATATGATTCAATCTGAATCGATTCGAAATCCAATTTATCGCGATGCCAGTTCGCGGCTATTGAAAAACGCGGAGAAAAACGAAGAAAGAAATCTTTGCCAGCCGGCAAAGTGCGTATATACATATTCGGTGTTATTTACACGGAACAGTTTTCACGACAATTGTGGCAATCGGTGTCGAGACGCGTCACACCCGGAAACGAACGCTCGCTTGTCTATTTACATATGGATGCTATACCACGCCTCCCCCCTCCCTGCCCCGCGCCGTTACGCGCGCGATATTTAAATTTTTGCCGCGCACGCACTGGGAATATAACATTTGCGACTGGAATGGAACAAGGGGAGGAGGGGGAGGGAGAAATATCGCGGAAATAAAATCGCGACCCGATGCTTCGTCCTTCCACCAGATTTTTCGAGGATTTGGCTACATATTCGAACGGCTTGAAAATTCAACGTCCCGAAAATGCGCTCAGAACTCTTGAACCCTTGTCAACGAGACTATTCTGGCTGGCCGGGATGAAAAATTGTATCAGACGTTGTTTGTTGGTGAATTCGTATCGGTATTTGGGGATTTGTTAATCTTTTCATTGATTTTGATCATGATAAAATGGAATAAATAAATTGAACTTCGTCGTTGGACCGAAGTCTCGTTTGGTTTGTTAGATACAATTGGTGAATTCGAATTTGTGAAGTTAAGGATCGTAATTTTTAATCGATTTTAATCCAATGTACGAAGAAGTTTCATAAAATGTGAATATAGAATTCGTGTTATTACATGCAAATTATTACAGCGTATTTTATTACGTTCATTATTATGCATTACCTGCGATATTGAACAATGACTTTGGGTATCCAGTTTCCATTATGTCACCTCTTGAAGTCAACTTACAGAAACTCAAACAACTTCAAGTCAAATAGCTCGACTTAAAGTTATGGATACAAACTCGAGGACAAGTTACATGAATTCGAATGACTGGAATCTAAACGAGGCTCTAGGATATTAACCCATGTCCCACTGAATTGTTAACTACTGACAAATTTTAACTGGTAACTATATATAGTCATCTATAGTCAGTTGAATCGATCGAAAGATTTATAAAGACTATCTTTCTAATAATATTCTCTTCAATATATTCTCCTTTTTATCGAGAAAGTAATCAAAAGTGGGAAAAAGTAAACCAGAAAATAACGAGTACAGAATTCGACGAATACACATATAATTCCATTCCGCATTTTCGTTTCGCATATTATTAAAGACACAACAAACTTCCATTCCTCTCCAAAAATTATTTTAAAACCAAAACATAAGACTGTTTCTTCCAATACCCTTCTCACCCCTATTCCACCCCAAAAGAATCCCAAATATCTTCACGTCATCGGTGAAAAAAAATTAGACAAAATCCACGGATGACGTTCTCCAAAACTTGACTGACGAACACCGATCGATATTCCCTCCTCATTTTTCTCCAGCCTGGACGCTCAATCAATTAACCCATCCTCGACCTTTCCAACGCGATAAATTATCAGCGACAGACTCGGATATATCGCGCGGGGGCGAGATTTGGCTATAACGAGCGAAACGACTGGCTTCGAAACTCGAAAGGCTGGATAACCGCCTCTGTCGGTGAAATGTGAAGATGAGTGGCCAGCCATCCTGCTATTCCTACCACTTCTACCGATTGCATTTCACCTCACGACGGAATGAAGGGCGTGTGCTCCATAAATTCCTAACGTATCGATACTTGGAAGGATTCTGTGGAGACATTTTCCTTCGTTTTCCTATTCTCTCTTTTACACCTTCGATCTTTGAGAAAGGATCCTTTTGCCGTGTTAATTGGACGGTTTCATTCCGATTTGCTGCCAATTCCTCGATCGACGACGAATAGAGATCCTTGGATTGTAAATATATATTAAGAAACGAGAGAACGAGGAATAAAAAAGATTTTAGAATTACAGTAATTTGTTTTTATTTTTAACTGTGTATTTTTATATAGCATTTTATATCACGCATAGAGCAAAAAAAAAAAAAATCGAAACTTTCAAATAGTCAATTCTCTCGCGAAGAAGAAATTTGATTCCTACCTTTAATGAATCTATTCCAAAGTTTCAATTTTAATAATCGATCACCGGCGAGGTGAAATTTTCAAATCCTCTAATTAAACTATATTATATACGTATAATTCGTGTAACGATTTAAAAATATTGAATAACAATGTCTTCTCTGAAATATTGAAACGATACCGTTTTAAACCGTCTTTCACTTTTTTCGATTCTAAAATTAAAATAGGATTATTCGTTAAACTCGCCGGACGGAAACTTTCTCCTCTCGTTTCATTCCATTTATAACGAAAAATATCTAACGAACGGCGAATCAGTCGCGCGCAATTAGCCATAACGAATAAAACCGACGCGCGCCAAGCTTTTTCTATCCAATTCTAATTACTCTCGTCCAAACGGCGACTCATCTTATTGCGCCCCATTCTCCTCATTAATTTCCATATTAACCCCGCCCACCAGTTAATTACCGCATCTCGAATATCGCATGCTTGATAATTGGTAAACTTTAAACCGGGATTTAATGAACCATAAATTCTCTTCACGGATCCTCGATACATTTTCAGTATATACAAATACATCAATTCAATTCTCCCGAGTTCAATGCAATTTATATCGTTTCGAGGAGAAAAGAAAGAAACTGCGACACGTTTGTTATTATTTATTTTTCTTTCGCAATTTTGTTGTTAAAAAAATATAACTCTCCTCGATTCCCAAAGTTTCGACCAAAGGAGCATTCGGTTTCTGAGTAATTAATTCCTCGAGATTCCCTGGGAACGAAGCGAGGAGAATTAATTGAAATTCGCGATAATTGATGAACGCGATTTTTCGAGAAAACTTTCGAGACTTTTAATAAAAAATAGTTGCGAGGAATTTTCTCTTTGTCGATTAAGAAGAAGAGTTGGAAGATTGGAAAGTTTGTTGTCGAAGAGTTGTTTTTGAGATAAATATATCCATCCTTTGTTTACCTCGTTCAATATATTATTATTAATTCGTTCCATGAACTCCAAGAATTTTCTTTAAAAACGTAATATCTATCTTTATATCTATCTTCTTTTCGAATTTATGCTACAGTCGCGGTCGTATTTTATGCTCGAAGAATACGCTTGAAACACGCGTGTTTCAAATTAGATGCGAAAATGGAAACGCAGACACGTTGAAAAGGAATGGCACACGCTAAAAGACAATTAACGATCTCCTCTACTGGTAATTGATCCACCTGGCTAGTCAATAGCTAGTTAATTGCAAACTGCATAGGCCTAAACTTTCGGCTAATTGATTTAACAACTTGTTTCGAAAGGTGGACAATCATCTACACATTTCAACCAGGGTAGAACTTCGAAATCAATGACTTTGAACTTTGCTTCACTCGCGTATGATTGCAGATACAGTTTGTTCCCATAAATTTGCCTCACTGTCTCATCTAACGAAGCAACAGAAATTGGCTCTGCCCTCTAGACTACTCCACGATATATAATTATGTATAAATTGTAAAAAACTATTTTCATTGGATCGATTTCACGAACTACTTTTTTAAAATGTACATACCTGACCAATCTGACGGAAACACAGGCACAAAAGTAGGAAGCAGTATCCCTTACCTGAAACAGAAAGAAACAACAGATACAAATCTTCATTCTTTAAAAAATTCCAATCAGCTCGACACCTCGTTGATATTATAAAATTCTCTCTGAAAAATCAACTCTAAACAGCCCCGTATAATAATTTCAAACCCACTTACTTCCAAACTTTCATCGATTTAATTTCTCCCCCCCAATCGTTAATTTATTTACCAGCCACGGTACAAATTAAAAAGAAAGAAGAAGAAAAAGAAAAAAACAAAATACGAGACGAGGAAGAAAGGAAGAAAGGAAGGAGGAAAAACAAGATTTCCAACTTGGGATCGGACTAACTTCGACCAGTTCCACGGGCGAAAATCTTCCCCCATCGTGAAAAGGGGGCGTAGACTTCGGTTTCATATCGGTCGGCGGAAGTTGCGGCGTTAAAATTTCAACGAGTCTCGCCCCTTTCGTACCAACACTCGCGCACCAACACACACACACACACACACACACACATAAGGGTATCAGCGAAAAAGTTCAACCCGTGCTATAAGCGGCTAGCCACGAAAAGAAAGAAAGAGAGATAGAAAGAGGATACGCTCTTACAGAGGGAGGGGGTATCGAAGTAAAGGTAACGACGTAACAAGTCTTCTACGTGGACCTAATTCGAGCCACGAGTTAAACCGATAGTTTATACCGCGCGAGAGAGGGTGGCGCTCTTCCCCTCGTCTTTACTTACTCGTGGAGGGGGTGGATGGGCGAGGAACAATGTTGTTGGCGAGCGGGCGGAATGCCCCGAGCCATTCGGAATTGAGTTCGTATCTTGGGTCTGAACTAAGACTAAGAATCTAGCTCCCCCAACCCAGGAGGGGTTACATATGCGGCTCGATATTTACATCCCTTCATTTATGCAACTTCGTGCGAAGTGATTAGCGATCGAAGAGATAACGAAATGTATAGGCATTGAGGATGTTTCTTTGCGTGAAGTGAGCTGGAGTTTCGTTGAGTTGTATATAAATTTATTACAAGGTGTTTAATTTGTTGTTTCTATTCGAAGGAGAGATTGTAATTGTATGAAAAATTGGGGTAAGTGAATTATTTTCAATGAAGGTATAAATTAATATTTGGAAGGAAGAAGTTTATAATTATATTTAAAGGAAAGAAATAAAAAATTTTAATGCGATTCTTTTTCTTTGGGATGGGTTTATTCATTGGGTTTGAAGGATGGGTAATTTGATTGGATTGCACGGAGGAGGGATAATTCTTTAAAGTTCCGTATTTTAGGAATGCTAAGAGGCGGATAATCAAGTTGTAAATTAATTTTAAATTATGCGAGCACCGTTTGTAAATTTTGGCGAACAGGTAGACAGGTAGATTATTAATTTAATGAGAGAAAATGTAAGGGAACGACTTATGTTAAGCAGGTACCTAAAATAATGAAGCCTCTCTGCAGAGAATTTCCATGAAATTTATTACATTTTAATATCAAGTCCTTGGATGGAATCTTTTTGAAAATCTTTAAAAAAATAATAGAAATGAAAACTGCAACGTGTAATTTCATCAATGTTCCTTTCTCTCTCTGTTTTATCTCTATTCTATCTTTCCAACTTCTCTTTCCTAGATCTTATATTCGAAACTTTTAACGCAAGAACACTGTGCTATACCAAAATTCAAAGCTGAAAAAATGGATTCTCCCAAACGAAGTCTATCAATTGCGGTCGAACTACTCGCAACTATAGATGGAATTTGCATCGTTTGCGGTCTACTAGCAGACAAAACAGCTGCCATCTGCTGTCGTTGGTGGAATAAATGCAGCTTGTGGTTCCACTGCACTCGTTCTCGTCCCACTTGAATTTCAAATAGTCAGAAATTATCCCATAACAACCTACAATTCCCGCCGTTCTATTTTTTGAAATCCTTTAAGACAAATAACACACCCTTTATCGATCGTGAAAACAAAAAATAACGATCGAAAATCTCCTTATTCCAGAAATTTTAAATATGATGGTGAATATTAAGTATCAGGTGAAGTGAAAATATTTTATTTTAACGATTAGAGTTTAACATCCCTCGCTAATCACTATTAAAAAATTACTTCTCGGTACATTTTCGTAGAAAAATTGAAAATTCATCGAAACTCGCCCTCTTTATTTTCATCTATCCGCCTGGAAATCGGTCGGGAATCGAACGTTCAATTTCAGAGTAAGTCATTTTTACCAGCATGGAAATACCGCGGTTGGCCACGATCCTTCGAAGCTGATGAACGTTGCCTGTCAACTCATCACGAATATTGGACGCGATGAAATTGCTCTGCTCGTCCGCCACGTTTCGAGGTGAACCCTCGTCGAGACAAACACGATGGACTTGGTTTCGAAATTTTGGAGAATGATTTGAGATGTTATTTCACGAACTGTCAAAATTTTATGATTTTATTGATTGAAAAGTCGAAACATTCGTTATAATTCGTTTATAATATCTCTGATACTTGATACGAGACAAATATGTTGGATTTGCGCATAAATATTCTTGTAATACGAACTATGGATTAATTCATCTAAGAAGAATTCGTATCTTCCTATTTTTATTTTGGATAATGAATATTCTACTGTATTCATTTCTTTAAGATATGGATAGAACAATTTAGAATTGTTAGAACATTTTGTAAATTTGGATTTTTATATTATAATATAAATTGTTTTCATCATTTATTTCCATCTTAAAAATGATTGTTCTCTGATATTGAAATAAAATCAAAAACAAATAGCCAGTCCTTCGAGAATCAAATTCATTACACTCCTTTCGTGAATAAATCCTCTTCCAGAGAATAAAGAATTTCTAATTCAAAGAAAAATTAAAAGAAATTCTAATTCAACTTTAGACAAATTTCCATAAATTTTAAAAACAAACAACGAAAACTTTTCTAAAATTCGTCTCAAAGTATTGATTATACTCTATCGATAATCATCTATTCTCAATGGGGGTGGGGGAAAAAATATTTCTTCCTGCAAGAAATCGTAAAATCTTTATATTCCTTTCTTTAAATCGATCCGAACGCTGTCGAAAGGATGACGATGTCATCGAATAGGACAACGTATCGACATCACGTTAAAAGGAATCGAAAAGAAAACGTTCAACCCCCTACAACTGTCTACCAACAACCCCTCCCTCCGTTCTCTCCCTTCTATCATTTCACGTCCTCCGCGATTTTATCGTTTCTACATGTCCCGACCTAAAACTTTTATCGCTCATCCCCATCTTTCTTCTCCATAAAAGAAGAAAAAATGGAATTACTTCCGCTCGACCAAGCCACGAGAATTCGCGTGAATCTGTCTCTTTATTAGGCCGATAAACGTTGCAGAGAATCAATTGTGCTCGTGGAAAGAGAAATTTGTTATCAAGTTTCAAGAATAAAATTCTTTGATAGTTTTCTTGGTGCAAAAGTATCCACTCGCGAAAGAATTCTTAAAATGGAATCAGAGAATTGGTTGAAAATTGTCTGGAATTTTGCCAATTTGAGAAATTTCACTCTCAAGAGTTTGAACAAGATAAATATTATTTGTTTCTTCAGTTTCAAGAAATCCTTCTCTATGAGGATTACTCCCTTGATCTGGCTCCATCATTCGTTCAGATCGTTTCAACGTGCACACTTTCAAATATGGGGGAAAAGGGATTAATAATTTCGTTAAAAGCATCTCTTTCTCTTCGTAGTTTCAAAACTTTATTCCTTTCAAGATAAAGCTCGATAACTTTGATTCAAAAAGAAAAAAAGAGTTAATTTCTATTTCTAAGAAATTCCTCCTTTCTCATCCATTCATTAAATATAAATATAAATATCGAATTTCGATATTCCAAGTGAAATAAGAAAAGAAATAGATATAAGAAAATCGGGGACGATTTTATTTCACTTCAGAGGAATATAACGGAAGATAACGATGAATATTTCAAGGAATACTGTCTGCCGCTGTTTTCTTTATAAATAAACGACACCGTCCGTTTTAAAAGAGACGCCGAATTAACTTCTCTACGCTTAATAGACGGGGGACAGATCGAATCTCGCGGGACAGAATTTTTCGGCGGGCCACGGTTCAACGGCCGAGCCGATTCACCCGTTCACCGCCAGAACCGTTTCCTGTGCACGAACGCGTCGGTGACAGCGTTAGTTTCATTTAAATCTTGAAATAATCGAATGATGGACAGGCAGGAAGCGGAGAGAGACGACAAACAAATGGTCGAACGAGTGTGCAACAACCGGAATCCGACAATATGTTGTCGAAAAGCTGTTTTATCCTGGCGAGGAATTGCGGGACGACTTTTCTCGACACAATGAGGAATCGTTAAAAGCACGCGATTCCACGTTTTCGTGTGCGCGAATTCTTTTAGAAAGACTGAAGCAAAGTTTTCATTTTCCTTTTTCGAGTTAACGAATTCTTTTTTTAATAATATTCGAATAACTCGTGTTCCTTTTCTTACACAGAGTGGGATAATTAATATATCGAAGTGGAAAGTTGGTGTATAAATATGTCGATTGAAGTTTATTCAATTATAAATTACATGGAAGAAAAGTTTGTCTCTGTTATACTGGCCTATTTCCATCTCACTTTATTTAACGTAAACTTAAATTAGTTTTAAATTAAGGAACAAGCCTCTATATCTTTATACACTAATTTTTATGTTTACTTTATCTTACGAAATATTATTAATATCCTGTGTAACGCGAAGAAAAATTGTGAGAAACTAAAGTAAAGGGATACAATGTTGATAACATTGTAAAACGTATAATTATTGTAAATAAATAAATTTTAAACATCATTGTTCTAAAATAATTGAAAATATGAAAGAAAAAGAATTAATCGAGAATTAATTTTATGACGACAATACATCGATTGTTATGTTCACGAGTGTAATAGAATTTTCTATTTCGTAAATTCGAGACGATTTTATCAGTGGGAGGAAAGGAATACGAGGTGCTGAGAGAAAGGAGAGATACGAAATTTGGCGAGCAATTGCTCCCTTGATATGCAAGTTTGTCCTTCGTTGTAATACTACACGAGAAAGTCTGCTTTTATGATTTGAATTAGAGTCCGAAGTTTGTATTCCTCGACGGAATAGCACCGTGGAAAATATATCACGTTGTTTGCGGTTGCAGTTCCATAATTAATTTCAATATTCCTTATATTTTTGTGCAACCTTATCACTTATACCTTCAACTCCTTTCAATTAAGCGAAACCAATCAGACATTTTATTTCTTCTTGGATATATTTTGAGAATATGAAAATCAGGAAAAAATTCGTTTGAATTTAACTCAACATTCGTAATAAACTTAAATCGAATAAAAAGAAGATAAATTTTATCAAAAAAACAATTCCATCTTCCTCATCATCAATTCCTTCTAAAATAAACTGCCCCATCTCTCGATTCCAATTTAACGAAATATCCCGAGTATCTAAAATTCGCCTCAGGTCGAAAAAAATTCCAACTGATCAAAAATTCAGGCAAAATCTTTTCCCGGCCGAAATTTCATCATCCCCTCTGTCCGCAAATGCGATCAATCAGATCTTCCATCGGGGTACGATGATACTTTCTCCCTGGCCGAGTTATGTCAACCATCCATCGGAGTTTCCAACGAAAGACGATTATTAAACCTCGACAAATTTGCCGGTTCGAGTCGAGTTTCTGTGTCTTTCGTCGATCTGGCCTCTCATCGATTTCCTATGTTCATCGAAGCTTATTGGCCACCACCGATGGCCAACCCCCTTTTGATAAGAACAAGACAAGGGGATATGGATTCTTATCAACTTACTTTTATCGATGATGAGGAAGCTTATTCTACGAGAATAAGTTCAAATATATAAACTGGGACCGTTCCCTCTGTCGTCGAGGAGGGCTTCGTCCCTCTCTATTTCTTGGCCTTGTTTCATCTTGCGCTACTATTGTGCTTTTCCATTCGATTTTTATCGATCGTGAAATGCGATATAAGTTTCGTAAAATGTTTGGAAAAGCGTAAGGATTATTTTTCGCATTTTCTTTTCTTTATCGAAGCCTCTCGAAGGAAAGGATCCGATGAAGAAATCGTTGAGTATTTATCCAACTGTTCTGCTTCGTTGTGCTATCGTTTGCTCAGTCAAATATTCGAAAGATTTTATTCAGCGAAAAATGTGTTGGAAAAGGAAAGAACAGAAAATCTTACGAATGATTCAACTTATTTATCGAGAATTTAATTTAATTTTAGGAATTAAACCAATTTCCTTCTATATTTTATCGCTCTAAAAGAATTTTTTATTATAAACATCTGCAAAATTCGTTTTTAAGGAATCGCAATATCTTCGTTTATAAGTAACACGGAAAAATTAATTCTCTCGAAAAATCCATACGATTTTGACTATTCGATATATTCAGATAAGAAAAAAAAAAAAAAAAAGGATATTCCAAGAAATAAGGCAGCCACTACTCGTTGACACGGTTCACCAAACAAATAACGGGTAACAAATAAGTGCTTATACCTCAAGGGTTGGCTAATAAATTTCGAGCGTGGGGCAACGTGACGAAAGCAATTTCATTTGAAGTTTCCAGCTATTTTAATAGGAATTCCAGGAATTTGTTCCTATCCTGTACACCATGGCCTGATCTACGCTACGTTTAAGGCTGCGCCCCCGACCGTGTCCTCGCTAAAACAATATATCGTCCTGATGCACTTTAGAGATTATAAGGGGGAACTGGTGTGCGTGTACATGCGAAATTGTAGTTAACTCGCAGGTGAACACACGCAGCCAGGGTAGATAGAGAGGAGATAAATAAACTCAGGGTATTTTCTTTTTAAAGATTTACCACGAGAGAAAGAGAGAGAGAGAGAAAGGGGGGGCGTGATTGCAACGAGTAAACATTGGGGAAGACAGGGGAGGGAAAATTAAAATTTATCACGACAAATGAAGAATGATGACGATGGAGGATTACAGTGGATGCTTTGGAAAAGGGGTGGAAGACGTGTGTTGACATACGCGCGAATTATACTTTTCCTGGACAGGAAAAGGTGAGAAGGGATAAATTATTGGGGGTTATGAATAACTTGTGAAATACCGTTTTGCCTATTTATTGCCCAACGATTTATGGTAATATTCGTTGCAAACCAGATCGTTTTACGAGTAGTTTAAACCCTTGGATTACGGTATCGAATATTTATTACACGATCAAGGATATTTTGATTTCGATTATTAACATATCTTTTGCGAATAATTTGTAAATATTCATCGATATTTTTTATAATCCTTTTTTGAAAATGCACAAATATAATATATTGACAATATTCCATTCTGTATTATTATAAACCAGTACAATGATTTATAATGGAAGTCTTAAAAATCGATAAAAGAAATCTTAGCCATTGAATGAAATAGAATAAGAGCGGCAAAACGAAGAAGAATCGAAGATCCTGCGCGCGTCGTTGCCACTGGCAACGATTCACATTCGAAATTAATAATAAACAATCAAGAGAAGCATCGTGATTCTTTTGTTTGATTGAAACAAGAGTATCGACAAACATCGATGCAATTTAAAAAAAAAAAAAAGAAACGATACGAAAGAATAATTCCAACCACGAAACGAAACGTGAATTGCCTCGTGGATTATTATTCCACGATACTGATACGAACTCGAGATCGAACGAATGGAGAAAATGAATTAATGCAAACAGAGAGCGCATTGAATCGAGCTCACTCTATCAACCCTGATGCCTTGTCATGTTTATTTCGAGATCTACGCGTTCCCTTCGTTCCTTATCTCCTTCCCTTTCACCACTCTTCCTTTCTCTCTCTCTCTCTTCCACCTTCACCCTGAGTCTGTTTCCTCGTGCAGAACGTTGGCAAACTTTCCATAACGAAGTTTGGCCGGATCTAACGTAAGTTATTTGACCTCATATCGGTCACTATTGGAAACTCGATTATATACCTTCAACTTTGTCTGATTGGTCCTCGAGAACAGTTCATAGCGATCATGCACCATGATGGAAAATTGTGCTACCGCACGATCGAGAGTTCCTTTCTTTCAAAAATATATTTTTTCGAAAAGAGATTTGAATCGGAACACTTGTCACAGCGTAAATTTTTCTGCTTTTCTTTAGACAAGATTTATTATAAATTGTAAAAATTAATCGATTCATTTTCCTGTACCAGATCCCGCGAAACTTGAGAAATTTCTCAAAAGAGAAGGCTCCGTCCGTTTTATCCAACGAACGAAATTCGTCCGCTTGGCATCGATGACGTTTTCGTAGCATCCCGCGTAAAATAGGACGTCGAGGCATGGAGAATAATTGCGGCAATTGCGCCCACTTCGACACTGAAATTGCATTGTTGCCCGATGGTGTACGAAACACATGGTTGGCTTCCTTGCGGAAGCTGTTCGCGCCGAGCTCGCATTACTGCGAAAGCGAAGGGAATTCTATTTAATACCTGCCCGCGTACCGAGTCATAATCGAGCCTGGTGAACAACGGCCTTAATGACGGCCATGATGAGCAGACAAAAGAGGGAAAAAGAGAGAGAGAGAGAGAGAGAGAGAGAGAGAAGCTGAAACGGGCGAAATTTGTATCACCTATTCTTTATTTTTGCGAAAATTAGAAGATCGGTCAATTAGGAAAGAAGGTTGTCGTTGTTGGAAGGAACAATTGTTAGTTGGTGATAATTGAGATAATTGTGCCACTGCGATGTACTTTTGCATTGCGGTAAATGGTAGGTGTATTCTGTCACGCGTACACTATGCGGAAGTTTTCGCTTATGTTTTCTAGTGGCGTAGTAGGGAAAGTATGTTGCGTGGATGAAGAAGAATTGTTGCAGCGAAGATAGTGCAACAGAATGGCAAAGGTGTTACCAAAAGTGATTCGTGAAGTAGGTAAGAAATATAAAATGAAGCTGTGTTTAAAGGGAACATTTAGAGCTTACGTTTGAAAAAATTTGCTCGAAAAGAAATACTGTTTTTTTTTTTTATTTGAAGATAAAAAATAGTGGGTAGATTTCGTGCACGTTATTATTTTGCGAATTACAAAATTTAGAGTGAAGATTAGAAATTTTGAATCGTAAATGATTTATGTAAAATTGATTACAGTTAATCCGATTAAATTTCAGTGATAATGCATTATTAAGTGCACGTGTTCAGAGTGTTGTATAATGTACAAATTGTTACATGTTGTTTGAAAGAATAATTAGATACATTTAAATATTGATAGTCATCAAAGTGTAGACTCTTTTCGTTGTAAAAAAATAATTTTTGCAATTTTACTAATAGGAAAATAATGATTGATTTTATCCCAAGTTGTTCTCTCTCTTTTCTTTACTAGATCCTTCGCTACACGTATAAATGATATTAATGATATTAAAATATGTATGTGGAAGTCCCTGTGGAATAAATGAAAAACATGACCTAAATCCACAAAACTCTGAGCTTAAGCGAAATATTAATGGAATCCGCGTATATTATCTTTATTTTTTACGTAGATGCACGAGGAAAATATTTTATTTAATATTTTTAACATTAGAATTACTGAAAATGTGAAAATTATAAATTTCAAAATATATATATCTTCGTTAAAATTATCTTATTTTCACTGCTCTTTCAATTCTAATGATTAATAGAATATTTGTGAAATATTTAATTCAACGTGCTATACTATTTTGCATAATTTATAAGCGGTCCACAGAACTTAACGAAGAAGAAGTTAACGCAAGATAATTAAAGAAAAGTCGAAAATGACGGATTTTGTGCGATTTCGATCAAGGCTTGACGGATTTGATCGTTCTTTGACAACGCAAAGGTGGACGAAAGGGAAAAATTCACGGTTCAATGCAAAATTACTGACGCTCATGCCCACGGCATTCGACATTCAAGTACATTGGTTCCAGAAATCGAACTATTCGGAGAAATCGGGCGTATGACTGGAAATCGATGATCGAACTCCGCGATGCTTGATTTCTGGTTCATCGTCGATCACTTTTATTTTTGTCACATAGAGAATTCCAGGAATCCAACATTGCCGTTCAATTTGTTCTCTGTATCCTATTTTCTCTACGATTGAATGTTGCCCGTTCAACGACAACGAAATTTATTTCAATACGATTGATCGATATCTTTATTACATTCGATCACGTTTCATAAAGGTTTTGTTTAAGTTAAAAAAAAAGAAAATAGTTTGTGAAATATTCGACGCCATTTTTACATCACATTTCGATAATGGATATTTTTCAATTATATACGATTTTCAAAATAACACGAATTTTGCGAATTATTTAAATACCAGTTTATCGATAAATAAAGAAGTATAAATAAACATAGAAGGAAGGAAACTTCAATTTAATTTAATTTTGTATTCAATTGTATTTTTCAACACATCAATCATATCAAAATATAAGCAATATTTTTTTAGAATGAAACACATCTATCCCGTAAATTTATAATTTACCTTAAAACTCGATTAAACTCTATTAAAATTAAGTAAACTTTACACCGCTATAACTTCAAAAAAATTGATTTTCGATCAATGAGTAAAAGATCATTAGAAGCGTGGATTCTTATCCTTTACAACGCTTTTTTATTTATCCCGATACGACTTCCGGTTCCCGAGATATCATCGTGTAAATAAAAGATAATTTTTAATTATTTACATCAAACTCTTAAATCCTATTAAAATTAGGAAAAATTTGAACCGCTATAAGTCCGAAGATAATGATTTTTAATTGTCGAGTGAAAGATCATTAGAAGCGCGGAACTTTGCCCTTTGAAACGCTTTTTGATTTATCTCGATACGACTTCCGGTTCCCGAGATATCGTCGTGTAAAGAAAAAGGTAATTTTTTATCGTTTACTATCTCCGTCCTTGTCGTTAATTCGGATCTCTCGCTCGCACCTCGTCTCACTGACCTATCCCAAATTCCAGACGAGTGGCAGACGCAATTCCTGGAAGTGCATACTACTTCGAGGAAAATATGTAGGTCAGTAGGTCGCGGATCCATTCATAATTTTTTAAACTTTGAATCCTTGTATCTCGGCAACCGATAGAGATATCGAGATAATTCGAAAAGTGACTTCAACGGTACGATTTCCCCTATTGTTTCAATGCATTTTGATGATAAAATTTTTATTCTTTTCTCATAATTTTTCACGTGAACAATCAAAGTTTCACTCGTGATTTTGCATAGTTAAGATAATGTAAAGTATAGAGAAACTTAAATTTATTTACTTTCACAATTTTTACATGAGGAAATGATTCATTTTATCTTTTTATCCATTTTAATAAGTAGATATACGATGCAAACTCTGCAACAAATACGATATTTCTATGAGCACGGTCCATACTGTTGGAAACAATAGCGGAAATGGATATCCTCCCTGTTAAACCAATATCTCCACGATCTAATGTTCGCATAAACTACATTTTTACCGCTTCCTGTTCCGATCCGCGGGTGAAACAATCATTTCCCGGCCACGATCTCTTCGTGTAAATATTCTCCAAACTGAATAAAGCATTACAATCATTCCTCGTTTAACTTAGTTTCACGTTTTCCACAAGTTTACCCAGTTTATAAATTGCATCCGTTTTACCTAACACGAGATCAATTTTACATAACAAGAAGTAATTAACGTGAACTAGTGCTTTTATAATGACTTATGTTATATGTGAAATAGCGCGAGGAGAAAATAACGTAACTTCGAATAATCTTTATCAGTCATTTATAAATATAACATTTTTTGAAATCTGTTTCAAAAATAAAATTATTATTTAATAATCAATCGTTATAAAATATGTTTTGACATTAAGAAGAGCAAAAACACTGTCGTCACAGTGTTTGCAACCTTAGTAAGTAACATTCTTGAGTCACTTGAAGCGTGAGAACATTGCGCTAATATGCGACAGAATGCAGAAACGTGTGCTGGTTGTTCGCGTAATGCAAAATTTACGAGGGGTTGAAAAGAATATGTGGGAGTAGCCGAAAGTATGAAACACGAGATACAAGATTCCTAGTGGTATACATAAACTAGCTATTTCATGGTTTTTGTCGAAGGATATGCATATGTTCCCGCGGATATAATCTTTGGAGAATATTTTCATATCGTTCTTCATCCAGTTTTACTTTGACGTCGTATGGTTGTTTCAAAGGGAGCAGAATGGCACAAGGAGTGTAAAATTGGAACGTGTACGTATTTGAGCATATTTTATTTCAGACGAATATTTTATTAATTTTATTTCGGATTTTATTACATAAGGAAAATAACTTTTCAAATTAATTATTAAAATGAACTATGTAACACCACGAATTTCTATTCTAACATTTATTTTTATTCCAAGAAATGGTTGAAAATTCCAGGAAAATTTCGAATGAAAATTGCAGTAAAATGCAGAAAAAGATTGATTCGATTTGGGAAACGAAATAATATTTTTAAAAATAATTAGATAAATTATCATGCAGCATTAATATTTTATATATTATATCAATAAATTATTTCACTTTTACGAAACTGTTATTTCGTTTCTTAAATTACAATATCATTAGCTTTTTATTTCATATGATTCGATAATATAACTTTACGAATTAATAACAAATAATATAATTCTCAGATAATTATTTCCTCTTTCGAAACGAATTTTAACGATTAAAAATTTTATTCATCGCTAATAAATAAAGAAAAATAAACAGAATATCATATAAATATTTCTCTTTTCTCGCTTCACGGGTAAATAGAATACCGATTCAATCCAGTTCAATTTCGCTTTGCTTTTGTTTCGTTCCCTGTTCACTTCGAATCCCAGTCACATGTCTGACCCAAATTCCAAATGTTTACAATTTTAACTTCCCCTTTATCCACTGTCCAACTTCGAATTTCTAGAACCAACGAAATTTCGGTTTTTATTTCGCTTTAACGTCTCAAATGTATGTGATACGAATTGCCGTGATATCTCATGAATTTTAACTCCGTGGAATAAGAATTTGTATACCCTCGAGAGAAGAAATTTTCAAATCGTGCAACTGCGAACGAAACAATTTTTCACCCATGTTAATCGATCGAATAAAAAATATTCTGTCAATAAAATCGTCAAGTTTGTTGACTGTTACGTTTACTGAAATTCACCACACGTGTATTCCACCCTTAACGATCGAATAATCCCCCAAAACCACCTCAATCCCCAACAAACGAATCAAATATCCCATACCACTTTCAACGTAAAAACATCGTTATCGCTCTAATTCAACCGCATCGTTAACATAAATTCTACCTCTTCGTTCGAAAGTGAATACCTCTCGTTCGAAACTGTTTCTACTATCCCCTCGACACAACTATCATCCCCTACTCGATTCTTTTTATTCAATCTCTTCACCAATAAATACTTAAACTTTCAACTTTTGTATCATAAATAAACCCTGAATCTGTTCCGTGTGAAAGTTTCGGTACGAGGAGATAACAATCTGCACGACGCATGAAAAACATTCTGCTAATTCCACTAATTCAAAAAAAAAAAAAAAGACAGTTTCTTTTAGAATTTCGAGGAAAATCGCAAAGAAAATTCCAACTCCTCGTCGTGGAGAGGAGGTTAAAATTCTCGACTCGAGTCACGGTATCCCGTTTCTTAACACCGGAGACGCCGGAGGATTTCGTGTAAAAATATAATGAGCCACGATACCGGCGTATTAAATTTAATCCGTAACGGAAGACTCGCAAACGCCGCGAAGGGTGAGAAAGAAGGAGGGAGAGAGAGAGAGAAAAAAAGAAGAGGAAGATGAAAGCAAAATGGTCGGGCAGCTGCCATTCCGAGTGGCAGAGAGCGGCGCGACGTAAACGATTCTCGTCTCGTAATAAAAACAGAAGCAACCCTTTGATTTCCTCTGCGACGTATCACGCGTAGCGTACGGGATCAGGAAATCAGAGGCAAGGATTTTGCCGAATAATCGCGCTTTTCCTCTCTGACACTCGAGCATCGTGTCGACGATCGTTTCACCCTGTTTCACGACCTGTTCCCGTGTTTTAGGACGGCTGTAAAACAGGAGTGACGACGATTGACAAACGAGGATGACCGCGGCGCCTTCTTTGTGGGTTGGAAAGTTTGGAGAGCAATTGCTATGGAGATAGGTGGGGATCGTGCGAATGGATTGGACTTTCGAGAAAATTGTTCCAGGTTTTTGGTTGGTCGTTGGGTGTTTGTCGTTTATTTTATTCTATTTTATATATTGTTTAAATTAATTGCAATAATCATCGGTCGAATTATCAGTTGTTTCTCCCATCTATTATAAAATAATACGATTCGATGAATGAACATCGAAGTTTAAATTTAGAATTGCAAACGTTTAGTAAACGTGTAAAATATTTTCGAACAATTTTCATCAAAATTGAATAGAACGATTACAAAAAGAAGTAATCTGAAAGGTGAATCTTCGATAAGTATGGAGAAAGCGATGTATCGGAAGGAAAATGAACTTTCTTTCTCCTCTTCGATGTTTATCGTTGAAAGGAACTTCATCTTATTCATCGTTTTCCACGGCTTATCGATGCTTTCATTCTGAGTTTTTTATGACGAAAGGAATAGCGTACCAGTGTTGAACGTTTATTAGATTACTACATAAATTTCACCACGTTGACTTCTCACGGGATATAAAACGAGAATTTTATCTCTACCTGGATAAGTATCTAGTAGCATATTTATTAGCATATAAAAGAATATACATTTTGAGAATTATTAGATTGCCATATATGTGGAATATTTTCTTAGAATTTTAATCTTACATTTCGTCCATTAATTTGTTTAATTTCTTTAACAATCTAGCAGAATAAATTTCTTTAAATAATTCTTTTCAAAATTTACTGATCATTACTTATTGTTAATAAATTATCCATATCTAGTAACGAATGGCCAATTTTTTAGAAAATTTGTATTATTCCAGCAAAAAATACTTTGTTTACGATATTATAATCTCTCTTGAATGAACGCATGATAAATAATAACATTAATAATACTAGCTTACGGGCTAATAAATTTTATTTTCTTCTTTTACGCTTCGATGAAACGCAATAACCCCAAACTAGATACTTTTTATTCCATTCTGCTTTAATGCCTACGATCCCATTTTAACGCCGATTTCCATATCTTTCTTCTGATCCTTTATATTACCTACAGCGCCAATCCCTGATATTTACCGAAATTACCCTACCCGAAACTTTGCACAGTGCCAAATAATCTTCCCTAAAACGTGACCATTCCTCGTTTCAACCGATCATGGCATCTAAATAGAAATCGTCCAATACACGCGTACATTTGGAATCGATAAACCGAACTGCTTTCAAATCCATTAATTTCTATAATTGTACTGGAACGAAAGAAATAACAATGTTTCAGCGTTATTGGCAATCGACGAAAATTATAATAGGTTTTATCGATCCGCGTTGGATCGCCAAATTGTGCACGAATATCGGCCGATTCCTAAAGAGAATACAGCTTATACATCGCTCGTATATATTTGGATTTATTCACTTATTTATTTATCCTTTGAGAGGGTGTAATTTAATTATGTTTCGAAATTATGCACGAAACGATCTTTCGATTCTATTCTCTCCCGCTCGTGACGGAGATATATTCTTCTGTTTATATATATATATATATATCTTTCGTTATATGAAAATTAAAATGAATGAATTATACAAGCTTAAATTTCTTAAACATAAGTCATAAAACACAAGCGTAATATCAGCGCAAAGATCACTTGAGAAATGATGACTCGCATTAAAGAAGACGTTTAAAATAAACCAAGTTATTCCCGTAAAAATTGCAAAATACTTTCTATATACGAGCCCTTAAAAACCTTAAAAACTGTATATCCACAATTTCCACGTTTATCGAGCCGTGAAATGGATCGAAAGTTAACATGGATTTCCGTCCATTCTACCCCGTGACCTGTAGATAAGTAGCTCTGCAAGATCAATCAGATGATCCAGCGCGAATAACCAACGAGCTCGGCGTTAGAATAACTTGGAATTCAAAATTCGATGGTGAATCGAACTCGCTCGATCCGAAGGGCGACCATATTGAATTTTGCAGCGAGCTGTCCGTTACAGAAATCGCATTAACATGGAAATCCTGCAATGTGTGCACGCACTGTGTGTACACTTGTTTGCGCGCAAAGGGCATTATCGCTTTGATTATGCATCTTCGGGGGAAACAAAGATCCCGTTTCCATTCGGGATGGGGGCGGACGGTTCGAATTCTGAAATTCGTTTCCATTCTCGATTTAAAGTGGAAGGAGCCGCAAACAGTCGGGCAGTGTTTGTATTCCGGGCGACGTTGTTGGGCGAAATTACTCCTCGTTACGGGTGTAATTTGGCTGCCCTTAGGGCGGAGAAAGCTTTGGGACGTCGCAAAACGTGTCCTGGACGTAACGATGATTGGATACGATGATTTGATGGAAAATGAGTTGGAGGTATAGAGAGAAAGAGAGAGAGAGAGAGAGAGAGTGGAATTGAAGCGTACAGGATGTATCGATCTTGTTGACGAAACAACCTTTGTTGGCGAGAAATGTTGTTTATTCGTGATTTTCCATCTTCTGTCGAGGTTTCTGATTTTTCTTCCGCGTCGGTGTACATTTTTTTTTTTTTCACAACTGTTTGCTTTCTTGTTGTTTAATCGAAAATCGATATCCACCGTTGGAAACCTCTTTCGATTTTTTAACGAGAAGAAAAATTCAGTCGATGTGTGACACTGCTCCATCAAATATTTGGACGCGAAAGGTTTATTTCGTTTACGCGTAACGAGAACGACACGACGAAACGAACGCGCTACTTTTGGTTGAATTAACGTCCGATGAAGGCTTGCGGGTGGTTTAAACCGTCCCCACCCTTCCTCGACTCTTCAATTCGTATCAACATTTCACGAGTGAAAAGGTTAATAATAGCGGCTTGATTGCCCTCGTTAAAGTGTTTTCCACGTCGGGTGCAATAATTACACTTTCTCATCCAGTTTCAATGTTTCCATCGCGTCGAAATTAACCGTGCCATTGTTTCGAATTTATCTAGCCGAAAGTTGGCCCGCCACTCGGTTAACTCGATTCCTTTTCCTCCCGAAACTCCGATTCAGACATCATCGCGTGAATTTTAGATCGGACTGATTCTGGATATATTTGGCTTTTGCTTGGATATATTATCGGCCATGCTCGATTTCCTTGTTGTTTGTGAGTTGAATGAATTATCGTGCAGAAAATTTATCGTATCTACTTATAAAACATTAAGTATTATAGTTCAAGATGCATACGTAATTCTTCAGTCTTATGTTGGAGGAATAATGATATTTTTGTCGATACTATTTGTTTTTCAAATAAATTGTTTATACCTGAAAAATAGCACATTATGCTTTTTTTGAAATAATGTGTGTTTGGAAATAATCAATAGATAAATCAATTTTAATTTCAAAAAAATTTCAAGTGATATTTTCTTCGTATAAAATAAGAAAATATAATAAAGGAGATGGATATGAAAAATTATATTATTGCAGTAAAGTATAGAATTGTGTGATCAGAAAACGCTAAACTTTTATCTTGAAAACAAATATCCATCGTATCCTTTCGTATTCTCTGTGGAATTCAATTAATATCGACACTTTACATTATTTTCCTTTATTTCCAATATCATAATTCCAATGATGCATGAATTAGAAGACCATCAATTGACTTTCGTTTCAAACTTCATCGTTGATTCACTTTCCAATACACAGAAATAATATCTGCATGTAAATTTGCAAAGGAAAGAGCCGTGACATCTAAAATTTAGGAAAATTTCCATTTTCCAATCCCAAAATACACACTTTTCAAAATTGAATACCCTCCTCTCATTTCGTCGCTCTCTGTCAATCTAATTACCAGAAATGGATAATATCCACCAGATGCTTGCAACAGTAAAAATTGCGAAATGATGCTTGGTTAATAAAATATTTACCAACACTTTGCCCCAGTTCCATTCTCGATTCAAGCATTTTTTCCCATTTTATTTCTCTCGCTCGCCACGTCGATGTAATTAGAAGCCGGACAATTATACGACGAAATGCAAATGAAACGAAGGCAAACCACCTTGGTTTTATGGGATTTTTAATGACGCTCGTTCTCAACGTTGCTCGACAATAGTCATCGCGATCATTTATCGAACCAGCCGGGTATTAATATTTGCCGAAGTCCTCGTTAAATTTTTATGGGCACCGATGTTGCTCGTCATTTGATAATACACGCTGCTCGATCCTCTTAAATGTTGCAATGAAAAAAAAAAAAAAGAAAAGAAAGAAATATCCGATCGAACATCTTAACGAAAGTGGGATTTTTATTCGAAACTGTCCCCGTGCCGCGTAATAGAAATAGAATTGTATTGTTAAAAGAAATTCTATTGGACATCTTAAATGAAATAATTTTCATTTAATTGAGCACTGACCCCACGCTACATATAAAAATAACATAAGAGAAGATTGTATCGTGAAACGAATACTTTGTTCAATTTTTATTTCAAATTAATTTGAATTTTATGGAGAAAAGGCTAGAAATTGAATTGAATTGGGTTCAATTAAAAAATTGCTAGATATTTTTCTATATTTATTCTACGCGTTTACTTTTAGTTTTTTAATCAATCAACAGATAAATTGAGTGCGAATCATTTCACTGGATGGATAAAATTATATATTTATACTTTTCTTTTTAATAATTTTGAAAAAAAGAAAACCTTTTTTCGATTTCATCTCTTTCTTCGATCTATCTTCCATCTTAGATATATCAAAAATTCTAATAAAAATTCTCGGCGTTTCAACGTTCCTCGATACAAAACCCGCACACGATGAATCTCCACTCTTCGATCGAGAACACGTGTCAATTTCATAATCAAATTAAACCCGTAAATTGCTATTCGGCCCGGTTGTCTTGGTAATCATTGTCATTCGGTCACCGTGCTAATGGATCAAGCGTCAATAATGTCACCGAAACGTCGACAATTTGTTGTAAACCGAGTCGAACGTCAACAAGATCCATCTGTTACACATCGAACACAGAGCGCTAATTAAAATCGGCCCTCGTCGAATTAACGAAATCAACGATTAACTATATCTTCGAACCTCGAAGATCGATCCTTTCGATCAAGATCGTCCATTTTCCACTCGCCAGCAATTGCGAAACGTAGTTTCTTCGTTAATCATTTTCATTTTATTCGCGAAGCAAACAATTTCCATGAGCTTAATACTTTTTTATCGTTTACACGCGGAAAAGTGACGAACACTCGTCATCAACGGCGGGATTCTAATTAATCGTCGCTTGCAAAAGGTCGGAATCACGGATCCCAACCGGTTGGATGGCCTCGTTCGAATATACGTGGAAATTAACCTCGTACGTTGTTCCACGTTTCAATTGGGTGGCTCTCCAGATGGATCGCCAGAGGGAATCGTGTGAGGGAAGGATACACGAATCCCTGTGTAACGAGAAATAATGATTATTTACGTGATTCTGTGCTTATCGAAGATACAACGAGTCGAGGAAAAAATTTTTTAATCTGGTCTGATAAATACACTCCCTGATGTTTGTGCAAATTTAGCTATATGGACATTGTGTATTTTGAATATCTTTTGCTGTCCTATTATATCTATTTCATAGATATTTTTTTTACATTTAGATTTATGATAAATGCTTAACTTAAATAATTTGATAATGAATATAATTAAAAAGGAGGGAAATTTGTAATAAATAATTGGTAAATGATCGGGAGAGATCATCGATTTCAAGAATCAAAATACTTAAAATTATTAAAATTGTATACAAAATATATCCTCTATTTTAACAACAAATAATTTATATAATTTACAAAGAAGAAGTATTTTTATGATATCGTAGAACAATCCCTATCTGTCAATCCCTATCTGATGGTTATTCCATATTCTCATTGACATTGAGAAACACCCCTTTAATATCTAGAAATGCGTGAGTTCACCCTCTAATAATAAACACGCACGAGCGAAAGAGAGAGGGAGCACAAGCTGGGAAAAGAGAGAGAGAGAGAAAGAGAGAGGATAAACGATGAAAGCAGCGAGCTTATCACGGGAGCGAGGCTCATACACGAAGCCTCCACCCCTTCATTTAGGGTCGTTTTGAGTTATAACAACAGTTGGATATCACGTGTCACGCGCGAGAGAGAGAGGGAGAGAAGAGAGAGAGAGAAAGGACGCAAAATCCACCCGTGCCTGCCTGTAATTGCAACAAATAACAATCGTGAATGATTATCAAACCTTTAATTACGAGGCTCGTGAAAAATTGAAAGGGATTGAGAAGGGTGTTGCTGGCTTCACCCCCTCGTTTCCACCCGTGTGTTTACGACTCTAAAAGCGCGACGCTTGATTCCACGTTTGCGTTTCAATTTTCCAACTGCTTAAAAATTCATCGTGCAGACATTCGACGTATGCACGTGGTCGTTCAACGATTTCCACTCGAACGATTTATCGTCTCGTTTTACCCCACTTGTGTACTCAATTAACGATCGTCAATGAGGATACAATTTTTTGTTACAATTTTCTTTTTTTCTCTTCGATAATTTATATCGTATCAACTGTGCGTGGATATATTTTAATAGGTTTTAATAGACACGTTTTATTTCAATTAATTTTAAATATTAAATTTAATTTCGATTCGATTCGTTCAAAGTTTAAATGAACGATTGTTATGTATATACAATTTTTTGGCACGAGATTGTATTTTGTAATGAAACTTTTATACTCTGGATTTTCAAAATTCATTTGAAAAATTATTTTGCAAAATTTTTATTCGGCCAGGGAATATTAAATTGGTAATTAAACAATGTAATAATTGCATATTTAAATAAATGAATGTATAAATATTTAAAAGTAATATTGAATAAAATTGAAGTAAATTAAAGGAAAAATTAGTTCGATATTTTATTTCATATAACGTCTATTAATCGGATTTGCATTTTATATTATTTAAATTTTCAACAACGTATTATTCTCGCAATTTTTCCTCATCAATATTTTAATTCAATTTGTTGTTTCATATTGTTGCAGGTATCTAGATCATTTTGTTAAACAATTTTATAATATTACAAATAATATGCAAAATAAATCTTCGACCGTTCAATAATTAATTATAAATATAAATTAACTTTCCATATAGCCATTTTAAAACTTCGAATTCCATTCTTAATAATTCCTATTACTATTCATGAACGGTACTATATTATACAATTATCCTTAACTAATAATTCGACGATCTGATAACTTCTCAACTTCTCCCAATTTCCCTCAGAATTTCGATCACTTTCATCCCCTTCCTCCTTTATGATCAATAGCAACAACCCTCGAAAAGCACACTGCCACCCATACGAGAATAGTTCTAGTGCTCCGATATGAAATTATAAAATTCCACCTAAATACTGCGCATCTAACCGGTACATCCGTGGCGATGCTCTATAAATAGTTCATTATGGAACTTCATCTTATATTCGGGTCAACGAGCACCCCGTGGAAATAAGCTCGCCGCGTCTAATTTATCCAAATAAATTATTTATCCGTCCATGCATCGCGTTTCGTATAACATTATTCAAAGACGATCGTGGAAGGAAATATAAATATGGTAACAAAATTCATATTCGTGACTTATCGATACATTTATCGCAATCTGTTTTGCATTCGCAAGTAATATTAGTATTTTTGTTAAAAATATGTTTAAATCTCCATTCTTTTAATTCTATAAACGAAATTAAAATATATTTGACCGGCTTGGACTGAATATAAATTTTTTTTTTCATGTTATATCTCCCCTTGAATTTTTACTTTTTGCTCTTACTTCAATTCAAAAAAAAAATGAAATTCATAAATATATTTAATTAGAGCGGATATGGAGACTTTTGATATTGTATCTCTCGTATTTTTTCCCGGATTGAGAAATCGATGAGAGAAGGGGAAGGCAATCTAATCAACGAGGATTTTCAAGAATAGAGTTCTCTCTCTCTCTCTCTCTCTCTCTCTCTCTCTCTCTCTCTCTTTCTCTTCGCTTGAAAGGGAGAACTACGTTAGCACGTAGCAGAGAATGAAGACGTTTCGTTTGTCTCGTTAGAACTGAATTTTCGCAGACAGAATTTTCCGCTGCGAATTTTCGCTCTCGTTATCGTTGCTCAAAACAGTCGAGGAATCTCACTGTCTGGAGAATGAAGCATTAAGTTCAAGAATTTGAGCTGAACGTCGGTGATGAAGGAAGAAAACGCGACAATTGAATGAATTTGTTGTAGAGGGAGAAGGGACTCGTGTATGGATGAATTTTTGTTGAATATGTATTATTTATTATTTGTTGGAAGAAGAGAAATATTTATGCGCAAAATTTTGTTTAATCTGTTCTTTTTTTCATTAACATTTAATGAAAAATCTTTTTAAATATATATTTGTAATTACTTGTTGAAATGTTGAAATACTTGGTGACATTTGATTCCAAATATTATTTTTCTTTATTAAATGAAAATCATGAAATGTAAATGAAAACTGGTAAATATTGTCTACGATTCTTTTTTTATTATTCCCAAACTTTCAGAATTTATAAACATTGAGAAATGATCACAACGAAAGAAAAAAACCACTTGCTATTACAAAACAATCGTAATTTTTATTCGAGGAAAGAATTTACGAAATCTTTTAAAATTAGACAATATTGGATATAATTTTATTTAGAAATTGAAATTTTATTTCCACAAAAGAATCCGTATAGATCGGTTTCCATTTATGAATAAGCAGTATAAATCGAGGCGTGCATTAGAAAAAGGGGGAAAAAAGAAAAGAGGAGAAGAAAATTTCCCCTCGATTTTGTCCCATTGCGAATTGATCTAAGCAATAGTTTCCCGGGGAATTTCTGTCTCGCCACTGTCGAACCCAGATATTTATGGATATGGCGCGCATACCTCGCGGAAACCTTTTCATTGACGTTTCCCTCCCCCTTCCACGGAAATAAAGCATGTCGCGACACATATTTCGCGTTCTTTCAAAGCGTTCACACTTAGTACGTTGGCAAGTGTAATATTATCGTTTAAAATGAACGTATTTGACAGTTTTATCGAATGAAATACACTCGAAGGTTTCAAAGAAACATCGGTTATTGTGAGAGAGGAAAGAAAAAGAAACAGAAATAGAAATGTTGAATTTAAAATTTAAATTGTATTTGTAATTGAAATATATGATATATTCGTAAATTATATCGTGTTGATTTATAAAATATTATAATAAGTTAGCAATTAAAATATGATACCTTTTTAAATCTTTTTAGTAGATTTTAATATTTAAAGAAGAAGAAGAAAAGAATCTTTCAATCGGATTAATATATGGATAAAATTCTTCGTGAATTAAATAGAGCATTAAATTTTGTTTTTTTTTTTATAGAGAGATATTTAATAAGGGGTGATGAATATTTTTTATATAATATAATGAAAAGGATAAATTGAATGCAATTAGATACAAAAGTTTATTAACCCATAATTAAGCAATTTCTCGTAAATGTAAAATGAACGTACTAATTTAAACACTAATTTAAATTCCGATACTTTCTTCAATACGAAGTTTCAACGAAATTTGCGATTCTATTATCCATTTACAGTTTCTAAACTAATTTATCAGATAATTCTTACTTCAATTCAGGCAACATTGTTTTCTAGTTTTGCTTTGCATTAGAATAGAAAATAGGAAAAATAAATACTACCAAATATCAGAAAAGCTTTTTATATAACGTTCATTTAAAATTGTATTAAATAAATCCTCTTATAAATCTAGGTAATCTGATCATGAGTATTTTCTACCTGCATTCGTGTAACCTAAAAGTATAAATAATTTTAAATATTTCATCAAGAAGCAAATAATTTGTAATTTTATAATTTTCATTAATTCATCAATTCATTCTTAATTAATTGACTTCAATAATGAATGAACAACAACAAAAATAAAATCATCTTTCGATATCTTAAATAACATTGAAAATTACATTGTACAAAAACTTACGCATTCGACGTAATATTATTATTCCACGTATTTTAATTAAATATTTTTCTATAATTTAAAAAAATTATCTATCCCTAGAATCCCAAATTGTTCACAGATTTTTTCACAAAAAAATTTCTCATCCTAAAATTAATATAATATAAGAAGGAAGTATAAAAAATAATCTAATTAAAATCACAACTGCCAATAACTTCGCACGCTTTCTCCTCCATCAGAGAACGTCTTCGTACGATCTTCATTCACGAGGGGGGAAGAAAGGTCGCGAAGTAATACGGCTATTACTTTCCAGCTGGCGATATTCTAGCCAACTCGGTAGTATTCGACCGTAAAGCCCATCGATATTCGCTCTACAAGGCGGGCCGTGTGTAATAACATATTACACGCCGGGGTCAATCACAGTTTCGAAAATACAGGAATAAACCTGGCAACAGGCCAAAAACCCTCCAACTCTCTCCACGGCCCGATGCGCGCCGCGTAAAAATGAAAACTGCCGTATCAGATAACCACGTCCTTATGTACCATCGTATCAATTTAGCCGCAATTGCAGACCGCTCGAATGTTTGTACTGTAATCGCGCCACTCTGTTCAACTGCGGAGGGGAAGGGGAAAAGTTCACCTCGTCGGGTGAGAGGGTTTTCTCCCAATTATTCGACCCAATTATTCGGCGCGATCGTGTTCGTTCGATTATTCCGAATATAAATGTGGATTTTATATTTAACGAAACGTTGGAATAATTAAGGAGGAGAGGAGGAGGTTAGGATCGATCTTCGATGTGCGACCGTTCTTATTTCTGCCGCGAGATTCTGGCGAGATTTGAGGCTTTGTAATATTTAATGCGAACAGGGTATATAAACGTGTATCTATTTAGATTGAAATTTTATCGAGTAATCGTTTATTGAAGAAGTAGTGTATGATAAGAATTTTCTTAAACCAGTTTTGGGCTATCTGTTTTCATTAATCTACTTTTAAAGAGGAATTTGATACGCGCTCTTTATTTAAATATTTATGAATTGGATAAGGCAAGAGAAAAGAGAGGGAATAATATAATAAAATTTGTTAAAGTATTGTTAATCAGGTAATATCGGATGTGGAAGGAAGCAAAAAAAAATGAGGAGAAACCTTACGATACTGCTTGCCGTTCACCAAGCTGACCTCTTAATTCTTCGACATTATTTGCTCCTTTTTTTCGTTCCATATGGAGATCACGATCCCACAGTTATTTAATACTGTACAAGGGATCCCATATAATGGTAGCCAAAATGTATATCCTTCGTGACGACGCAAAAGAACATTTAATACACGTGTTTTATATCTATGTATATGTAAAAAATAATACGCATCAAGTTTTAAAAATATTCTTATTCAATTTGTTTTTACGCAATCTTGATAATAATCCATATATTACGATAATTTAAAGAGTTTTCTTAGATGTGTTGGCTGCTGGTTGAAAGTTTATCGTTCCGAAACAATTGAAATTCATGACATTTGAACGTGGAATAATTTCATAAAAGGGAGCAAGGGCCATTTCACAAGCGAATTATTTAAAATCTTATCTTCGGTCGGAGGCGTTTTCGGTTGGTGGAATAAGAAAAATGAGGGAGGATGCAGCCTTGTGTTCGTGACAGCAAGTACGTAAATACTTTGGAACAATTAATTCTTCTGTCATTTCCCACTATAAATTATCTCAGTGAAATTTTACCAAAATTCTTCCTCTCCAAAAGAACTTCAACTCTATGATCGAACAATGAAAACTTTTCTTCCATCTTCGAATTATGATATTATTGAATTAATGGGGAAGTTTAATTGGACGAACAAGTACATATCCTTTCATTATCGAGCAAAAAATTCAAATATAATTCTAATTTTGCCAAAATCAAAGCCAATTTGATTTCAATCAAATTACGACATTCGATGCGCTCCAATAACTTGCTTAATCATTCATCATCTCACAAAATTGAAACAAATAAATAACAAGCCATAAAGTCAATATTAGTGTATCGTGTATCGATGCAATTTAATAAACCCTTTGAAAAAAAAAAAAAAAAAGAGAGAGAAACAAATGAAAAGTCATTGTATACGGGATCAATATTGTTTCAATTTTATTCAAACAAAAGATTTATTCAAAGTGGATAAAATTTTTGAAAAAATAAAAATCCGTGAAATCCGTATCGTATAATTTTTTCGAACGAGTAATAAAAAATGTCATAAAAGGACAGAGGCATAGAGGGAAATCGTGTAAATTTAATTTCACCGAAATGGCTCGCACAAAACTCGTCGGCGTAAAGGCGTTACATGGGTTTCCATGAGTCACACCATGAATTATTAGTCGCACGGGTAGCATTCGCGTTAATTGTTATTTCCGTGGCCGAAAACCACGATTCGGACAAAGTTTCAAGGACGATTCTCATAGCGATTAAATTAGGGACATCGTGGCTAAATCGTGTTTTCGACTCTGTCCCATTGTTTTAGGAGGTTGTTGAGTAACGATCACGTTTTAATCAACGATTAAGTAGCCCTGTACATTTTTAAATCGAAATTGTATCTAATTCTTTTGTAATCGATTCTTGCGATTAAAACAATTTAATTTTATTAATAATTAAACATTTCTTTATAATTTTTTTATAATTGTGTGTTTCTTTATAATTGTGAATAAATAGAATAAAATACCGAAATGAATCATTCGATAATCAATCGTGAGTCACTCTATGTCAAGACCAAGAATATTTCGAAGACTCGAAAATAGAAATAAGGATTGCTAAACGCGTGAAATTTATATCTCTTCCTAGGCTCTGAATATAATCGTGATTCATTCGAAATTAAAAATCATCGAAACTACCAGAAAAATATTCAATTTTGCAACTAAAAATTTTATTACACTAACACTTGTAAACATCACAAATACCCTATATCTCTCGATCAATTAAATTAATTAATTTATAACCACACAGAATATATTTTACATTGCTATAGTAAACCATTTATAAATAATTTTTTCATTTATAATATATGAAATTCGAAGGAATTTCATAGAAATTTGGAAGAAAAGATTGAAATTTAAAACATTTTCAAGAACTAAATCGGTCGACAACCGGAAAGCAAGAGGGCACCAGTGTCGAGCTACGTTCTTAATTATTATTATCGTGTGAATCGACGGCAAGGATAATTATTTCCGTCTACAGTAAACGTTTCCTGCGAAACGAGGCTCCAACGAGGGATGGAGGCTCCAACTTACACGCATTACTTCGCCTGGCCAAAAACTTGTTTCATTTAAACTTCCCCGGTTGACGGTATTGATAAGCTCGAAACAACCCCCTCGTTTTTAATTGCTTCCATTCCGATCCCGATCTCGCGAGAAATTTAAATATTCCGCCATTTTATTATCAGTAAAAAAAAAAAGAACTTTGAAACAATTCCTTACGATTCTCAATCCCTAGAATGATATATTCATCGAATGAAATTTTGAAGAAATAATCAACATCTATACAAAAAGTGAAAAGTTGTAATGATACGTGATAATTGTACAACTTTTTTATAATCTTTATAAAATATTTTTGCTAAAATCTTTTATATATATATATATATATATATATATTTTTAATATGTTAATTATTTTTTCTAATACAGTCTCTCCACGATAGATCTTTTCTTTTTACATCGATAAAACTCTTATTACCGTTGCGCAACATCCATCATCAAACTGAGTCGCTGTTTCAACTTTTACAATTTAGAGAGAGCATTTAAAAATTCGAAACGAACCGCATATCCTACTTTCGCATCGAGGTAACTCGTTTCGAGATGCCGGAAGACACAATTTTTAGAATTATAATTTCTTTGCATCTCGCCACGGCCGCTAAAACTCAATCCACGCTCTGGAGACCGGCGCGTCGCGGCTCGGCGCGGCGCGGCGTTGGAATAAATTTTTAATTTGCGGCCACGCTGGCGTCGACACAGTTTTTTCGCGGCAACAGCTTAATACGTTCCGTTTGAAAACAGCGTTAAGTTCAAAAAGCTGTGTCGCGCTTAAAAACAACACCAAAGAATTCCTCGCCCGTGGAAAACCTGTGCCACTCATTTGCTCGTCGCAAAAATGAATTCCACCTCCCCTCTCCTCTTCCCTTTCTCTCGCCAAAATTAATTTTCATTCCATAAATCTCGCGACTCGTTCGTTTTTCAACCGCGACGAATCACAAAAATCCGTGTTGTCATCAGAATTTCGTGGATGAAAACGCAAAACATCTTGTTGCGGGGGAAAGGAAACGAGATGTATTTTGCGAATTCGATCTTCGAACGAAAAGGAATTCCTAAGTCTTTGTTTTAGTTTGTGAAAGATGTAAAGTAGAGAGAAGGATAATTTATACAACACTTTGCATTTGCTAATAGCATTTATCAATATTCAATATTCAATTTCAAATAAACAACTAATTGTAACTATGTTCTAGTTTACTGATAAATAAAAAAGACAGTGGCTATTACAAAATCAATCCAATTATAACAACAATTATAATATTATACACGTAATACATAAGCATATTTTATAATTAACATCAATAATCTACGAGTCCAGCATAACACTACATAACAATATTAATGCATTATTTTATAAAACATACCCCCAAATATCATTGATAAACATAATCAAAAACAAATCGATCGAAACACGACAAAAATCGAAAATCTGGTTACGATTCCAACACAATCCTGATAACACAAATATCAAATAATAAACCACGAGAGACGTTAAAATGCCATTTACCATTTTTCTCAACCCCCAAATGTTCACGAATTCTACCAAGAGCGTGCCGTTACTCGAAAACATCTGCATTGAAAAGACACGCGCCACAGCTCGTGGATCGCCTAAGCTGCCGGCAACACGTATCCCGAGTTGTGTCACGAATTGCATCGGGACAGATTCAAAAATTATTGACACCCGGTACGTGCGAAACCCGTCCGCGCAAACAAATGGCGGCCGGTGTGTGCTCTAACCCCGGCCGGAAGTTGACCGCATCTGCATCTGGAATCGGAGAAACTTTCGGACGTAAACGAACAGTTATAATTAAACAATTTGTCGCTATTGCCGCGGACAAGTTGATTCGGATACTACGTTTTATTTAATTACGCTTGAAACGTCCAACTCCTCTCGCGGTGTCGTCCATTAAAAGTTTATTCTCCCCCTCTCTTCGTAACGCGAAACACACACACGCGACACACGAACGAGATCCCGTTCGCTTATCGTTTAATGCGTATTCGGAAATATCCCCCATTGGGAAAGGAGATAATGTAATAATTTAGTGGGTTGCTGGAAATCTCGATGGATTCGTAAGGGTTTCGTTATAAGATGATTTTTGTTTCTCTCTCTGCGTTTATGCTCGTGAATTTTTGTGTTCAAATTGTGGTAAATTTGATAACAAAATGTGAAGTAAAATCTTAAGTAATTCATAACGATTATTATACAATTTGTTTTGTATAAATTTTGGTAAAATTTGCTCAATATCGATGAATTTTAATGAATTGAAGTTTTATAGATAAATTTTAATGCCATTTTATTATTAGACGTTATTTATATCTATATCTAATATAGATTAGTTATTAATATTGAATATTAGGCTAGTATTAAGAATCAATTGTATTAATTTAAAAAAATGTGCCACGATCTTCAAATAATTAATATAATCACGATAAATTGACACTTGTGAAAAAACAAATTTAAAGTAAATTAATCGACAACGAGGATTATATATGCACAATTAAATGTGAAAGCAGACACAAAGAATCCCCTTTTTTTTACGCGCGGAATTTTAAATTTCTCATTGTGTCGCTGTTTCGTTTTAATTGCCCTGAAAAGGAAGAGTAAAAATGTATGAAAATACTTGGGCCAGAGATCTGGAAGCGGGGCTGGCTCTCTCTCTAAGAATACTATTTTACACAGATTACATGCGCGTTGGAAAAAAATGCAATTTGTACTTTGACGCGAAAGAGTCTTATAAAGTTCAAATAACAAGAAAACGACATTGCACTTTGCGAAGCAGCTGTTTAAACATCTTCCACTGCAATTTATTTCAGAAATCAATGTCTTCATCTCGTTTTAATCGATCCCTTTGTAAATCTTTCGTGATAAAGATGAAAGAGATTATTTCTCTTTTCTAGTTTCCTTCTAAAACTGAATATATTCAAAAATTTTGTTGAACCATGTTTTACAATCAAATAGACGATACGAATTATTGGAAAAGGAATTTGAAAAATTAATCTTTAAACGAATAAACAGTTAATGTGTCGTTATATATTTATTTTTATTAAAAATCACGGGTCTATTTAACGAGATGATACTTAAATGCGAAAATTTAATGATGGAATCGTAATTTTATTATGATAAAATCATGTACATTAGACACAGTAGACTATGATCGTCAAACGAGAAGATTAAAGGAATGTACCTAAAGCTCATTGAGCTACGAGAAAATTACATTATCACACTAATAGAGGTCGTACCATTTACTTAAGAAACTATGCAAATTTCCTTTCGGACATTTCACGTGGCTCCATGTGAAAATTTCATATAAACGTATAAACCAAACTTTTTTACGCGCCAAGAAACTTCTCTCTCTTTCTCTCTCTCTCTCTCTCTCTCTCTCTCTTCTCTTCTTCAAATCAATTACCTCCAATTTATTCTCTTATTTCGAGTGGGCAACGCGATTTTTATATATTCATACAGTTTCATAATTCACTTGCATTCTCAAATTTCGCTGGCAGATAATTTGTTATCCGGCAGCGAACGATGGAGGAACTTTTAAATCATGCTGCTCGCAGCTACGATGCAATAGATAGAAAGCTTTGTGAACTGGTTTTTCACGCCTGCGAAAGCACCTTTTATAATTGAAACTTTCTTAATATCACGGATATTAAAAATGCCAGAGTTTCCCAATGATTCTGCAACTTTCTCCACGTTCCCGTTTCTCTTACTTATGAACAACTGCTACATCCTTTACAAACTGGTAAATATCATCTCGATACACTCGAAGAAACGTTATATTTATTTTAATTCTGATCAAAAAAATTACACACCCATTGATCGAAGCGAAAACTCAACAATTTTCCATCTATTTTTGTTTCAACTTTGAATCGAATCCGCATAATGTTAATATTTCTCAGCGAAGCAATTCGAATTCCACTCGATAAGATGGATGTTTTCGAATATGCTGAGAAGGTATACGCGTTTTGTCGCCTGATCGTAAAACGAGAATATCGTGTCCACTTCGAGCAGAGAATTTCGTATTTTCTGAAAATAACCGCCCCACTTTTCGAGAAGACGCGATATATCGTTTGAGATTCCATTCCTTGTAAATGTATTTTTGAGAGAAGGTAGTACAGTTTCGAAACAGAAATCGATTCTCCGAGTGTGCTCGAGAGGTAAACTTCAATTTCTGTGTAATACCGGGCACGATATGCTATTTAAATATTTGAAACGTTTCCGGAATAAATCGATGGCTTTTTATTTGCCCATTCGAAATCTGCAAATTCCTTTGGATCATCCTTTTCTAGACTGGACTACATTTTCCGCGTCTTTCCATCGTTAAAAAAGTAGATCCACCCGATCTAATTTCGTTTGGATTGGGTTTGGATTAGGTAGGAAAAGAAACTTACTTTCTATTGCAGTAACGGAAGCTAAACTTGAAGGATACTAATTATCTAATATTAATTGGATTAAAATTTCTGAGATAAAATATTCACGCAAAAACTACTTTGAAAAAAACGAATACTCGCAAACGCGAATAATTCTTTTCTTACCTCAAATCGAAGAGCCATAATCGATCGTTCGAAGAAGAAGATATCAAGGAACAATTTTTCGTTTCACGAAAATCGCAATGAAAATCGATGGGATGAAATCAAAAATCACGGCACGCACTCTATCGTACGAAGGAGTGCGATTTAAAATTATCATTCGGCAGCAATCCCCCTCTTTGTTAAACCACCGCAACAGATAACATGCAATATTTATTATCCGCGTTATTGGAAACCGTTAACGCAAACTGCGTTCCCCGATATTTCTTCCCATCGCGGAAACTTGAGGATTTCCCAGGGAAATAATAGGACGTTAAAAAATTGCAAAACACCCCTGCTACCCCTATACAGATATTTCGCCGTGTGAATTAAACATGAAATCAACATCCTGAATGTGCTCGTTCCCTATCACTGTTTTCCTGCCTCCTCCTCCTCCTCCTCCACCGCATTATTTCCATTATTCCTTGTACCCTCTCATCTCTCTCTCTCTCTCTCTTTCTCTCTTTTTCTATCTCTTCCCATCTCTTCCTTACGGTCGATCGATGCACATTATACACCGGCGCTTCTTTATACGCTTTGAACGGTGCGGATGAAAATGTTGTTGTTCAGACACAACGAAGACCCCGAAGGGCTTGCTTGGAATTCGTATGCCGGAGAACAGCGTGCACCCCATAAATCACCGTGTGCAAATCTGCCGAACTATCCTCCGTGGATGAAACTTTACTTAACGTCGATCGTTTATGCGGCGGGGTCTTTAATCTTTGTAATTGCTCCCTTTGCTTCTTTCGAAAATTTAACCACTCACGGGTGGGTTATATTAAATCGATCACTCGTGGGATTTTTTTTTTTGGAGGGGTTATTAATTGTTTTGATCTTTGGATCATGCTTTAAAAAATTGGAATGTATCGTTTTGAGAATTTTTAGCAAAAGTATTGAAAAATTCGAAGACTATGTGAAAATATTCTTTTTTTTTTTTTATTCGATTTTTATTCAATTTTTTTTTTTTTTTATTTAGAATAGCGTATTGATTGAATTTGTAACTTGCACGCCAATTCTGGAAATTGGAATATATTGTAATCCAGCAGGTTTTTCGAGTCGGATATATATATGTAGATCTTCTATGGAATATTATTTATTCGTGATAATTTCAATTGTAATATGTTATTTCTAAATATATTAGAGATATAAAATTTCTTGAAATCATTATGAACTATCTCTCTCTTTCTCTAAATCATAAGCAGGCTATATTTTATGTAAATTAAACAATGAAATCATAAAAGATAATAATAATCTCAAACAATATATGAGAATATTTAAATAGAATTTCAAACTTATAGAAATTTCATAATACCTTCCAATATATCGTAATATTATATTAATCCAAGTTACGAATCGATTCTTCCAATAAAAAATTTTTCCCCTGCAATTGGTCGAATAAATCTTCGCCGATAGGGATGAATTTTGAAATCGAAAATACTTTTTTTCTTTTTTTTTCGAAAACACTCTCGATACACGAGGAAAATGGTCAAAATGCACACGAGCGAACCGGATGAATTTACACGCGTCATCGAGCGAAACTCGGCCAATTTGTTTCCTCGGTTTTGCACGTGCCACGAAGAAAACACGTTGCTAATGGCTTCAATTTCGACCGTTCAACCCTCGAAAGTTTCGCCGCGACACGAGTTCCGTAAGTTTCATCGATGTTTTCGAATGCAGATGCATTGAATTTGGAGATTAGTCACCGAGAAATCACGTGCAATGATTCGTGATAGAATCTGTCCTTCGCACAATCGGAACATCTTGGTGTTTCGATATCTCCTCGAATTGTCTTCAATCGCCTGTGCTTATCGAAATCGAATCTCCCTAGATTTGAGTTACACGAAATCTATTTTTGACATATCGATAGAGAATTGATAGAAAAATTGTTTGTTGAATAATTTTCGAAATAAATTATTTGTCGTCAAATTTCATTTCTCGAATATTCACGAATAATTCAATCCAATTGTCCAAACATAACCTCGTTCGAAATACTCATTATCTACTTATCAAATAATAATAAACATTATTTAAAAATAATAATTTTTATAAAATAAATTTTACCCAGATCTAATTTAATCGAAAACCTATCGATTAATTAATTTTCTCCCTCCATTAAAAGGAAAACGTCAAACACTTTTAAACGATCGAGCCATCGAACTTTCGAGCCAACAATTAACGAAACATGATTGTTCTACGAATAAAGGAATTGCGGGGGATCGAAATTATCGAATTATTTATTCGCTCCAAGTTTTTCCCGCCCGATTAAATCCTTTATTCGAGAACAATGAGAGAAGACGTCACGATCTATGGCGCGCTTGTTCGGTCTCGGTAAATTAGATTTTCCTAAATTCACCGTCAAACCGTCCTCTCGTCGAACGGTAGTTAAGCAGAAGCCAATTTTCCATCCGAGATTAGATCGTGCAAATGGTATCTGTACAGGTAAGGAATCACATCGTGTCCTTAGTTTAGGCCCGTGTATCACGCGAAAACGCCAATTACAGGGAAGTGTAATTGGGCTTTCGACAATGCTCGTTTCACCCGTATCCATCCCATTTTATCGGGACGTCCAACCGAGGCGGCTCGAAATCGTATTTTCGACTCGATAATTCGACTCGTTCGCGCATTTCCACGTTGCACGTTGTGCACCGATTGTCATCTGCGAACGGGAGATGCGATTTTGGGAATACGGATGGCCGATGAAGTATTTCGAGTTAGGTAGTTATAAAAGATATGTTAAAATTGGTTAAGAAAAGAAATATCATTTGAAATATTTTATTAAGGGATATTTATCATTTTAGTTTAAAATAGTAGAATGTATAAATGGTTAAAATATGGTGAAATGTGAAGAATGATAGGAATATTGTTGAAAAATATTCGTTGATAGTTTATTTAAAAATAATAATTTTGATTAATTAGTTTAGAAAAATTGTGACTTTGAAAAAGTGTGATGATTCTGGAAATTATTTCTTTTTTCTTTTTTTAAATGTGATTCGTAGGAATAAAATCATGAATATTCGTGCTATTGTAAATATTTATAAAATATTAAAATATATGAGGGAAAAAGAATGCTTTTTTCAAAGAATATTCTCAAAATTTAAATCTATCATATTTTTATAAAATTTAGATAGATAGCCTTTTACAATCATGCATCAGTAAAAATAGAATTTTGATAAAAATGATAAATTCTTTGCCATCATGTACTATCATCCAAAATTACATATCTTTGGATTTATCTTCTTTTTCGTACGATTTTGTAAATATTCGCAATAATATATAGAAATACATTTATTCTTTTTCAAAAATCATGCAAACGCTTGATAAATAAACCATTATAAATGATATGATCGATAAATGATAATGTATTTTTGCAAATAAACAAATAAATATCTTCGTTACAAATGGAATGAATCAAATTGAACGTAAATTTATTATTAATGAAACAGCACAAAAAGGGGATAATCGTAGCATAATAATTTCTTGGAGTGCATCGAATTGTTGAACAAAGTTCAAAAAGGTAAATTGTTATTGATAATGGATATTGCAAGTGGGCTCTCAATTTGAATTGTTTTATGACCCGATTTAATGGTTCATGACACTTTTAAAGCTTCGTTTAAAGATTGCTTTGGCGTTTATATTGAATTAAAGTAAAGCGTTTCCACTGTAACTTCGTGGAATTGCGTGTTTATATATTTCAAAACTCCGTGAATTTTATGGTCTATATTTCTTTCGCGTTTTCTTGCTTTCGTTTCCTTTCCTTTTCGAGAAATTAAGAAAGTGTCCAGTAACTGGATTAATATTTTGTTATTCTCTTTCGTTTAATACTTTCCTTCGTTGTTAATTTATAAAACAGGGCTTACACATCACTGGTCACTATTTTTCACAGAAATTACTATCTTTTCCTATTTAATCTTGGATTTTTTTTAATTTTTATATCATATTGAAACATTGTTATTTTATTATTAGATTATATAAAGAACAGAAAATTATTTCAATAATTCTTTTTTACTGCTTCACAATATACATCAATATTTTTAATGAATATGTTTAATATATCAATGGTTTCAAATATTAAATAAAATATAATTAATTTTTCACGAAGAACAAGATTGTAAAAAGTTAATGACAAAATGTCTTGGTAACTTTCATTTTATTTAAATTTGAATAATTATGAAAGATCTCATTTAACTAGACAGATATTGATATAAATTAAAATCTTATCCAATCATATATCTTAAAAGTTTTATATATATTTGAAAGTATGTCAATTAACTTTTTCCAATGATACAAAAGACTCCCAGTATGCTATTCAACTCACCAAAAAAGTAATATCATTGTGTAGATTTAAGAATGAAAAAAATTCAATCAAATTAAGCCTTTCAGGCATAACGATCAATGCAAGAATATTACACAAGGATGTGATCGTTTCTAAAAAGGATACAGAAAGGATACTGTATTGATCATTATGATCAAATACAACGAGATATGAAAGTATCGTTAAAAAAGTGGAAAATTCGATCAGCACCCGCTTCTGCATTTTCACCACCTGACAATATCGCTTGACCAAATTCTCTCGGGTTCGGTTTCACGCGGCAATCAATAACATTCGTGTTCACTAACGTTCCACATTCAATAATTCGCAGTTTCAATAACTTCGTATCCAATATTTATTGTATTCAATCGTTGGCAGGCGAGTATGGATGGGATATGCATTACCTTTCGCGGTGCAGCAGACACGATGGTGAAAATTCATGTTGATAAATGAATAATGAAGCGATCGAATGTGGTGTTCCTAATCTCCTGGCCACGATGAAGAAATTGCGTGATGAAATTTTCGACTGTAATATTGGGCAAAGAATATTGAAAGTCGTTATAGTTGATGTAGGCAATTTTGCGGATCAATTGTTTCAAATTTTGTGCTCAAGCAAAAGAGAGAAAATATGAAAGAATAGTTTTAATTCCAGCACGCATCAGAAATAAACTGTATCTGTCGTATATAATTTACCTTAGAACTCGATTAAATTTTAAAATTAAAATTAGATAAACTTTGAACCGCTATAACTTCGAAGATATTGATTTTCGATCAGCGAGTAAGAGATCATTAGAAGCATGAATTCTTGCCCTTTAAAACGCTTTTTTATTTATACGACTTCCGGTTCCCGAGATATCGTCGTGTAAAGAAAAAAGGTAATTTTTGGTCATTTACTATCTCTATCTTTGTCGTTTATTCAGATCTCTCGCTCGCACCTCGTCTCACTGACCTATCCCGAATTCCAGAGAAGTAACAGACGTAATTCCTGGAAATAATACGCATTTGCAAGAAAATATGTAGGTCAGATCCAATCATAATTTCTTAAGCACTATGGAAACTTTGAATCCTTATATCTCGGCAATCGATTAAAATATCGTGATAATTCAAAAAGTGGGTTCAATGGTATAATTTCTTCTATGTTTTAAGCGTGTTTTAATGATCAAATTTTTAATTTAATTTTTAATTTTTTCATGTTTTCCAAATGAAAAATGAAAGTTCTGTTTACGATGTGATTATGATCTGTGTCATGATATAAACGATATAGAGTCATAATATAGCATATGTTTTATACAATATGATATATTCTCTCTATAGTTTAATTTTTTAAAAATGAAATTGTATTTTATTTGAACAATAGTTACTTTTTTATAAAGTATAAAGTGTAACGAGATTTTTGGAAAAGAATATTAATTTTATTACAATTCTCTATTTATTTAACATATTAATTATTCAAATGATTCTGAATTCGTAAAATTCATATGAATCGATTAAATTTGTTTATAAAAAAATGCTATGCATGTAATTTTTTTAAACCGCAAATCAATAATCACTTATTTCCAAACAGTTGATGGTTTGGATTACTTTTAAAGTACTATAAATTTTTATTGGCGGAAGAATTAAAGAAGAACTATCAATATAGCAATTTTAAATTAACATGGAAGGCCATCAATCTCTGCATATAAGAGCACAACTTACAAATGAATTCTTTTTTAAACAAAATCGTGCCATAAAGACATTCGCATTAAATTTGATTAAATTAATATGGAAATATTATTCTGCATAACTTACGCATAATTATTCAAATTCTGAAAGAATTAAATTCTAATTTTTTCTTTTCTACATGCAAAGGCAAATTTACCATCAAATAGAATCAATCGAAGCCGTCCAATATTAACAAATGAATGTCGACGATAGGCAAGCGAATAAAATTTTCAAATATCTCCTATACGTTCTTTCGTATCGAGAATTCTCACATATTCTCAATTCATCGAACTTCGAATGAAAAGAACAATTTTTTCCCCAACCTTCTATTCTTCAACATCATTTTTTATTGATCCTCTTCGCAATATAAAATTTTTATCTAATATTTTTCCAATTTTGAAGGAAGTGTTTGCAAATCATCTTACGATTTTTAAGTATATATTTAAGTAAATTTTTTTAATACGTAAAATTTTTATCTAAGGAAAAGGAATGATGATTCGAAATTACGAGTATGGAATGCAAAATCACGTAACGTGTGTTAGAAACTTACGGGCCATCTCGAAAATGCTACGATATGACAGGAAGGAAACAAATATTTGTAATATCAGCCTTTTTTTATATCATAAAAGAACCCCTTGGGACCACGTGCGACCAGCAGTAACAGTTTTTCCGGGACACCGAGCACGAGGAAAGGGTATCAACCCCGTCCACCCTTCCTCCAAATTTCTCTTCACTTCTTACATTAGACATGAGATACGAGTTTATACAACTTCTCGTTGCCCTGCTTTCTGTTTTCTAATTTCGGAGATGCTCCTTCCCTCTGGATAATTCCAAACGTCATATTGCACGAAATGTTTACAGCATTCCTTTACTGAAATGCTCCCTTTGTTACAGAGAGCATTAAATTTCTTTTGGAATGTTATGTAAC